>NC_092086.1:18216428-18278928 GCF_045679555.1 Salvelinus alpinus
AGCAACACATTTAGATAAAGATGTCACGAACGTCGTCAGTGAAATGACCGGACCAAGGTGCAGCATGTACATTTCTTTTTATTATGAATGTCGCCAACAAAAGCAAGAAAAAACTCGAACGTGAAGCTTACTAGGGCTATACAGGTCACTAACAAAGTCAACTACCCACAACTAAGGTGGAAAAACAGGCTGCCTAAGTATGATCCCCAATCAGAGACAACGATAGACAGCTGTCCCTGATTGAGAACCATACCCGGCCAAAACATAGAAACAGAAAACATAGAAATAAAGAAACTAGAATGCCCACCCTAGTCACACCCTTGCCTGACCAAAATAGAGAATAAAAGCTCCGGACTGGAGACCGTCGCTGCAGGCTCCGGACCGCGGATCAATACTGGATGCTTCGTGCCATGGATCCTTATTGCAGGCTCCGGGCCATGGACCATCACTGGAGGCTTCGTGCCATGAATCATCACTGGAGGCTTCGTGCCATGAATCATCACTGGAGGCTTCGTGCCATGGATCATCACTGGAGGCTTCATGCCATGGATCATAACTGGATGCTTCGTGCCATGGATCATCACTGGAGGCTTTGTGCCATGGCTCATCACTGGAGTGAGGAGACGTATGGACAGCCTGGTGCGTGGAGCTGCCACAGGGCTCACCAGGCTGGGGAGACAAACAGGAGGCCTGGTTCTTGGAGCAGGCACCAGATACACTGGGCCGTGGTGGCGCACTGGAGGTCTCGAGCGTAGAGCCTGCACAACCCGTCCTGGCTGGATGGTGAACTTCGCCCGGCAAAGGCGGGGCGCTGGCACAGGACGCACTGGGCTGTGCAGTCGCACCGGAGACAGTGCGCAGAGCCGGAGCATGATATCCTGGGCCGTAGAGATGCACTGGCGGCCAGATGCGCTGAGCCGGCACCATCCGTCTTGGCTGGATGCCCACTCTAGTCCGGCCGATGCGGGGAGCTGGAATGTAGCGCACCGGGCTGTGAACGCGCACTGGAGACACCGTGCGCTCCACCGCATAACACGGTGCCTGACCAGTACCACGCTCCCTACGGTAAGCACGAGGAGTTGGCTCAGGTCTCCAACCTGACTCAGACAATCTCCTCGTGTGCCCCCCCCAATTTTTGGGGGGAGTGGCCTCCCAGTCTTTAGTTCCAGCCGTGACCCTGTGTAATCCTGGGCCCTTTTACTCGCTGCCTCCGCCTTCCTCGCTGCTTCCACCTGCTCCCGCAGCAGGCAATCCTTTCCCACCAGGATCTCCTCCCACGTCCAGGATCCTTTCCCATTCAGGATGTCCTCCCATGTCCAGTCCTCCTTACCACGCTGCTTGGTCCGTTTGTGGTGGGTAGTTCTGTCACGAACGTCGTCAGGGAAATGACCGGACCAAGGTGCAGCATGGTGAGCGTACATTTCTTTTTATTATGAATGTCGCCAACAAAAACAAGAAAAACCTCAAACGAACGTGAAGCTTACTTGGGCTATACAGGCCACTAACAAAGTCAACTACCCACAACTAAGGTGGAAAAACAGGCTGCCTAAGTATGATCCGCAATCAGAGACAACGATAGACAGCTGTCCCTGATTGAGAACCATACCCGGCCAAAACATAGAAACAGAAAACATAGAAATAAAGAAACTAGAATGCCCACCCTAGTCACACCCTGGCCTAACCAAAATAGAGAATAAAAGCCTCTCTATGGCCAGAGCGTGACAAAAGAACGAGCAAAATATTTAGTTAAACAACTAGAAACACATGTAGATAAAGAAATAGCAACACATTTAGATAAAGAAATAGCAACTACATTTCTGTACAAAACTCTTTGATAGATGTTGAAATAAAAATAACTGCTTCGTGGTCATTAATTTATTGTCATTAATAACTGCTTCATGGTCATTGGTCATTAATGTATTGTCATTAATAACTGCTTCATGGTCATTGGTCATTCATGTATTGTTATTCACAGCAGCAATACATTGCAAACAAAACAATAGTTGTTATCTGAAATTAAACAGAAACAGAGCTAAATCCCACCCTTTTTCAGTTCCTCTTAGCAACACATATACAAACAAAGACATGGGTTAGCGATTAGGTGTTCAGGATCTGATAAAATTTGGGGAAGTAAAAAGATGCATTGGATCTTTTCTAAGTAATTCAAATAGGATATTTTCTAAGTAATTTAAATAGGTTTATTTCTAAGTAATTTCAGATAAAACAAAAAAGAAAAAGTACAGAGCATTTAAAATGACTTCATCAGAATTGTCTAATCAAATCGCAAATAGCGGAGGACATTTTGTACGACAAGTTCAACACCTCAACATATGTATCAACATTACATCTGCATTAACACAAGGTTCAACATCAACCTCTGATGTCACATTTCAGACCACAATGTCTTACATAAACCTCTGACCTCACGCTTCAGTCTGAGGTTTCAGTTTAGTCCACAGTCTGTCCCAGAATTCCTGGTGCTGATTGGGGTCTTGGGGCCAGTCCAGATAGGTCCTGGTCTTCACCAGGCGAGCCAGCCTGTGGTGGGCAGACAGCCGGCGAGGGGGGATCTTCTCCAGGAAGACCAGGAGGAGTATGTCCCTTTGCTCCACCTGCAACCTGGAGGTGGCCAGCTTCATCTCCAGGGAGCACCAGTTACTGCGCAGGTAGTGGCGGCTGACTAGGCAGACGGTGTGTCGGCTCCGGTAGAGGCTGTCTGTGATGTTCTCCACAATGTCCTTCCCCAGCTGGAAGTCCCTGCTGTGCAGACAGAGGCGCAGGAAAGGAGGACCCCTCTGCTCCAGGTTGGGTAGCAGCTCCTCCACCACCCAGCGCTCGTCCTTCCCGCTATAGGAGACAAACGCATCGTAGTGGTAGCGCCCCCTGGTGTTGGATCGCATGGCCTCCGACAGCCAGCCAAGGGTGATGTGGTAGAGGGGGAGGAGGTAGGGACCGGCCAGGTTATGGACCAACACCACCAGCATGAAGAACAGGACTCCCAGGCCAGTCACAGCAAAGAGCACAAAGCCCACCTCCGTTGTGCAGTTGGCTTCTGTGTACTTGACAAAATTAGGTGTGTCTAGTCCATTGTCCGACAAGCATATCAAGTCCTCCAAAGCATACATACCGGTTTTAGCATACGGACTAAGCATGATCACTTCAACCTGCCTGCACCCCTTTGCCCATGTAATGAACCAAGCATTGTCACAACTGCAAAACATCTGTAAATTGTCAAATGTCAAATGCTTAAGACTAGAGAGAGGTTCAGTAAAGCTGTAGAATACATTATAAATGTTCTCTATATGCAAATACAATCTTTTCAAAGATTTCAAGTCTTTAGTTAAACTCCCCTCCAAAGAATAAATCCTGCAGTGGTACATTTCCAGAACCTCCAGTTTGGTCAAGTTGTGAAAAATGATGTTGGCAGAACGCTGTGTTAAAAGATCCACCTGTCGTAGAGTCAGTCTCCTCAGGTGAATCAGCTGATTAATTGATGTTAAATCAACCCTTTTAGCTGAAAGCTTAGATCTGTAGTCAAATGTCTCCACAGACGTGAAGAACTTTCCCATGAATTCAGATCCACAAAGGAATTCTTCAGCATCAGCATGAAGATGGGTTACAGACTGAAAGAAAGGTCTGTCACAGTCCTCAAATGACACCGTATGGCCTTTGAGCTGGAGACTCAGGTTCTGTTTAGATGTGATGTTACTGCCGAGCGTCAACTGCATTGGTCTCATAGCTGAACTAATGTACAGATGAGTCAGCTGACTCAGAATGGCACCAAATATAAGTGTCAGATTCAGCTTGATCACAGGTTCTGTTAGTGGATTGTTCACTTGCCCGAGAAACACTTGTCTAAGAGACGTGAGGTGTGTGAAAGACATTGCCTCAATGTTGTGAATAAGTGGATTGTTCCTGAGGTCTAACCATGTCAAACTATGTAAACCAAAAAATGTGTTTGCATTTATCTGTGTTATCTTATTTCTTGTAATGTCTAAGGACACCAGATCTGTCAATCCCAGGAAAGCAAAGTCTTCAATGTTTGAAATTATATTATGTGCTAATTCCAAATACTGCAGTTTAACAAAACAGCTAAATTGTTTTGCAAAAAGCATTTGTATTTTGTTCAACTCTAAAGTCAGTTTTGTTAACCATATGATTGGTTGTTTTTGGAAGGAGCAAATATCAAGTCTGTTATCTCTCAGGCCGTCTATTTTAAATTGGTTAAGGTTTTTGAGACTGGAAATAAAATGCCATTCCAAAAGGGTAGTAGGATGGAAAGTCAAAGGTACACTTAAATACATATATTCTAGCCCAATGCACAGTGCAACACTGGACATAGAGATGCTGCTTGTATTGGCATTGTTTACAAATATTTTCTTGATTGAAAGTAAAAAAACTACATTACAGATACTTTCAATATCAATGACATCGATACCAAAGCAACTGAAGACCTGGATTTGTTTTATCCCAGACAGGGGAAGGTGCAGTAGGACTTCCTGGCTGAAAGCCCCAGTTAACTTTGTGAGGTTCTGGAGCCAAGCCAGTGCACCTTCCTCTATATGTGTTATTTCATAAAATGATAACCCAGCTCTTGCTAGATTGTTAAAAACAGGTTTCCTGCTTTCGTTGGTGTTTAAGATGGAGCCGTTTGAATTGTTTAACGATCGTATGTTTGGTGCGTCTATTAATAACCCAACAAGTGACTTAATATTCATAATTCTGCATAATATCTCCGACAAATCCTCTACACAGGGTTCACTAATGATGAGAGTTTGTAACTGAGTCATGCCATGGAAAACATCTGGGGCCATTGCTGATAGACTATAACCCCATATGATCAAATGACTCAGCTTGACTAGAACTCTGAATGTATGAGGCCCAATATGACAATCACAGCACCCAGAGCCCGTTCCCCATTTACCTATCAAGTACATATGTTGCAGAATTGGAAGGTGGATTTTCCCAGATGGAAGGATTTGAGTAAAACAGCCGTCAATGTAGAGGTACTCCAGATCCTGAAACTGAGAGAAAAAGCCCAGAGACATGGATCTATTTTCACCATGTTTCATAGATATGCAGAGGGTATTGATATTAGGGGGAAGTCCAAGTAGATCCTCCTCGATGGCTGTGACACCTTTACAGACAGCAGTGTAATGTTCCACATGACGAGGTAGGTATTTGCAGGTCCAGGTGGTAATGTCTCCCAAGTCTTCACCACTGTCATAAATCTGGCATTTAGGATGCATCCATCCACTAGCACTCTGAATCCACAGGAACAGGACGGCAGGGTGGGAAAACATAGCTCTCATCTCTCACAACTTCCGTCAAATCTACTGATATAATTGTCAGAATAGTTTGGTTCTGGTGGATATCTGTAGAACGTTGGTTTGATACAGTACCATCCTTGTGAACGCTGTAAACAGTATGGAGTCTCTCTTCTTCTTGTTGTTTGTCAGATGGGTTCCTCCTTGGTAACTAACAGCAGCTCATACCTTTTGGTTGTTCCAATGTTCTGACCTTTCACCCTGCAGTTGAATTGTATCTCAAGGTTACAGGAGTAAATATTTAATGGTTAGATTTGTTCCAAAAGTAAAGGAACAATAAAATGTCCCACAGACAATGAAGGAATGATTGCAGAGTTGCAACGTGTTCTCTGACCGCCACAGTTGATGTCTGTGTAGATACGAGGAGCAGCATCCTGTTTGTACAGCACAGTCACACTGTATGTTAAACAGCTTGTGAAATACTATTTTGACCTGTTTTTAAATGTCTCTCTTTCAGTTCCTGAAAATAAACTTACTGTCAATAAAAATACTATTCACATGAAGGATCTGTTTGGACATGATAGATTTCAGAAGACCATTGAGTCTCACTAAAACATCAGCAGATTGTAATGAAATATGAATTAGATTACTGTACTTCATTTTAGTTGTACTTTATTAAATTATCTTGTACATGTAAATATAAATATCGAAAGAGGAAGTGGGTAAAGTCTTTCATGTAGTTATGCTGTTGACATTATTAATTATTATTATTATTACTCTGGGGCTGTAGTCCTCTTCAGAGCCCATGCCTCTATAATGACATTATTACTCTGGGGCTGTAGTCCTCTTCAGAGCCCATGCCTCTATAATGACATTATTACTCTGGGGCTGTAGTCCTCTTCAGAGCCCATGCCTCTATAATGACATTATTACTCTGGGGCTGTAGTCCTCTTCAGAGCCCTGTGACATGCCTCTATAATGACATTATTACTCTGGGCTGTAGTCCTCTTCAGAGCCCATGCCTCTATAATGACATTATTACTCTGGGGCTGTAGTCCTCTTCAGAGCCCTGTGACATGCCTCTATAATGACATTATTACTCTGGGGCTGTAGTCCTCTTCAGAGCCCTGTGACATGCCTCTATAATGACATTATTACTCTGGGGCTGTAGTCCTCTTCAGAGCCCTGTGACATGCCTCTATAATGACATTATTACTCTGGGGCTGTAGTCCTCTTCAGAGCCCTGTGACATGCCTCTATAATGACATTATTACTCTGGGGCTGTAGTCCTCTTCAGAGCCCTGTGACATGCCTCTATAATGACATTATTACTCTGGGGCTGTAGTCCTCTTCAGAGCCCTGTGACATGCCTCTATAATTACATTATTACTCTGGGGCTGTAGTCCTCTTCAGAGCCCTGTGACATGCCTCTATAATGACATTATTACTCTGGGGCTGTAGTCCTCTTCAGAGCCCATGCCTCTATAATGACATTATTACTCTGGGGCTGTAGTCCTCTTCAGAGCCCATGCCTCTATAATGACATTATTACTCTGGGGCTGCATGCTTTGAGATCCCACTCTGGTTATATTTCCTACTGTACTCACTAAAAGCTATCTGTTCCACTCTTGTTAGATATCCTACTGTACTCACTAAAGCCAATCTGTTCTACTCTGGTTAGATATCCTACTGTACTCACTAAAAGGTATCTGTTCCATTCTGGTTAGATATCCTACTGTACTCACTAAAAGCTATCTCTTCCACTCTATAGGAATGTACAGTATGACAGAGCTACACTGTGTGGTTGAAAACACAGCAGAAGACTTGTGATTTCTCTTCCTCCCCCTCACCTCCGTAACCCCACACAACCAGGAAGCTCAGACATCTCCAGTCTCCTCCCCCCTGGCTTTCCCTGTGACCATGTCATGTTTGTGTTCCCCCCTGCTCTCTATGGAGCCCGTAGTCAGCTTGATAATGCCTGGGACCCCTGTGGGATTATAGACTGGTCTGTCTGCTGTCTGTATGGGACCGTCACCTACTCCTACATTGACCTGTTCAGAAGACCTGGGGAGGCCTTGACCTTTGACATAGAGAGATGTTCTGGCACACATTGGGTTTGTACCCTGATCTTCATTTTTTGCTGGCAGAATACCACACTGTATCCCATACCCCCCCGCATCCCATACCCCCCTGCATCCCATACCCCCCTGCATCCCATACCCTCCTGCATCCCATACCCTCCTGCATCCCATACCCTCCTGCATCCCATACCACCCTGCATCCCATACCCTCCTGCATCCCATAACCCCCACATACCATCATGGCCACCTAATCATCCACAGCTTCCAATTGGCACATTTCACTTCCCTGTAACTATTCAGCAGGTCGTTGCTGTAAACGAGAATGTGTTCTCAGTCAACGTACCTGGTAAATTAAGGGTAAAATAAAATAAAAGCTTAGACCTCAAGCAGCAGAATTCTTCAGGGGTCAGGCAAGGTCACCACCGGGGAAGACCTGACCTTTAGCTGGAGGGACCATGCTTCTTTGTCGATGGTACTGAGAAGGCTGTTGTCTCCATCAGACAGCATGATAATGGAGGTTAGACAGCCATAGCAGGCTTACTCTGTGGTCTACTGTAGTCAGAGCATTTCTAGCCTGGTCAAGCTGCTGAAAGCTGGCCTCAGTAGGGGACGGTTATCTGTTCTGCATGTGTCAGATCTAAGAACATATGGAATAGAGAATATGGAAGCATTCTAGAATATAACAATACATTAAGTCATTCTAATGCAGTGATGCTTTTTATTTAAAAACAGAAACACAAGCCAGTTTCCAACGTTTCGGCTGTATGCCTTTATCAAAAGCATAAACAATAATGAAATAACACAACAAAACTAGGTTTCCTCCAACTCACAAACATGACTTCATTGTCCAGAAAGGGGGACACCTCCCCCGCCCATGAGTGAAGACATGTATCAAAACAAGCAACTACATTTAGATAAAGACCTAGCAACTACATTTAGATAAAGACCTAGCAACTACATTTAGATAAAGACCTAGCAACACACTTAGATAAAGACCTAGCAACACATTTAGATAAAGACCTAGCAACACATTTAGATAAAGAACTAGCAACACATTTAGATAAAGACCTAGCAACTACATTTAGATAAAGACCTAGCAACACATTTAGATAAAGACCTAGCAACACATTTAGATAAAGACCTAGCAACTACATTTAGATAAAGACCTAGCAACTACATTTAGATAAAGACCTAGCATCTACATTTAGATAAAGACCTAGCAACACATTTAGATAAAGACCTAGCAACACATTTAGATAAAGACCTAGCAACTACATTTAGATAAAGACCTAGCAACTACATTTAGATAAAGACCTAGCAACTACATTTAGATAAAGACCTAGCAACTACATTTAGATAAAGACCTAGCAACTACATTTAGATAAAGACCTAGCAACTACATTTAGATAAAGACCTAGCAACTACATTTAGATAAAGACCTAGCAACTACATTTAGATAAAGACCTAGCAACACATTTAGATAAAGACCTAGCAACACATTTAGATAAAGACCTAGCAACACATTTAGATAAAGACCTAGCAACTACATTTAGATAAAGACCTAGCAACTACATTTAGATAAAGACCTAGCAACTACATTTAGATAAAGACCTAGCAACTACATTTAGATAAAGACCTAGCAACTACATTTAGATAAAGACCTAGCAACACATTTAGATAAAGACCTAGCAACACATTTAGATAAAGACCTAGCAACACATTTAGATAAAGACCTAGCAACTACATTTAGATAAAGACCTAGCAACTACATTTAGATAAAGACCTAGCAACTACATTTAGATAAAGACCTAGCAACACATTTAGATAAAGACCTAGCAACACATTTAGATAAAGACCTAGCAACACATTTAGATAAAGACCTAGCAACTACATTTAGATAAAGACCTAGAAACTACATTTAGATAAAGACCTAGCAACACATTTAGATAAAGACCTAGCAACACATTTAGATAAAGACCTAGCAACTACATTTAGATAAAGACCTAGAAACTACATTTAGATAAAGACCTAGCAACACATTTAGATAAAGACCTAGCAACACATTTAGATAAAGACCTAGCAACACATTTAGATAAAGATGTCACGAACGTCGTCAGGGAAATGACCGGACCAAGGTGCAGCGTGGTGAGCGTACATTACTTTTTATTATGAATGTCGCCAACAAAAACAAGAAAAACCTCAAACGACCGTGACGCTGACTAGGGCCATACAGGCCACTAACAAAGTCAACTACCCACAACTAAGGTGGAAAAACAGGCTGCCTAAGTTTGATCCGCAATCAGAGACAACGATAGACAGCTGTCCCTGATTGAGAACCATACCCGGCCAAAACATAGAAACAGAAAACATAGAAATAAAGAAACTAGAATGCCCACCCTAGTCACACCCTGGCCTAACCAAAATAGAGAATAAAAGCCTCTCTATGGCCAGGGCGTGACAAAAGAACGAGCAAAATATTTAGTTAAACAACTAGAGACACATGTAGATAAAGAAATAGCAACACATTTAGATAAAGAAATACCAACTACATTTCTGTACAAAACTCTTTGATAGATGTTGAAATAAAAATAACTGCTTCGTGGTCATTCATGTATTGTCATTACTAACTGCTTCATGGTCATTGGACATTCATGTATTGTCATTAATAACTGCTTCATGGTCATTGGACATTCATGTATTGTCATTAATAACTGCTTCATGGTCATTGGACATTCATGTATTGTCATTAATAACTGCTTCATGGTCATTGGTCATTCATGTATTGTTATTCACAGCAGCATACAATAGTTGTTATCTGAAATTAAACAGAAACAGAGCTAAATCCCACCCTTTTTCAGTTCCTCTTAGCAACACATATACAAACAAAGACATGGCTTAGCGATTAGGTGTTCAAATATAAAAACAGGATCTGATACAATTTGGGGAAGTAAAAAGATGCATTGGAAGTAATTTAAATAAGATATTTTCTAAGTAATTTAAATAGAATTATTTCTAAGTAATTTCAGATAAAACAAAAAAGAAAAAGTACAGAGCATTTAAAATGACTTCATCAGAATTGTCTAAACACATCTCAAATAGCGGAAGACATTTTGTACGACAAGTTCAACACCTCAACATATGTATCAACATTACATCTGCATTAACCTGTTTGGCGTGCAAGCCCGACGTCGGTACACTTATGACAACAGCCAGCTCAAAGTGCAGGGCGCGAAATTCATTTTTTTTTTATTTTTTATATTTAACTTTCACACATTAACAAGTCCAATACAGCATATGAAAGGTACACATCTTGGCCTCCCGGGTGGCGCAGTGGTCTAGGGCACTGCATCGCAGTGCTAACTGCGCCACCAGAGTCTCTGGGGTCGCCCCCAGGCTCTGTCGCAGCCGGCCGCGACCGGGAGGTCTGTGGGGCGACGCACAATTGGGCTAGCGTCGTCCGGGTTAGGGAGGGTTTGGCCGGTAGGGATTTCCTTGTCTCATCGCGCTCCAGCGACTCCTGTGGCGGGCTGGGCGCAGTGCGCGCTAACCAAGGGGGCCAGGTGCACGGTGTTTCCTCCGACACATTGGTGCGGCTGGCTTCCGGGTTGGAGGCGCGCTGTGTTAAAGAAGCAGTGCAGCTTGGTTGGGTTGTGCCTCGGAGGACGCATGGCTTTCGACCTTCGTCTCTCCCGAGCCCGTACGGGAGTTGTAGCGATGAGACAAGTTAGTAATTACTAGCGATTGGATACCACGAAAATTGGGGAGAAAAAAAAAAAAAAAGAAAGGTACACATCTTGTGAATCCAGCCAACATGTCCCATTTTTTAAATGTTTTACAGGGAAGACAAAATATGTAAATCTATTAGCTAACCACGTTAGCAAAAGACACCACTTTTTTTACTATAACAGTTTTTTACTCCATCAGTAGCTATCACAAATTCGACCAAATAAAGATATAAATAGCCACTAACCAAGAAACAACTTCAGATGACAGTCTGATAACATATTTATTGTATAGCATATGTTTTGTTCAAAAAATTTGCATATTTCAGGTATAAATCATAGTTTACATTTCAGCTACAATCAGAAATTGCACCGAAAGCAGCCATAATATTTACAGACACCAACGTCAAATACCTAATTACTCATCATGAAACATTTCTGAAAAATACATAGTGTACAGCAATTGAAAGACAGGCATCTTGTGATTCCAGACAATATTTCCGATTTATTAAATGTTTTACAGCGAAAACAAAATGTAGCGTTATATTAGCATAGCCACAATAGCCAGAAACACTTGGGCGCCGACGGCCAGTTCACATGCACGACAGATATTAGAAATAGCATCATAAAATGTTTTACTTTTGGTGATTGTCACGACCGTCTTTTGGAGAGAGTGAGGACCAACATGCAGCGCGTGGAAAATACATCTTCTCTTTATTAAAGGAAAAAAAACAAAACAACCGTGAAGCTATCAAAAGATTAAGTGCAAACATGCACCATAGACACAGACATAGACAATTCCCCACAAACAGCTAAAGCCTATGGTTGCCTTAAATATGGCTCCCAATCAGAGACAACAATAACCAGCTGTCTCTAATTGAGACCCAATTCAGGCAACCATAGACTTTCCTAGATAGCTACACTCAACCATAGACAAAGCTAGACTTCTATACTAAACATAAACCCAACTACTCTAATAAACCCCCTAAACCTTACATCCCCCCAAGACACTACAAAAAACACATACATTCCCCATGTCACACCCTGACCTAACTCAAATAATTAAGAAAACAAAGAATACTAAAGCCAGGGCGTGACAGTGATCTTCCGTCAGAATGTTGGACAAGGTGTCCTTTGTCCAGAACAGTCGTTGTTGGGATCTGGAACGGCAAACAGAAGGCAATCCCACTGTTCAACTGGCGCTGCCAAGAGTACCGAAAATGAGGGACACGTCATACAAAGAGCTTGTATTCCAATTCAGAACAAGATGAACACAAAATTTCTTCTCTCACAGCCTCTTGACAACCAGGGGAAGGTCTATGAAGTGTACGTAGACTCTTACGTTTCCTGCCCATGTATAGGCAGGAAGTTGAACAGAGCATCGATTTCAGATGTTCCACTTCCTGGTCAGGAAATGTGCTGCAGAATGAGTCCTGTTTCACTCAGAGAAATAATTCAAACGGTTTTAGAAACTAGAGAGTGTTTTCTATCCAATAGTAATAATAATATGCATATTGTACGAGCAAGAATTGAGTACGAGGCCGTTTGAAATGGGCATCTTTTATCTGGCTACTCAATACTGCCCCTTGCAGCCATAAGAAGTTAACACAAGGTTCAACATCAACCTCTGATGTCACATTTCAGACCACAATGTCTTACATAAACCTCTGACCTCACGCTTCAGTCTGAGGTTTCAGTTTAGCCCACAGTCTGTCCCAGAATGCCTGGTGCTGATGGGGTCCAGGGGCCAGTCCAGATAGGTCCTGGTCTTCACTAGGCGAGCCAGCCTGTGGTGGGCAGACAGCCGGCGAGGGGGGATCTTCTCCAGGAAGACCAGGAGGAGGATGTCCCTTTGCTCCACCTGCAGCCTGGAGGTGGCCAGCTTCATCTCCAGGGAGCACCAGTTACTGTGCAGGTAGTGGCGGCTGACTAGGCAGAGGGTGTGTCGGCTCCGGTAGAGGCTGTCTGTGATGTTCTCCACAATGTCCTTCCCCAGCTGGAAGTCCCTGCTGTGCAGACAGAGGCGCAGGAAAGGAGGACCCCTCTGCTCCAGGTTGGGAAGCAGCTCCTCCACCACCCAGCGCTCGTCCTTCCCGCTAAAGGAGACAAACACATCGTAGTGGTAGCGCCCCCTGGTGTTGGATCGCATGGCCTCCGACTGCCAGCCAAGGGTGATGTGGTAGAGGGGGAGGAGGTAGGGACCGGCCAGGTTATGGACCAACACTACCAGCATGAAGAACAGGACTCCCAGGCCAGTCACAGCAAAGAGCACAAAGCCCACCTCTGTTGTGCAGTTGGCTTCTGTGTACTTGACGAAATTAGGTGTGTCTAGTCCATTGTCCGACAAGCATATCAAGTCCTCCAAAGCATACATACCGGGATTAGCATACGGACTAAGCATGATCACTTCAACCTGCCTGCACCCCTTTGCCCATGTAATGAACCAAGCATTGTCACAACTGCAAAACATCTGTAAATTATTAAATGTCAAATACTTAAGACTAGAGAGAGGTTCAGTAAAGCTGTAGAATACATTATAAATGTTCTCTATATGCAAATACACTCTTTTCAAAGATTTCAAGTCTTTAGTTAAACTCCCCTCCAAAGAATAAATCCTGCAGTGGTACATTTCCAGAACCTCCAGTTTGGTCAAGTTGTGAAAAATGATGTCGGCAGAACGCTGTGTTGAAAGATCCACCTGTCGTAGAGTCAGTCTCCTCAGGTGAATCAGCTGATTAATTGGGCTTCCTGGCTGAAAGCCCCAGTTAACCTTGTGAGGTTCTGGAGCCAAGCCAGTGCCCCTTCCTCTATATGTGTTATTTTACCAAATGATAACTCAACGCTTGTTACTTTGTTAAAAACAGATGTTGGAGCAGTTTGATTGGTTTAAAGATTCTATCTCTGGTGCGTCTATATATAACTTTATAAGTGACTTTATATTCATTATTCTGCATAGTACCTCTGACAAATCATCTACACAGGGTTCACTAATGATGAGACTTTGTAACTGAGTCATGGAAAACATCTGGGGCCATTCTATAACCTCATATGGTCAAATCACGTAACTAGATCTCTGAATGTATGAGGCCCAATATGACAATCACAGCACTCTGAGTCAATTCCCCATTTATCTATCAAGGACATATGTTGCAGATTTGGAAGGTGGATTTTCCCAGTTGGAAGGATTTGAGTAAAACTGAAATCCTGAAACTGAGAGAAAAAGCCCAGAGACATGGATCTATTTTCACCATGTTTCATAGATATGCAGAGGGTATTGATATTAGGGGGAAGTCCAAGTAGATCCTCCTCGATGGTTGTGACATCTTCTGCATGACGAGGTAGGTGGGTGCAGGTCCAGATGAGAAAGTGTCCCAAGTCTTCACCACTGTCATAAATCTGGCATTTAGGATGCATCCATCCACTAGCACTCTGAATCCACAGGAACAGGACGGCAGGGTGGGAAAACATAGCTCTCATCTCTCACAACGTCAGTCAAATCTACTGAGATAATAATCAGAATAGTTTGGTTCTGGTGGATATCTGTAGAACGTTGGTTTGATACAGTACCATCCTTGTGAACGCTGTAAACAGTATGGAGTCTCTCTTCTTGTTGTTTGTCAGATGGGTTCCTCCTTGGTAACTAACAGCAGCTCATACCTTTGGTTGTTCCAATGTTCTGCCCTTTCACCCTGCAGTTGAATTGTATCTCAAGGTAACAGAAGTAAATATTTAATTGTTAGTTTGGTTCCAAAAGTTGATTGATTTTATGAAGCAGTCTTATGGCTTAACTATTTTACTACCTATGAAGCAGTCTTGGCTGGAGTCTTTGTCCATTTTTAGGGCCTTCCTCTGACACCAATCAATCAATCAAGTTTATTTTATATAGCCCTTCGTACATCAGCTAATATCTCGAAGTGCTGTACAGAGACCCAGCCTAAAACCCCAAACAGCTAGAATGCAGGTGTAGAAGCACGGTGGCTAGGAAAAACTCCCTAGAATGGCCAAAACCTAGGAAGAAACCTAGAGAGGAACCAGGCTATGAGGGGTGGCCAGTCCTCTTCTGGCTGTGCCGGGTGGAGATTATAACAGAACTATGCCAAGATGTTCAAAAATGTTCATAAGTGACAAGCATGGTCAAATAATAATCATGAATAATATTCAGTTGGCTTTTCATAGCCGATCATTAAGAGTTGAAAAACAACAGGTCTGGGACAGGTGGCGGTTCCATAACCGCAGGCAGAACAGCTGAAACCGGAACAGCAGCAAGGCCAGGCGGACTGGGGACAGCAAGGAGCCACCACGCCCGGCAGTCCCGACGTATGGTCCCAGGGCTCAGGTCCTCCGAGAGAAAGAAAGAGAGAAGGAGAAAATTAGAGAGAGCCAAGATTTTCAAAATGTTCATAAATGACAAGCATGGTCAAATAATAATCAGGAATAAATCTGTTGGCTTTTCATAGTCGATCATTAAGAGTTGAAAACAGCAGGTCTGGGACAGGTAGGGGTTCCGTAACCGCAGGCAGAACCGTTGAAACTGGAATAGCAGCAAGGCCAGGCGGACTGGGGGCAGCAGGGAGTCGTCATGCCCGGTAGTCCTGACGTATGGTCCTAGGGCTCAGGTTCTCAGAGAGAGAAAGAAAGAGAGAACGAGAGAATTAGAGAAAGCATACTTAAATTCACACAGGACACTGGATAAGACAGGAGAAGTACTCCAGGTATAACCAACTGACCCTAGCCCCCCGACACAAACTACTGCAGCATAAATACTGGAGGCTGAGACAGGAGCGGTCAGGAGACACTGTGGCCCCATCCGAAGACCACCACCTGGTATAGAGGTTCTGGATGGCAGGAAACTTGGCCCCAGTGATGTACTGGGCTGTTCGGACTACCCTCACTGGGCCGTACCACCTCCCTCACTGGGCCGTACGCACCTCCCTCACTGGGCCGTACGCACCTCCCTCACTGGGCCGTACGCACCTCCCTCACTGGGCCGTACGCACCTCCCTCACTGGGCCGTACGCACCTCCCTCACTGGGCC
This sequence comes from Salvelinus alpinus, assembly GCF_045679555.1. Taxonomy (NCBI): domain Eukaryota; kingdom Metazoa; phylum Chordata; class Actinopteri; order Salmoniformes; family Salmonidae; genus Salvelinus; species Salvelinus alpinus. Next base: position 18,232,534 of record NC_092086.1, read on the forward strand.
GTACGCACCTCCCTCACTGGGCCGTACGCACCACCCTCACTGGGCCGAACACACACTACCCTCACTGGGCCGGACGCACTACCCTCACTGGGCCGTACGCACCACCCTCACTGGGCCGTACGCACCACCCTCACTGGGCCGTACGCACCTCCCTCACTGGGCCGTACGCACCTCCCTCACTGGGCCTTACGCACTACCCTCACTGGGCCGTACGCACTACCCTCACTGGGCCGTACGCACTACTCTCACTGGGCCGTACGCACCTCCCTCACTGGGCCGTACGCACCTCCCTCACTGGGCCGTACGCACCTCCCTCACTGGGCCGTACGCACTACCCTCACTGGGCCGTACGCACTACCCTCACTGGGCCGTACGCACTACCCTCACTGGGCCGTACGCACTACCCTCACTGGGCCGTACGCACTACCCTCACTGGGCCGTACGCACTACCCTCACTGGGCCGTACGCACCACCCTCACTGGGCCGTACGCACCTCCCTCACTGGGCCGTACGCACCACCCTCACTGGGCCAGACGCACTACCCTCACTGGGCCGTACGCACCACCCTCACTGGGCCGTACGCACTACCCTCACTGGGCCGTACGCACCTCCCTCACTGGGCCGTACGCACCACCCTCACTGGGCCGTACGCACTACCCTCACTGGGCCGTACGCACCACCCTCACTGGGCCGTACGCACCTCCCTCACTGGGCCGTACGCACTACCCTCACCGGGCCGTACGCACCTCCCTCACTGGGCCGTATGCACTACCCTCACCTGGCCGTACGCACTACCCTCACTGGGCTGTACCACCTCCCTCACTGGGCCGTATGCACTACCCTCACTGGGCTGTACCACCTCCCTCACTGGGCCGTACGCACCTCCCTCACTGGGCCGTACGCACCTCCCTCACTGGGCCGTACGCACCTCCCTCACTGGGCTGTACCACCTCCCTCACTGGGCCGTACGCACTACCCTCACTGGGCCGGACGCACTATCCTCACTGGGCCGTACGCACTACCCTCACTGGGCCGTACGCACTACTCTCACTGGGCCGTACGCACTACCCTCACTGGGCCGTACGCACTACCCTCACTGGGCCGTACGCACTACTCTCACTGGGCCGTACGCACTACCCTCACTGGGCCGTACGCACCACCCTCACTGGGCCGTACGCACCTCCCTCACTGGGCCGTACGCACCTCCCTCACTGGGCCGTACGCACCTCCCTCACTGGGCCGTACGCACTACCCTCACTGGGCCGTACGCACCTCCCTCACTGGGCCGTACGCACCTCCCTCACTGGGCCGTACGCACCTCCCTCACTGGGCCGTACGCACTACTCTCACTGGGCCGTACGCACTACCCTCACTGGGCCGTACGCACTACTCTCACTGGGCCGTACGCACTACCCTCACTGGGCCGTACGCACCTCCCTCACTGGGCCGTACGCACCTCCCTCACTGGGCCGTACGCACCTCCCTCACTGGGCCGTACGCACCTCCCTCACTGGGCCGTACGCACTACTCTCACTGGGCCGTACGCACTACCCTCACTGGGCCGTACGCACTACTCTCACTGGGCCGTACGCACTACCCTCACTGGGCCGTACGCAACTCCCTCACTGGGCCGTACGCACCTCCCTCACTGGGCCGTACGCACTACCCTCACTGGGCCGTACGCACTACTCTCACTGGGCCGTACGCACCTCCCTCACTGGGCCGTACGCACCTCCCTCACTGGGCCGTACGCACCTCCCTCACTGGGCCGTACGCACCACCCTCATTGGGCCGTACGCACTACCCTCACTGGGCCGTACCACCTCCCTCACTGGGCCGTACGCACTACCCTCATTGGGCCGTACGCACTACCCTCACTGGGCCGTACCACCTCCCTCACTGGGTCGTACGCACCTCCCTCACTGGGTCGTACGCACTACCCTCACTGGGCCGTACGCACCACCCTCACTGGGCCGTACGCACTACCCTCACTGGGCCGTACGCACTACCCTCACTGGGCCGTACTCACTACCCTCACTGGGCCGTACGCACCTCTCTCACTGGGTCGTACGCACTACCCTCACTGGGCCGTACGCACTACCCTCACTGGGCCGTACGCACTACCCTCACTGGGCCGTACGCACTACCCTCACTGGGCCGTACGCACTACCCTCACTGGGCCGTACGCACTACCCTCACTGGGCCGTACGCACTACCCTCACTGGGCCGTACGCACTACCCTCACTTGGCCGTACGCACTACCCTCACTGGGCCGTACGCACCTCCCTCACTGGGCCGTATGCACTACCCTCACTGGGCTGTACCACCTCCCTCACTGGGCCGTACGCACCTCCCTCACTGGGCCGTACGCACCTCCCTCACTGGGCCGTACGCACCTCCCTCACTGGGCTGTACCACCTCCCTCACTGGGCCGTACGCACTACCCTCACTGGGCCGGACGCACTATCCTCACTGGGCCGTACGCACTACCCTCACTGGGCCGTACGCACTACTCTCACTGGGCCGTACGCACTACCCTCACTGGGCCGTACGCACTACCCTCACTGGGCCGTACGCACTACTCTCACTGGGCCGTACGCACTACCCTCACTGGGCCGTACGCACCACCCTCACTGGGCCGTACGCACCTCCCTCACTGGGCCGTACGCACCTCCCTCACTGGGCCGTACGCACCTCCCTCACTGGGCCGTACGCACTACCCTCACTGGGCCGTACGCACCTCCCTCACTGGGCCGTACGCACCTCCCTCACTGGGCCGTACGCACCTCCCTCACTGGGCCGTACGCACTACTCTCACTGGGCCGTACGCACTACCCTCACTGGGCCGTACGCACTACTCTCACTGGGCCGTACGCACTACCCTCACTGGGCCGTACGCACCTCCCTCACTGGGCCGTACGCACCTCCCTCACTGGGCCGTACGCACCTCCCTCACTGGGCCGTACGCACTACTCTCACTGGGCCGTACGCACTACCCTCACTGGGCCGTACGCACTACTCTCACTGGGCCGTACGCACTACCCTCACTGGGCCGTACGCAACTCCCTCACTGGGCCGTACGCACCTCCCTCACTGGGCCGTACGCACTACCCTCACTGGGCCGTACGCACTACTCTCACTGGGCCGTACGCACCTCCCTCACTGGGCCGTACGCACCTCCCTCACTGGGCCGTACGCACCTCCCTCACTGGGCCGTACGCACCACCCTCATTGGGCCGTACGCACTACCCTCACTGGGCCGTACCACCTCCCTCACTGGGCCGTACGCACTACCCTCATTGGGCCGTACGCACTACCCTCACTGGGCCGTACAACCTACCTCACTGGGTTGTACGCACCTCCCTCACTGGGTCGTACGCACTACCCTCACTGGGCCGTACGCACCACCCTCACTGGGCCGTACGCACTACCCTCACTGGGCCGTACGCACTACCCTCACTGGGCCGTACTCACTACCCTCACTGGGCCGTACGCACCTCTCTCACTGGGTCGTACGCACTACCCTCACTGGGCCGTACGCACCACCCTCAGTAGGCCGTACGCACTACCCTCACTGGGCCGTACGCACTACCCTCACTGGGCCGTACGCACTACCCTCACTGGGCCGTACGCACTACCCTCACTGGGCCGTACGCACTACCCTCACTGGGCCGTACGCACTACCCTCACTGGGCCGTACGCACTACCCTCATTGGGCCGTACGCACTACCCTCATTGGGCCGTACGCACCTCCCTCACTGGGCCGTACGCACCTCCCTCACTGGGCCGTACGCACCTCCCTCACTGGGCCGTACGCACCTCCCTCACTGGGCCATACGCACTACCCTCACTGGGCCGTACGCACCACCCTCACTGGGCCGTACGCACTACCCTCACTGGGCCGTACGCACCTCCCTCACTGGGCCGTACGCACTACCCTCACTGGGCCGTACGCACCTCCCTCACTGGGCCGTACGCACTACCCTCACTGGGCCGTACGCACCACCCTCACTGGGCCGTACGCACTACCCTCACTGGGCCATACGCACTACCCTCACTGGGCCGTACGCACTACCCTCACTGGGCCGTACGCACTACCCTCACTGGGCCGTACGCACCTCCCTCACTGGGCCGTACGCACTACCCTCACTGGGCAATACGCACTATCCTTACTGGGCCGTACGCACTACCCTCACTGGGCCGTACGCACTACCCTCACTGGGCCGTACGCACCTCCCTCACTGGGCCGTACGCACCTCCCTCACTGGGCCGTACGCACTACCCTCACTGGGCCGTACGCACTACCCTCACTGGGCCGTCTCAGCAGAAGCGAGGCTTTCCTAATATGGACACCGTACCTATGTCTTACAGTAACAACTAAAGTCCTAGCAGATATATATTCATATGTGCCTGGGTCGACCCAAACACTTAACACAGGGAGCGTTACCAATGGCACCCAATTCCCTATATAGTGCACTACTTTTGACCAGAATGACACCCTATTCCCTATATAGTGCACTACTTTTGACCAGAATGACACCCTATTCCCTATATAGTGCACTACTTTTGACCAGAATGACACCCTATTCCCTAATAGTGCACTACTTTTGACCAGAATGACACCCTATTCCCTATATAGTGCACTACTTTTGACCAGGGCCAATAGGGCAATTTGGGATGCATACACCGAGATAATTTCAGGCCTTCAGGGGATTTAATGTGATGATGAAATGAATTGGTTGGTTAAACGTCTGCTTCTGGGATTAAAGGGAAATTAAAAACATGCCAGAGCCAAGCAGGCGGATTTCCCAAGATGCCTCTCTACTCTCTGTTCATCTCCTATTCATATTCACCAGACAGTGGAATCCCCTATATTCCCCTGGAATATTCCACATGTCCTTTCTCTGTTTTCTTCTGACAGGCTTGGACCTTGGCCCAAAACAGCACACTGTGAAGCAACATATCAAAGCTTATGTTTTGTTGCATTTTGTATCTCAAGATGTAGCTCTTGTTGGTTGTTGTTCTATCTGTTGTTGTTGTCGAAGTGATATGTATCCACCACAAAGAGGTTCCAAACATGTTGACAGGGCTCTCCAAATAGAACTGTTTGCAGAGTTCCGATCACAATCACACCTCCTCCTCACTGAGACTGTGTTCCATCACACTCTGGATTGATGGAAGTTCATAATAAGACAAATGAATTCAACCCTTTTTGCTACCCTTTATATGGCATGATAATTGGTAATGAATGATTTATGAAGCATCTATACAGCCCTTAAGTAAGTATTTCACTGTAAGGTCTACCTGTTGTATTCGACGCATCATTAACAGATCACCCTATCATCCACCCTGTCATTAACAGATCTATATCATTAACAGATCTATATCATTAATAGATCTATATCATTAACAGATCTATATCATTAACAGATCTATATCATTAACAGATCTATATCATTAACAGATCTATATCATTAATAGATCTACACTACCGATCAAAAGTTTTAGAACACCTACTCATTCAAGGGTTATTCTTTATTTTTACTATTTTCTACATTGTAGAATAATAGTGAAAACATCAAAACTATGAAATAACACATGTGGTAACCAAAAAATCGAAATATATTTGAGTTTCTTTGCCTTGATGACAGCATTGCAAACTCCAGATGTGATGCAGCCTGGATTCAAACCAGGTACGGCAGTGATGCCTCTTGCACTGAGATGCAGTGTCTTAGACCACTGCGCCACTCGGGAGACAGGAATCATACTTTAGTTCAGTGGGATAAGACTGTCATGGATAAGAATCATACTTTAGTTCAGTGGGATAAGACTGTCATGGATAGGAATCATACTTTACTTCAGTGGGATAAGACTGTCGTGGATAGGAATCATACTTTAGTTTAGTGGGATAAGACTGTCATGGATAGGAATCATACTTTACTTCAGTGGGATAAGACTGTCATGGATAGGAATCAAACTTTAGTTTAGTGGGATAAGACTGTCATGGATAGGAATCATACTTTAGTTCAGTGGGATAAGACTGTCATGGATAAGAATCATACTTTAGTTTAGTTCAGTGGGATAAGACTATCAAGGATAGGAATTATACTTTAGTTTAGTGGGATAAGACTGTCATGGATAGGAATCATACTTTAGTTCAGTGGGATAAGACTGTCATGGATAGGAATCATACTTTAGTTTAGTGGGATAAGACCGTCATGGATAGGAATCATACTTTAGTTTAGTGAGATAAGACCGTCATGGATAGGAATCAAACTTTAGTTCAGTGGGATAAGACTGTCATGGATAGGAATCATACTTTAGTTTAGTGGGTTAAGACTGTCATGGATAGGAATCATACTTTAGTTTAGTGGGATAAGACCGTCATGGATAGGAATCATACTTTAGTTCAATGGGATAAGACCGTCATGGATAAGAATCATACTTTAGTTCAGTGGGATAAGACTGTCATGGATAGGAATCATACTTTACTTCAGTGGGATAAGACTGTCATGGATAGGAATCATACTTTAGTTTAGTGGGATAAGACTGTCATGGATAGGAATCATACTTTACTTCAGTGGGATAAGACTGTCATGGATAGGAATCAAACTTTAGTTTAGTGGGATAAGACTGTCATGGATAGGAATCATACTTTAGTTCAGTGGGATAAGACTGTCATGGATAAGAATCATACTTTAGTTTAGTTCAGTGGGATAAGACTATCAAGGATAGGAATTATACTTTAGTTTAGTGGGATAAGACTGTCATGGATAGGAATCATACTTTAGTTCAGTGGGATAAGACTGTCATGGATAGGAATCATACTTTAGTTTAGTGGGATAAGACCGTCATGGATAGGAATCATACTTTAGTTTAGTGAGATAAGACCGTCATGGATAGGAATCAAACTTTAGTTCAGTGGGATAAGACTGTCATGGATAGGAATCATACTTTAGTTTAGTGGGTTAAGACTGTCATGGATAGGAATCATACTTTAGTTTAGTGGGATAAGACCGTCATGGATAGGAATCATACTTTAGTTCAATGGGATAAGACCGTCATGGATAAGAATCATACTTTAGTTCAGTGGGATAAGACTGTCATGGATAGAAATCATACTTTAGTTTAGTTCAGTGGGATAAGACCGTCATGGAAAGGAATCATACTTTAGTTCAGTGGGATAAGACTGTCATGGATAGAAATCATACTTTAAGCCCATACCATCTATCTAATCTATTTTTTGTCACAGGAGAGTTGTTGTATCTAGGTCACGGTGATCACAGATACAGTAGAAAATACCTTTTCCTGTCTTCTGTAGCTTTTTCCTCCCATTCGTCGAGGCCCATGTTACCTGTCTGTGAGTTGTTTGGTGTCGATGGTGTTGATGTGTTGACTTCCCCAGTTTCACACTTTGAGAAGGAGCCATCTAAGCCCGTTGAGAATCCTTAAGAGTCGATTGACGGCACCTGTCAAAATCTGTCTGTTTAAAGGTGCTACACACATTTCTCAGAGTTTCTCCCCTTTGTGGAAGCTGGGTGAATTGAAACAGCACTGGGCTGCATTTCAAATAAATCTCCATCTCCCCCGCATCCCATTTCCCCGTAACATGGCGCAGACTCATGCCTGAGACTTTTACTTTCGCTTTTGGTCCACCAGCTTCAAACAGCTGGAAAAACTATATTTTATGTTATTGAAAATATATTTCAAAGCGATTTAGATGGTACAATGATTCCCTAAACTATTCAGTGCTTTTTTTCTCCCTCACAGAAATTGAAGTTGAGTGAAACAATGCAGGAAATGAGAGATTTCTAAATTGGCAGCTTGACCTGATTTCCACTAGATAACACAGCCACAAAGTCAAAACAGATTTCCCATTTAGACAACAGACGCTACTCCGGCAGGAGAAATCAATAGGCCAATATCACAGCCAATCACAACACTATCATTCAATTGTTACAGCAGGTATATCATGGATTTTCTGAAATTACAATTCAAAACTTTCCCCAAAATCTAATGTGTATCGCCTTTATGAAGCTTCGTCTCAATCCACCACATCCCCCCGTTGGCCGTCCGCATCAGCGGCGGAGAGTGACAGAGCTGTAGCCCTGTTTGTCAGACCAGGAAACAGGCCGAAAATCTGTCTTCTCACACAACGTCTGTAGCGTCCAAACAGTTTGTCCTACAAAACTAATACGCTGCCACTTTGGAAAAGGAAGACTCTCACCAACTAGACGTTGTCCGTTTTTGCTCTACGACCCTCACAAGTGGCACGGGACTCATCTGAAGGTAAACCGTTACGTAAACCGTTTTATATTTCCCGAGCTTTCTTATATCTCCTAGATATGGGACAGACACTTCAAAAACCTTATTCCTTCTGATGTGTTCTGTTCCCGCCAGTTGGAGACCATGTCAGGGTGCAGGGCAGAATGGAAAACAGATTGATGACGCGAACTTGGTGACCACCATCACTCATTACACAGGCCAGGGCATGGTCAGTTAGGCTGACCCATCATGTTGGCACACACGCACACGCACACACACGCACACACGCACACATGCACACACACACACACACACACACACACACACACACACACACACACACACACACACACACACACACACACACACACACACACACACACACGCAAACCTGACTAACTTTATACTGTCTTGTTTCCCTCCACAACAATGCACCGAGCGAGAACGAGAGATTTCACTCGTGCCAAACCCGACCCAACCAATTCATGAGAGGAGTGGTATGTGGCTCTGTGGCTCTGTCTGTAGTGGTACATTTTTCTGTGGGTCTCTCTGTAGTGATACGTTCCTCTGTGGGTCTCTCTGTAGTGGTATGTTCCTCTGTGGGTCTGTCTTTAGTATTACGTTCCTCTGTGGGTCTGTCTGTAGTGGTACGTTCCTCTGTGGCTCTGTCTGTAATGGTACATTCCTCTGTGGGTCTGTCTGTAGTGGTATGTTCCTCTGTGGGTCTGTCTGTAGTAGTATGTTCCTCTGTGGGTCTCTCTGTAGTGGTATGTTCCTCTGTGGGTCTGTCTGTAGTGGTATGTTCCTCTGTGGGTCTGTCTGTAGTGGTATGTTCCTCTGTGGGTCTCTCTGTAGTGGTATGTTCCTCTGTGGGTCTGTATGTAGTGGTATGTTCTTCTGTGGGTCTGTCTGTAGTGGTATGTTCCTCTGTGGGTCTGTCTGTAGTGGTATGTTCCTCTGTGGATCTGTCTGTAATGGTATGTTCCTCTCTGGGTCTCTCTGTAGTGGTACGTTCCTCTGTGGGTCTGTCTGTAGTGGTATGTTCTTCTGTGGGTCTGTCTGTAGTGGTATGTTCCTCTGTGGGTCTGTCTGTAGTGGTATGTTCCTCTGTGGGTCTCTCTGTAATGGTATGTTCCTCTGTGGGTCTGTATGTAGTGGTATGTTCTTCTGTGGGTCTGTCTGTAGTGATATGTTCCTCTGTGGGTCTGTCTGTAGTGGTACGTTCCTCTGTGGGTCTGTCTGTAGTGGTATGTTCCTCTGTGGGTCTCTCTGTAGTGGTACGTTCCTCTGTGGGTCTGTCTGTAGTGGTACGTTCCTCTGTGGGTCTCTCTGTAATGGTACATTCCTCTGTGGGTCTCTCTGTAGTGGTACGTTCCTCTGTGGGTCTCTCTGTAATGGTACATTCCTCCGTGGGTCTGTCTGTAATGGTACATTCCTCTGTGGGTCTGTCTGTAATGGTACAATCCTCTGTGGGTCTGTCTCTAGTGGTCTGTCTGTAATGGTACATTCCTCTGTGGGTCTGTCTCTAGTGGTCTGTCTGTAATGGTACATTCCTCTGTGGGTCTGTCTGTAGTGGTATGTTCCTCTGTGGGTCTGTCTGTAGTGGTACATTCCTCTGTGGGTCTGTCTGTAATGGTACATTCCTCTGTGGGTCTGTCTGTAATGGTACATTCCTCTGTGGGTCTGTCTCTAGTGGTATGTTCCTCTGTGGGTCTGTCTGTAGTGGTACATTCCTCTGTGGGTCTCTCTGTAGTGGTATGTTCCTCTGTGGGTCCGTCTGTAGTGGTATGTTCCTCTGTGGGTCTGTCTGTAATGGTACATTCCTCTGTGGGTCTGTCTCTAGTGGTCTGTCTGCCTGCTGTGGCTCTGCTGTGGATCAATGCATCCCGAGGCTTGACTCCAGCTGGGTGTCCTGCAGAACCCAGCAACAGCCCAATCACCAGAGGAGGCTGTAAACCATGTGATTGATGTCATTCCATCCATTATGTTCCAGCCATTACTCTGTGCTCCTCCTCCAAATTAAAGTGCCACCAGCCACCACTGACAATCCCACATCCATTTTTGCCAGACACACAAAGAGAGAGAGAGAGAGAGAGAGAGAGAGAGAGAGAGAGAGAGAGAGAGAGAGAGAGAGAGAGAGAGAGAGAGAGAGAGAGAGAGAGAGAGAGAGAGAGAGAGAGAGAGAGAGAGAGAGAGAGAGAGAGAGAGAGAGAGAGAGAGAGAGAGAGAGAGAGAGAGAGAGAGAGAGAGAGAGAGAGAGAGAGATTGTCAAATACTATGTGGCAAAATACAAACAGTCGGTCCATTGTTGTGTGGGATGTGTGAGGTTCTGTGCCTGCATAATGTTTGTGTTTCTCTGTTCCTGCATGTGCGTGCATGAGTATGTTTGATACTCTCCGAGGGTGGAGTTTTATGTGCTGTTGGGATCAGATTTATGACACTGTGTAACCATGGGAAATAGAGGGCAGGGGTGGGAATGTGTACGTGACATAACGCTCTGCTGTAGCCTTCTAGAATGCTCCCACCACACTTTCTAGTTCAGTCTTACGTAGCAACATTTGAAATTGTGTTTTTTTACAATGTATAAATGTAGAGAAAATGGTATATCATACACTGCAGTTGAGGAACAATGGGAAAGTAATTCTGCTTTGAAAGTTGATAAACTTGTAACCGCACTTTTGAGAAAATGATCCTTGAATGTTTCGGTACACCTACTGGAGAGCTCTTCATTGTCTACACCCATTCAGCATCGTTCACGCCCTCTTAAGCTTTAGCCCCACCCATGTTTTTAAGAATTCACATGTGAGGCCATGTGGTAAACACATGCTATATTAAATCAAATCTACGTTTATTGGTCACGTGTACAGGATGATTTATCGGTCCCGTGTGGCTCAGTTGGTAGAGCATGGCGCTTGCAACGCCAGGGTTGTGGGTTCATTCCCCATGGGGGGGACCAGGATGAATATGTATGAACTTTCCAATTTGTAAGTCGCTCTGGATAAGAGCGTCTGCTAAATGACGTAAATGTATCTTGCTCCTTTGCGCCCCAGTATCTCTACCTGCACATTCTACCATTCCAGTGTTTAATTGCTATTTTGTAATTGCTTCGCCACCATGGCCTATTTATTGCCTTACCTCCCTTATCCTACCTCATTTGCACATGCTGTATATAGACTTTTTTTCCTACTGTATTATTGATTGTATGTTTGTTTATTCCATGTGTAACTGTGTTGTTGTTTGTGTCGCACTGCTTTGCTTTATCTTGGCCAGGTCGCAGTTGTAAATGAGAACTTGTTCTCAACTGGCCTACCTGGTTAAATAAAGGTGAAATAAAAAAATATTTTAAAAATCCAGCCCATTCATTATCTCAGCCAATCATTGCTAGCGGGAAGGTTCCTAACTTTTTCCATGGCTAAACCAACCAGGCTCCTAATTTAACAATTGTATTCGTATTCATGGATGGAAAACCATTTTGTTATTAAGGCACATGAAAGTTCACATGTTCCAGAAGGCATTTCTTCCCCCCAAAAAAACACGTTTAGATTTTTTTTTAAATTAAAAGACATTCAAATGCCACTCGTGTGAAGTTGTGGCGTGCGACATACGCCTCATTTCCTGAAACAAGTCACAAATGGCACCCTATTCAGTATGTAGGGCAGGTCGAAAGTAGTGCACTACATTATTTATTGACTAGGTTGGGAATTAGGATCCACTACCTTACTCAATGGGTCTTGTGATGCCGTTTTGGAATGAGGTGGCATCGGCTGATAGGCTGATACATCTGCATTCCATCAATGGGTTGTCGCCATGCACACACAGCTAACAAACAAACACATGTATATGCCAAACCCAGGTCCATAGTTTAAAAGACCTCTTCTTCCTGACTTTAGGACTTCCTAGTTTCCAACACAGACATACCTTCAGTCAGCCTATACCATGGTCTGGTCTGGTTTGCCCTGATCTGACCTGATTCTTGTCTGGTCTGCCCTGAGCTTGTCTGGTCTGCCATGAGCTTGTCTGGTCTGCCCTGAGCTTGTCTGGTCTGCCCTGAGCTTGTCTGGTCTGGTCAAGTCCTGAGGGACATGCTGATAACATATTGGTGATGTCAGGAGAGGAGCGTTGCAGAGGGCCAGAGTCCCCCAGCTCAACTTCAGACACTGTTAACTTCCTGGGGTTATTTGTCACTAAACAGGTCATGGGTCTTAATATTTACTGCAGGACATGAAGGAAGGGGGTGGTGGTGGAGAGAGTGTGTGTGTGTGTGTGTGGGGGGGGGGGGGGGGGGGGTTGCAGTGTGTGTGTGTGTGTGTGTGTGTGTGTGTGTGTGTGTGTGTGTGTGTGTGTGTGTGTGTGTAAATCTGAGGTGAATAACTCTCCCCCCTCTCTCTGCTGCAGCAGTAGTAACAGTCAATAGCCCAGGCCAGATGACTGACAGTTGAATGGAACATTAGGAGACTTCAGAGCTCCTACTCCAGGGGACAGAACCGCCCGCCTCTCTTCTCTTCTTAGATTTGTTGCTTTTTATTCTTTTTTCATCCCAGGCGTCTGTCCTCCCGGAACAAACCCTTTAGATGTTGCTGAACTATAGAGAGGTAGGGGAAGCTGGGGGTATTCAGACCTGATTTCATCACGCCCATAAATCTCCTACATATCAAAGCCTGTCTTACGCCTTAACCCCTCCTTCCCTCCCCTCCTCCTCCACTCCTCCGCCCCTTCACTCCTCCTTTGTCTTGGTAATACCCATTAGGGTGCAGCTGACTGGCCACTTTGATGGGTCTGCGGGAGTCAGGACGGGAGCGCTGAGGAGCTGCAGATGTAGAACCCCACGGAACCCGGAGGGACCTTTGAACCCTGGAGTTAAAACCAACACTAGCATCCTGTACACACACACACACACACACACACACACACACACACACACACACACACACACACACACACACACACACACACACACACACACACACACACACACACACACACACACACACACACACACACACACACAGCCGACGACCCCCAAAACGCACAGGAATGGAGTTAAATCTGCCACTAGCATCCTGCCTGCCGCATGCAGACCCCCAGAACCCACCGAAACTCACAGGATGTCACCACTTCTCAGCTTCCTGTTACAGACAAGATATAGAGATATATAGGTGTTGTAGAGGATGACAGATGATAGGAGAGGGAGAAAGGAATGCTCTCCTCCTCCCCCCTCCCCTCCTCTCCTAACTCTCCCCTCTACTCCTCCTCTCCTCTCCTCTCCCTTCCTCTCCCCTTTCCTCCTCTCCTAACTCTCCCCTCTCCTCCTCCTCTCCTCTCCCCTCTTCTCCCTTCCTCTCCCCTCTCCTCCTCTCCTAACTCTCCCCTCTCCTCCTCCTCCTCCTCTCCTCTCCTCTCCCCTCTTCTCCCTTCCTCTCCCCTCTCCTCCTCTCCTAACTCTCTCCTCCTCTCCTCTCCCCTCTTCTCCCTTCCTCTCCCATCTCCTCCTCTCCTAACTCTCCCCTCCTCTCCTTTCCCCCCTTCCTCTCCCCTCTCCTCCTCCTCTCCTCTCCTCCCCTCTCTCAGGTCAGTGGGTTGTTATCTGATAGTCACTAAGAGATAGAGAAGAAGAGAGGGAGATATAAACAGAATGGAAATAGGGACAATTCGTTTTATGACTGCTTTCTGTTTTCATATATGCAGGCATGCATTCTCTATCTCACGCACACTCACACTCACACAAACAGTAGTTGGCAAGGATAGGAATGCATGAGCACAAAATCAAATCAAATCAAATTTTATTTGTCACATACACATGGTTAGGAGATGTTAATGCGAGTGTAGCGAAATGCTTGTGCTTCTAGTTCCGACAATGCAGTAATAACCAACGAGTAATCTAACCTAACAATTCCATAACTACTACCTTATACACACAAGTGATAGGAATGCATGAGCATAAAAAAGGCAACAACAAAGAAAGGCATTGTCGATGTACCGATTCCATGGGACATGGTTTATGAACTGATGCACGAAACAACGCTGGATTCAAAACGTACAGTTTCTCAATTTAAATGATTATACAAAATTCTTGCAACCAATAGAATGTTATATATATATATATATATATATATATATATATATATATATATATATATATATATATATATATATATGGGGGACACAACCATCCCAGCTCTGCAGATTTTGCTGCAAAGAGACAGAATAATTGGATCATTTGTTTTGGTGCTGTCCATATGTAGCTTGTTTTTGGTCACAGGTTCAGAAATGGCTGAAGAATTGCAACATTTACCTGGAGCTACATTTACCTGGAGCTACATTTACCTGGAGCTACATTTACCTGGAGCTACATTTACCTGGAGCTACATTTACCTGGAGCTACATTTACCTGGAGCTAGATTTACCTGGAACTAACTCTGCAAATAGCACTGTTGGGTGATTTAAAAAGTCATAGTCAATCGATGATTAATATAATAATACTCATATCAAACATGTTTGTCGTTAATTTACAATATGTATAATCTATGAGAATTGGAAAGGTTCAGAACTTGTGTGAAACATTACAGCACATTTGAAAATTTTATGGCAAAACTGGAGAGTGTTCAGATATAGATGGGAGGGGTTGAGTGGAGCTGAAGGATGGGACTAAATGTCACGGCCGTCGTCGGAAGGAGACCAAGGTGCAGCGTGATGAGCGGACATTTTCTTTTATTTAGAATGTCGCCAACAAAACAAGAAACAAAGAAACGACCGTGAAGCTTACAAGGGCTTTAGTGCCACTAACAAAGTCAACTACCCACAAACACCAAAGGAAAAAAGGCTGCCTAAGTATAAAAATGTATACATTATGTATGAGTAGAAGCCTAAGTGTTGTTGTCCATTAGTTTTCCCCAATTAGGGGAGGGATGGTAGGGTTAGGGGAAAATAATATATATATATTATAATTATTTTCTATATATACATTACTCAGGGCCGTATAGTTTCTGAGTCCTCTCTGGGGTTTATTTGACATGTAGAATAGAGCAAGGCAGAGAGGAGATAAAGTTTCCTTTCACACTCAGTCTGTCTGTCACCACGAGTGATGAAGTGATATGAACACCCTCAGCAGTCCTCAGTCAACAGGATTTTATCAATCACAAAGCCTAGTAAAGCTCCCCAGCCTCACCACACATCAAAGACAACTGTAGTCTCGCTCACTGTGGCTAGAGCACAATAAGTAACGTTTAGTCACAGCAGTGGTAAAGGTTGAGTCTGTGAGTCTGTCAAGGTTCAAACTCCTAAAAAATGTTGATCTTAAAACAATGAAGCTGTGTTTATAATGCAGTCCATCCAACGTGGTCCTAGGTCCTAAATGACACCATATTCCCTATGTAGTACACTACTTTTGACCAGAGCCCTGGGAAAGTAGTGCACTACTTTTGACCAGAGCCCTGGGAAAGTAGTGCACTACTTTTGACCAGAGCCCTGGGAAAGTAGTGCACTACAAAGTAAAAAGGCTGCCATTTGGGATGGGGATCTGCAGTGTATCAGGAAGCAGAGGTGCATCGTCGTTACGGTAACCTGATCGTATAAAAGAGGAAGCAACATGTTCATTAATTATTCAGTACCAGGAGCGACTCCAGGGTGAATATTTTCTTGTCTTTCCCACTCAGTCGCTCCAGACGAGCTTCTGCAACAGTTGTTCCATGCCTCTGTATCCAGAGCTTAACTGGAGCGAATGAGCGGGAAAGAAAATGAAATAACATTTTCCACCCATGTTTTTCACTTAAAAAAGAACAATATATCCTCTAACACACAGTAAAGCAGAGAAGGAACGTGAAAATCCTCTGTGTCCTTCTGTAACCTCTCGTCACCATGGGGGCTAACAAGGGTTTCTATACTGGTGTGTTCAGGTCCCTCTCTCTAATCGTCACCATGGGGGCTAACAAGGGTTTCTATACTGGTGTGTTCAGGTCCCTCTCTCTAATCGTCACCATGAGGGCTAACAAGGGTTTCTATACTGGTGTGTTCAGGTCCCTCTCTCTAATCGTCACCATGAGGGCTAACAAGGGTTTCTATACTGGTGTGTTCAGGTTGATGAGGCGGGCTTCTTCTCCTCTGTGTCGCTCTCTTCCTTTCCTCCTCCAATGCTTCCCTCTTCTTCTCTTCCTTTCCTCCTCCAGTGCTTCCCTCTTCTTCTCTTCCTTTCCTCCTCCAGTGCTTCCCTCTTCTTCTCTTCCTTTCCTCCTCCAGTGCTTCCCTCTTCTTCACTTCCTTCTCCTCCAGTGCTTCCCTCTTCTTCTCTTCCTTTCCTCCTCCAGTGCTTCCCTCTTCTTCTCTTCCTTTCCTCCTCCAGTGCTTCCCTCTTCTTCACTTCCTTCTCCTCCAGTGCTTCCCTCTTCTTCTCTTCCTTTCCTCCTCCAGTGCTTCCCTCTTCTTCTCTTCCTTTCCTCCTCCAGTGCTTCCCTCTTCTTCACTTCCTTCTCCTCCAGTGCTTCCCTCTTCTCCTCCTCCTCCTCCAGTGCTTCCCTCTTCTCCTCCTCCTCCTCCTCCTCCTCCAGTGCTTCCCTCTTCCTTTCCTCCTCCAGTGCTTCCCTCTTCTCTTCCTTTCCTCCTCCAGTGCTTCCCTCTTCCTTTCCTCCTCCAGTGCTTCCCTCTTCTTCACTTCCTCCTCCAGTGCTTCCCTCTTCTTCACTTCCTTCTCCTCCAGTGCTTCCCTCTTCTCCTCCTCTTCCTCCAGTGCTTCCCTCTTCTTCACTTCCTTCTCCTCCAGTGCTTCCCTCTTCTTCACTTCCTTCTCCTCCAGTGCTTCCCTCTTCTTCACTTCCTTCTCCTCCAGTGCTTCCCTCTTCTTCACTTCCTTCTCCTCCAGTGCTTCCCTCTTCTTCACTTCCTTCTCCTCCAGTGCTTCCCTCTTCTTCACTTCCTTCTCCTCCAGTGCTTCCCTCTTCTTCACTTCCTTTCCTCCTCCAGTGCTTCCCTCTTCTTCACTTCCTTTCCTCCTCCAGTGCTTCCCTCTTCTTCACTTCCTTCTC
Source organism: Salvelinus alpinus (assembly GCF_045679555.1). NCBI lineage: Eukaryota > Metazoa > Chordata > Actinopteri > Salmoniformes > Salmonidae > Salvelinus > Salvelinus alpinus. Next base: position 18,249,813 of record NC_092086.1, read on the forward strand.
CTCCAGTGCTTCCCTCTTCTTCACTTCCTTCTCCTCCAGTGCTTCCCTCTTCTTCACTTCCTTCTCCTCCAGTGCTTCCCTCTTCTTCTCTTCCTTTCCTCCTCCAGTGCTTCCCTCTTCTTCACTTCCTTCTCCTCCAGTGCTTCCCTCTTATCCTCTTCCTCCAGTGATTCCCTCTTCTCCTCTTCCCCCTCCTCCTCCAGTGCTTCCCTCTTCTTCTCCTCCTCCTCCTCCTCCAGTGCTTCCCTCTTATCCTCTTCCTCCAGTGCTTCCCTCTTATCCTCTTCCTCCAGTGATTCCCTCTTCTCCTCTTCCTCCTCCTGCTCCAGTGTTTCCCTCTTCCTCCTCCTGCTCTAGTGTTTCCCTCTCCTCCTCCTCCTCCTCCTCCTCCTCCTCCTCCTCCTCCTGCTCTAGTGTTTCCCTCTCCTCCTCTCCTCCAGTGTCTCTCTCCACCTGTGAGAGATCGCGGTTCAGATCCCACCTGTGAGAGATCGCGGTTCAGATCCCACCTGTGGGAGACCGTGGATCAGATCCCACCAGTGACATCCACATTGTTTGTACAGCACATTCTCATGACAATATAGCAGTACTGTTATCTCTGGCTCAGCACTCAGTCCCCATTGAGAGGAGCCAGGACGGGTGGTTCCCAGGACGCATCAGTCAGACTGTCACTTAGAGAGGGGTTAGAGAGGGTACACAGGGTCAGGAGGTCAGTGAGGAAGGACTGGTGTCTTCAGGTAATGGGGGGAGATTTGATTGACTCTATTTCTCAAAGGGTTTACCACACACACACACACAAACGCACGCACGCACGCACGCACGCACGCACGCGCACGCACACACACACACACACACACACACAGACACACACACACACACACACACACACACACACACACACACACACACACACACACACACACACACACACTGGGCTGATCTGATATCCATCTACTGGCTGATTAAATGAAGGATGACTGTTGTGGGCCAATGAGGGGTCAGACAGTGGACACACATAGACAGTGGCCATGTTATTTCAACCTCGTTGACCCTGTCTGTAGTGGCCTCAGACTCCTTCATGATGGGGCTGATTGGTTGGTCCGTAGCAGACATGGGTTCAATTAGTACTGGTTTACATTTATACACTTATCTGTGCTTGATTGAGCTTGCCGGGCTCAAAGGAACCAAGGGAATAGTCCCAAAAGTGCATTGGAATAGTCCCAGCAGTCCAGACTGGATCAATCAAACAACCAACTCAAACGATTTGAAATAAATTAGATACTATTTGAACCCATGTCTGGTTGGAGGTGCTGGGGAGAATTCTACTGGGAGTGGATGGCTAACTAGCTTTGCTTCTTTTTCCCGGCTGGACTGAACTGGTTTAATTACTGAATGATCTAAGGGATCTTCTCTCTCTCTCTGTCTCTCTCTGTCTCTCTCTGTCTCTCTCTGTCTCTCTCTGTCTCTCTCTCTCTCTCTCTCTCTCTCTCTCTCTCTCTCTCTCTCTCTCTCTCTCTCTCTCTCTCTCTCTCTCTCTCTCTCTCTCTCTCTTTCTTTCTCTCTCTGACTGGCTTCTTCCTCCATGGCAGTATATCAAACTACACATGTCTTATACAGGGTCGGGCCAATTCAATTTTTTTTAAATTTAACCTGTATTTAAATAGTCAGTTAAGACGACATTTTTATTTACAATGACATCCTACCCCGGCAGAACCCTAGCGACACTTGGCCTAATGTGCACCACTCTATGGGACTGACAATTACGGTCGGTAGTGATACAGCTTGTAATCAAACCAGGGTCTGTAGTGACACCTCTAGCACTGAGATGCAGTGGCTCTGACCGCTGCGCCACATCCTACATCTGTAGATCCTACATCCATTCAGGAAGTAAACTGAAATTCATATTCAATAATTGGAAGAAAATAAAACATATATTTTCAATGATTTCTCAATAAACTTAAAAGCAAATGCTATTTATTTCAAATGTTTTTCCACTTTTAAAATGTAAATTTTAATCACATACTGAATTGACAGCCTTCAATTCGAATTGACCCCAATCCTGGTTTGATAAGATCTGATCTGAGAAAGAGAGTGTGCAGACAGAGTTAATGGGTTCTCCTCTGCGTCAGTAAAGCTAATATTGACACTGACTTCACCGATGACCACTCCTAATGATAGTGATCCATGTGTGACCCTTCTACAGCCCCTCACACCAGACCTGGGTTAAAATAGCATCTGTTTACTTCAGAATACTTTAGTGTTTGGTTACTCCTGCCAGTAGTGTCAGGGAGGGACAGGGTTTGCTCTCTCAGTTCCATTGCACCAGACAAGCACAATCAAGGAAAGGTAAAGTATTTGAAGGAGTATAAATCCGATTTCAACCCATGGGTTTGGAATCCCAGCTCTCAGGGAACACCACGGTGTCCCAGAGCTTTTCTGAGGAAACACAGACACATTATGATGTAACATCCATGTCACCAATGATGATGCCATCTCATTAACCATTAGCTAGTCTGAGACATGGCTGTAGACTCATACGGATGTAGTATCTGAATTTGAGCCAGTTTGCAGCAGGAAAATAATCCTGCAGCGTCATAATATGCTAATTATTTTGTGAATTAGAATTAACATATATTTTTTTGTAGGGGTTGATAAGTGTTTTGTTATGGCAAATCAAGTCTGACATTTTTAAGTGGAAATTACAAAGCCTTTTTAAACCTCAAATACACTACAAGTTTGCATTTCCTGCTGTGGTGGACCTTTCTCAGCAACAAAAGAGTGATCAAACTAAGATCCTACATCTGTAGACTCATCTAAAGGTAAGTCTGGCTGTTACCCTGAGACATGACTGTAGACTCCTATAGTAGTGTAGAATACAGTAGAATATAGTAGAGTACAGCACAGTAGAATATAGTAGAGTACAGTACAGCACAGTAGAATATAGTAGAGTACAGAACAGTAGATTATAGTAGAATAGAGTACAGTAGAATATAGTAGAGTACAGTACAGCACAGTAGAATATAGTAGAGTACAGTACAGCACAGTAGAATATAGTAGAGTAGAGTACAGAACAGAACAGTAGATTATAGTAGAATAGAGCACAGTAGAATATAGTAGAGTACAGTACAGTACAGCATAGTAGAATATAGTAGAGTACAGTACAGTAGAATATAGTACAGTACAGCATAGTAGAGTAGTATACAGTACAGCAGAGTAGAGTAGGGGACTGAACTGGTTTAATTACTGAATGATCTAAGGGATCTTCTCACTCTCTGTCTCTGTCTGTCTCTGTCTCTCTCTCTCTCTCTCTCTCTCTCTCTCTCTCTCTCTCTCTGTCTCTGTCTCTGTCTCTGTCTCTGTCTCTGTCTCTGTCTCTCTCTCTGTCTCTGTCTCTCTCTCTCTCTCTGTCCGTCTAATGTGCTGTAGGATCTGTTTTGTGGTGGATATCTCTCTCACTCTAATCTCATTACCCATTATTCCCTGGGCTGTTCAGGCCTGATCAAGCCCTGGAGGCACAGAGCTCTATCATTGGCTGTCTGTCTTTGTCCATGTAGAAGTTTGTGTGAGTGTTTGTGTGTGTGAGTGTGCTTGTGCGCCTGTGTCTGTGTGTGTCTGTGTGTGTGTGTGTGTGTGTGTGTGTGTGTGTGTGTGTGTGTGTGTGTGTGTGTGTGTGTGTGTGTGTGTGTGTGTGTGTGTGTGTGTGTGTGTGTGTGTGTGTGTGTGTGTGTGTGCGTGCGCCTGTGTCCGCGTGTGTGTGTGTGTGTGTGTGTGTGTGTCCATGTATGACTGTTTGAAGTGTAAGAGAGGGGGAGAGGATAAATTACCACGTTAGTTTAGTAGGACAAGGGATCTACATGGTTGGAGAGACACAGCAACACCATCCCATGGTAGGACAAGGGAGCTCTACGTGGTTGGAGAGACACAGCAACACCATCCCATGGTAGGACAAGGGAGCTCTATGTGGTTGAAGAGACACAGCAACACTATCCCATGGCAGGACAAGGGAGCTCTATGTGGTTGGAGAGACACATCAACACTATCCCGTGGTAGGACAAGAGGGCTCTACGTGGTTGGAGAGACACAGTAAAACCCCCCATGGTAGGACAAGGGAGCTCTACGTGGTTGAAGAGACACAGAAACACTATCCCATGGTAGGACAAGAGGGCTCTACGTGGTTGGAGAGACACAGCAACACCATCCCATGGTAGGACAAGGGAGCTCTACGTGGTTGAAGAGACACAGCAACACTATCCCATGGTAGGACAAGGGAGCTCTACGTGGTTGAAGAGACACAGCAACACTATCCCATGGTAGGACAAGGGAGCTCTATGTGGTTGGAGAGACACATCAACACTATCCCATGGTAGGACAAGGGAGCTCTACGTGGTTGGAGAGACACAGCAACACTATCCCATGGTAGGACAAGGGAGGTCTACGTGGTTGGAGAGACACAGCAACACTATCCCATGGTAGGACAAGGGAGCTCTACGTGGTTGGAGAGACACAGCAACACTATCCCATGGTAGGACAAGGGAGCTCTACGTGGTTGGAGAGACACAGCAACACCATCCCATGGTAGGACAAGGGAGCTCTACGTGGTTGGACAGACACAGCAACACCATCCCATGGTAGGACAAGGGAGCTCTACGTGGTTGAAGAGACACAGCAACACTATCCCATGGTAGGACAAGGGAGCTCTACGTGGTTGAAGAGACACAGCAACACTATCCCATGGTAGGACAAGGGAGCTCTATGTGGTTGGAGAGACACATCAACACTATCCCATGGTAGGACAAGGGAGCTCTACGTGGTTGGAGAGACACAGCAACACCATCCCATGGTAGGACAAGGGAGCTCTACGTGGTTGGACAGACACAGCAACACCATCCCATGGTAGGACAAGGGAGCTCTACGTGGTTGGAGAGACACAGCAACACTATCCCATGGTAGGACAAGGGAGCTCTACGTGGTTGGAGAGACACATCAACACCATCCCATGGTAGGACAAGGGAGCTCTACGTGGTTGGAGAGACACATCAACACTATCCCATGGTAGGACAAGGGAGCTCTACGTGGTTGGAGAGACACATCAACACTATCCCATGGTAGGACAAGGGAGCTCTACGTGGTTGGAGAGACACAGCAACACTATCCCATGGTAGGACAAGGGAGCTCTACGTGGTTGGAGAGACACAGCAACACCATCCCATGGTAGGACAAGGGAGCTCTACGTGGTTGGACAGACACAGCAACACCATCCCATGGTAGGACAAGGGAGCTCTACATGGTTGGAGAGCCACAGCACCACCATCCCATGGTAGGACAAGGGAGCTCTACGTGGTTGGAGAGACACAGCAACACTATCCCATGGTAGGACAAGGGAGCTCTATGTGGTTGGAGAGACACAGCAACACCATCCCATGGTAGGACAAGGGATTATTTAGCAGGATAATAACGGTCTGGGCCTTTGAATGATCTTATTTTTTTTATATTTAATTTAACCTTTATTTAACTAGGAAAGTCAGTTATGAACCAATTCTTATTTACAATGACTGCCTACCCCGGCCAAACCCAGATGAGTTTGGGCCAATTGCGCACTGCCCAATGGGACTCCCAATCACGGCCAGATGTGATACAGCCTGGATTCAAACCAGGGACTGTAGTGACACCTCTTGCACTGAGCTGCAGGGCCTTAGACCGCTGCGCCACTCGGGAGACCCAGTTATTCTCCCAGTTGAGTTACTGTTTCATGATGACGACGAGATAATACGTCTGTTTATGATGCAGATTGAAATGAAATACAGATTAATATCATGTTGTGAAAATGAGGAAGACTGAGGGACAGGACTATATCAGTGGGAAGGCATCACATATTCTGACTGATCCGTTTTCAAACATGATCATGTTTAGACTGTAAATCTTCCATAGTCCTGAAAACATTGCATCATACTAGATATGTTCAGCCCAATTCCCAAGACGCATGTTGTGTCTACTGGAGCCAAACCTTTCTGCTGAAGTCCTGGAGCGATATGCTGCAATACCTCCACAACAGTTAGCACATCAGTCCTCTGCAGTGAAGCAGCTGTCACATTAACAGTTAGTGAAGACACAGCCAGTTGACAGCAGATCCTGGAAGTGTCAGTCTCCAATTTAAGGATGCCCCCTGGGGCCATGGAACCAAACAAGACTCAGGAAGAGGAGGGATGCCCCCTGGGGCCATGGAACCAAACAAGACTCAGGAGGAGGAGGGATGCCCTCAGGGGCCATGGAACCAAACAAGACTCAGGAGGAGGAGGGATGCCCTCAGGGGCCATGGAACCAAACAAGACTCAGAGGGGGAGGGATGCCCACAGGGGCCATGGAACCAAACAAGACTCAGGAAGAGGAGGGATGCCCTCAGGGGCCATGGAACCAAACAATACTCAGAGGAGGAGGGATGCCCTCAGGGGCCATGGAACCAAACAAGACTCAGGAGGAGGAGGGATGCCCTCAGGGGCCATGGAACCAAACAAGACTCAGGAGGAGGAGGGATGCCCTCAGGGGCCATGGAACCAAACAAGACTCAGGAAGAGGAGGGATGCCCTCAGGGGCCATGGAACCAAACAATACTCAGAGGAGGAGGGATGCCCTCAGGGGCCATGGAACCAAACAAGACTCAGGAGGAGGAGGGATGCCCTCAGGGGCCATGGAACCAAACAAGATTCAGAGGAGGAGGGATGCCCTCAGGGGCCATGGAACCAAACAAGACTCAGGAAGAGGAGGGATGCCCTCAGGGGCCATGGAACCAAACAAGACTCAGGAGGAGGAGGGATGCCCTCTTGGGCCATGGCACCAAACAAGACTCAGAGGAGGAGGGATGCCTTCAGGGGCCCTGGAAGCAAACAAGACTCAGGAGGAGGGATGCCCTCAGGGGCCATGGAACCAAACAAGACTCAGAGGAGGAGGGATGCCCTCAGGGGCCATGGAACCAAACAAGACTTAGAGGAGGAGGGATGCCTCAGGGGTCATGGAACCAAACAAGACTCAGAGGAGGAGGGATGCCCTCAGGGGCCATGGAACCAAACAAGACTCAGAGGAGGAGGGATGCCCTCAGGGGCCATGGAACCAAACAAGACTCAGGAGGAGGAGGGATGCCCCCTGGGGCCATGGAACCAAACAAGACTCAGGAGGAGGAGGGATGCACTCTTGGGCCATGGAACCAAACAAGACTCAGAGGAGGAGGGATACCCTCAGGGGCCATGGAACCAAACAAGACTCAGGAGGAGGAGGGATGCCCTCAGGGGCCATGGAACCAAACAAGACTCAGGAGGAGGAGGGATGCCCTCAGGGGCCATGGAACCAAACAAGACTTAGAGGAGGAGGGATGCCCCCTGGGGCCATGGTACCAAACAAGACTCAGGAGGAGGAGGGATGCCTTCAGGGGCCATGGAAGCAAACAAGACTCAGGAGGAGGAGGGATGCCTCCTGAGGCCAAGACTCAGGAGGCGGTGTGGAGTGTGTGTTTTGGAAAACTCAGCAGGGATGGTGGGTGAGTTCTAGTGGTTAACCAGGAAAACACTTTGAAACTTAGTCACCGTTCATTTCTTCAACAAAACATTCCTCTCACACTACTACACTACTGACGTAGCAACCAAAACACACACACACACACACACACACACACACACACACACACACACACACACACACACACACACACACACACACACACACACACACACACACACACACACACACACACACACACACACACACACACACACACACACACACACACACACACACACACACACAGTGGGCATGCACCTCCCCACCACTACCACCTGTCATGCCCACGGCTACTGAAATAATCACCTTGTGTATGTCTGTGCTTGACAAACAGTTTCTGTCTGTTCTTCATGTGGCAACTCAATCTCTGTCTCATTTTCTCTCTCTCTCTCTCCCCCCCTCTCTCTCTAGCTGTCTCTTTCTGCATCTCTCTCTCTCTCTCTCTCTCTCTGTGTGTGTGTGTCTCTACAAAGCAGACACTAGTCTATTTTATAAACAGAGAGGAAGATGATTCAAAAGAGGGAGGAAAGAAAGAAGAGAAAAGAAAGTCATGCTAATTTGAGGAAGAAGTCTGCTGGTGGTGAACCAGTGAGATAAGAGTGAACCAGAGAGATAAGAGTGAACCAGAGAGATAAGAGTGAACCAGAGAGATAAGAGTGAACCAGAGAGATAAGAGTGAACCAGAGAGATAAGAGTGAACCAGAGAGATAAGAGTGAACCAGAGAGATAAGAGTGAACCAGAGAGATAAGAGTGAACCAGAGAGATAAGAGTGAACCATAGAGATAAGAGTGAACCAGAGAGATAAGAGTGAACCAGAGAGATAAGAGTGAACCAGAGAGATAAGAGTGAACCAGAGAGATAAGAGTGAACCAGAGAGATAAGAGTGAACCAGAGAGATAAGAGTGAACCAGAGAGATAAGAGTGAACCTGTGAGATAAGAGTGAACCAGTGAGATAAGAGTGAACCAGTGAGATAAGAGTGAACCAGAGAGATAAGAGTGAACCAGTGAGATAAGAGTGAACCAGTGAGATAAGAGTGAACCAGTGAGATAAGAGTGAACCAGTGAGATAAGAGTGAACCAGTGAGATAAGAGTGAACCAGTGAGATAAGAGTGAACCAGAGAGATAAGAGTGAACCAGAGAGATAAGAGTGAACCAGAGATAAGAGTGAACCAGATATAAGAGTGAACCAGAGAGAGAAGAGTGAACCAGAGAGAGAAGAGTGAACCAGAGAGAGAAGAGTGAACCAGAGAGAGAAGAGTGAACCAGAGAGATAAGAGTGAACCAGAGAGATAAGAGTGAAGCAGAGAGATAAGAGTGAAGCAGAGAGATAAGAGTGAAGCAGAGAGATAAGAGTGAAGCAGAGAGATAAGAGTGAACCAGAGAGATAAGAGTGAACCAGTGAGATAAGAATGAACCAGTGAGATAAGAATGAACCAGAGAGAGAAGAGTGAACCAGAGAGATAAGAGTGAAGCAGCGAGATAAGAGTGAAGCAGCGAGATAAGAGTGAAGCAGCGAGATAAGAGTGAAGCAGCGAGATAAGAGTGAACCAGAGAGATAAGAGTGAACCAGAGAGATAAGAGTGAACCAGTGAGATAAGAGTGAACCAGAGAGATAAGAGTAAAGCAGAGAGATAAGAGTGAAGCAGAGAGATACAAGTGAAGCAGAGAGATACAAGTGAACCAGTGAGATAAGAGTGAAGCAGTGAGATAAGAGTGAAGCAGTGAGATAAGAGTGAAGCAGAGAGATACGAGTGAACCAGTGAGATAAGAGTGAACCAGAGAGATATGAGTGAAGCAGCGAGATAAGAGTGAAGCAGCGAGATAAGAGTGAAGCAGCGAGATAAGAGTGAAGCAGCGAGATAAGAGTGAAGCAGAGAGATAAGAGTGAACCAGAGAGATAAAAGTGAACCAGAGAGATAAGAGTGAACCAGTGAGATAAGAGTGAACCAGTGAGATAAGAGTGAACCAGAGATAAGAGTGAACCAGAGAGATAAGAGTGAACCAGAGAGATAAGAGTGAAGCAGAGAGATAAGAGTGAAGCAGTGAGATAAGAGTGAACCAGTGAGATAAGAGTGAACCAGAGGTGAGCCCTTCTATCCCCCTCCACTCCGCTCTACCCCTCTCTACTCCCTCTCCTTTCCTCTCTACCCCCCTTACAACTCTCTACCCCTCTCTAATCCCTCTCCTTTCCTCTCTACTCCTCTCTACTCCTCTCCTTTCCTCTCTACTCCTCTCCACTCCTATCTCTACTCCTCTCTACTCCTCTCTACTCCTCTTCACTCCTCTCTACTCCTATCTACTCCTCTCTACTCCTCTTCACTCCTCTCTACTCCTATCTACTCCTCTCTACTCCTCGCTACTCCTCTCTACTCCTATCTACTCCTCTCCACTCCTCTTCACTCCTCTCTACTCCTCTCTACTCCTCTCTACTCCTCTTCACTCCTCTCTACTCCTATCTACTACTCTCCACTCCACTCCTCTCCACTCATCTCTACTCCTCTCCACTCCGCTCTACTCCTCTCTACTCCCCTCTACTCCTCTCCTCTCTACTCCTCTCTACTCCTCTCCTCTCCACGTTGCTCCTCTCTTCTCCACTCCTCTCTTCTCCCCTCTATTCCTCTCTTCTCCCCTCTACTCCTCTCTACTCCTTCCTCTCTACTCCTCTCTACTCCTCTCCACTCTGCTCCTCTCCTCTCCACTCTTCTCTAATCCCCTCTACTCCTCTCTACTCCTCTCCTCTCTACTCTACTCCTCTCATCTCTACTCCTCTCATCTCTACTCCTCTCTACTCCTCTCATCTCGACTCCTCTCCTCTCCAGTCTACTCCTCTCTACTCTCTCTACTCCGCTCTACTCCTCTCCTCTTCTCTCTTCTCCCCTCTACTCCTCTCCACTCCTCTCTTCTCCTCTCTACTCCTCTCTACTCCTCTCTACTCCTCTCCTCTCCACTTTGCTCCTCTTCACTCCTCTCTTCTCCTCTCTACTCCTCTCCACTCCTCTCTTCTCCCCTCTACTCCTCTCTACTCCTCTCTACTCCTCTCCTCTCTACTCCTCTCCTCTCCACTCTGCTCCTCTCCACTCCTCTCTACTCCCCTCTTCTCCTCTCCACTCCTCTCTACACCTCTCCTCTCTACTCCTCTCCACTCCTCTCTCTACTCCTCTCTACTCCTCTCTACTCCACTCTACTACTCTCTACTCTACTCCTCTCCTCTCTACTCCTCTCCACTCCTCTCTCTGCTCCTCTCCCACTCCTCTCTACTACTCTCTCTGCTCCCCCCTACTCCTCTCTACTCCTCTCTACTCCTCTCTACTCCCATGACTGACAGACTGACCGGCAGCTTTAAAGAGGGAGAATAAGACGTATCAGACACACTGATCCCTGGTCAAAAAGAATGGAGGAGATCCTACCTCTCTCTCTCCCTTTCTCCCCTCCCTCCTACCTCTCTCTCTCTCTCCCTCTCTCCCCTCCCTCCTACCTCTCTCTCTCTCTCTCTCTCTCTCTTTCTTTCTCTCTCTCTCTCTCTCTCTCTCTCTCTCTCTATCTTTCTCTCTTTCTCTCTCACTCTCTCTATCTCTCTCTCTCTATTTCTCTCTCCCTCTCTTTCTATCTCTCTCTTTCTCTCTCTCTCTCTCTCTCTCTTTCTCTCTCTCTCTCTTTCTCTCTCACCCCCCCTCTCTCGCTCTATCTCTCCGTCTCTATCTGCCAGCTCTGTCTCTCTCTCTGGTAGACTGGCTGCTTCCTCCATGCCATGGCAGTATAACCAACTACAAATGTCTCATACAGGTTTGTGCCAATTCAAATTGAAGGAAATCAATTCAGGAAGTTAACTAGCAATAGCAAATGCTATTTATTCCAAACTTGTTTCCACTTTTTACATTTAAATGAAAATCATTTATGAGCGTGTGTGTGTGTGTGTGTGTGTGTGTGTGTGTGTGTGTGTGTGTGTGTGTGTGTGTGTGTGTGTGTGTGTGTGTGTGTGTGTGTGTGTGTGTGTGTGTGTGTGTGTGTGTGTGTGTGTGTGTGTGTGTGTGTGATTACATGACTGGCTGGATGCGGGACGTGGTTTTCATCAAGACGTGATCCTGTGGGTGTTTACCTCAGGACTGATGATGTCATCCACATGACAGGCGCGTCTGTAGTTTGTCTGTACTTGGGTTTACTGGTGACATCATCAGTCCTGAGGTAAACAAGTGCACAGGATCAGTTGCAGATGAAAACCACTTTACCAGCAGTAATGATCTCATTACACTCATCAGCAACAACTCCCCTGGACACACAATTTGCAAGCGTCACACAGAAACATTTACACATACAAATATCTCTCTCTCTCTCTCTCTCTCTCTCTCTCTCTCTCTCTCTCTCTCTCTCTCTCTCTCTAATTTGGAAAAGATCAGGTCAAAGGTATAAAAGTGGCTTCTGTCTCCTCTCTCTCTCTCTCTCTCTCTCCTCTCCACCTTCTTTCTCCTCCCTCTCACTCTCCCCTTTCTCTCTCTCTATCTATTTTAATTGTTTACACCTGTCTAAAAATGTAGACAATGTTAGAACCAGGTATAAACGTGGCTTCTGTCTCCTCTCTCTCTCCTCTCTCTCTCTCTCTCTCTCTCTCCTCTCACCCTTCTGTCTCCTCTCTCTCTCTCTCTCCTCTCCCCATTCTGTCTCCTCTCTCTCCTCTCCTCCTTCTGTCTCCTCCCTCTCTCTCTCTCCTCTACCAATTCTGTCTCCTCTCTCTCCCCCCTTCTGTCCTCCTCTACCCCTGTCTCCTCTCCCCCTTTCTGTCTCCTCACTCCTCTCCCCTGTCTCCATCTCCTGTCCCCATTCTGTCTCCTCACTCCTCTCCCCCTGTCTCTATCCCCTCTCCCCATTCTGTCTCCTCTCTCTGTCCTCTCCCCCTGTCCCCTCTCTCTCTATCTCCTGTCCCCATTCTGTCTCCTCTCTCTGTCCTCTCCCCCTGTCCCCCCTCTCTCTATCTCCTCTCCCCATTCTGTCTCCTCTCTCTGTCCTCTCCTCCTGTCCCCTCTCTCTCTATCTCCTGTCCCCATTCTGTCTCCTCACTCCTCTCCCCCTGTCTCTATCCCCTCTCCCCATTCTGTCTCCTCTCTCTGTCCTCTCCCCCTGTCCCCTCTCTCTCTATCTCCTCTCCCCATTCTGTCTCCTCTCTCTGTCCTCTCCTCCTGTCCCCTCTCTCTCTATCTCCTCTCCCCCTGTCTCTGTCTCTTCTCCCCCATTCTCCTCTCTCTCCCCCTTCTCTCTCTCTTCTTCTTCTACTTTGTATTTGATCATCTTTTTACAGACCTGCTATTCAAACCTTGTTTTTCCATCTCCATAAATACACATACCCCTTCATTTATGTTGAAACATTAAGTGTTTGTGTATGTGAGTCTTGACAAATTTCCAGGAGTTTGATAAGTGTGTCTGTACAAGCCAAAGTCAAGTGGGTATCTGAAGTTCAATTGAGCATGATTGTTTACAGGTCTGGTGCCAGGAACAACTAGTGAAGATACCGACACACAGGAGCTTTCAGTGGTTCTGTGGTTGGTTCAGCTAGATATGTATTCTGTACCTCATTATAGACCCATCTGTGGTTGGTTCAGCTGGATATGTATTCTGTATCTCATTATAGACCCATCTGTGGTTGGTTCAGCTGGATATGTATTCTGTATCTCATTATAGACCCATCTGTGGTTGGTTCAGCTAGATATGTATTCTGTATCTCATTATAGACCCATCTGTGGTTGGTTCAGCTAGATATGTATTCTGTGTCTCATTATAGACCCATCTGTGGTTGGTTCAGCTAGATATGTATTCTGTATCTCATTATAGACCCATCTGTGGTTGGTTCAGCTAGATATTTATTCTGTATCTCATTATAGACCCAGCTGTGGTTGGTTCAGCTAGATATGTATTCTGTATCTCATTATAGACCCATCTGTGGTTGGTTCAGCTAGATATGTATTCTGTATCTCATTATAGACCCATCTGTGGTTGGTTCAGCTAGATATGTATTCTGTATCTCATTATAGACCCATCTGTGGTTGGTTCAGCTAGATATGTATTCTGTACCTCATTATAGACCCATCTGTGGTTGGTTCAGCTAGATATGTATTCTGTACCTCATTATAGACCCATCTGTGGTTGGTTCAGCTAGATATTTATTCTGTATCTCATTATAGACCCAGCTGTGGTTGGTTCAGCTAGATATGTATTCTGTATCTCATTATAGACCCATCTGTGGTTGGTTCAGCTAGATATGTATTCTGTATCTCATTATAGACCCATCTGTGGTTGGTTCAGATAGATATGTATTCTGTGTCTCATTATAGACCCATCTGTGGTTGGTTCAGATAGATATCTATTCTGTATCTCATTATAGACCCATCTGTGGTTGGTTCAGCTAGATATGTATTCTGTGTCTCATTATAGACCCATCTGTGGTTGGTTCAGCTAGATATGTATTCTGTATCTCATTATAGACCCATCTGTCAGTATTTGAAGCTATGCAGAGTGTAACACACACACTGTAGTCATTTAGCAGACGCTCTTATCCAGAGAGACTTACAGGAGCAATTCAGTTTAAGTGCCTTGCTCAAGGGCACATCGGCAGATTTTTCATCTAGTCGGCTCTGCTATTCAGTTGTGGTGTCAACAACTGTGAATGGAAGAACCCATTTGGGGAGAATAATTTGAACTCTATCAACAATATGTTTTACACAGTATGAAGTAAATGGAAAATGTAATTTTGAAAAATGTGGCAAAGTGTAAAGCGAGAGCTGTTGAGAGAGCTGCATACCGTGTCAAACATATTGTTGATGGACTTTCAATTATTCTCACCAAATGGGTTCCTCAGCTGTTAACCTCTGCACTACATCGCCACCCTGTGGTGCAGATCAGTACTGATGCTGTGTCAATCAGCCCCGTTCTCAGAGGTTGAATGATCACGCCAAAACAAGTTCTCACAGTCTCATGTCGGAATTAGACATTCATCCGTGTTTCTCTCACGTCAAATTTGGAAATTGTTTCAAATGTCAAATTTCGAAGTGTTCGGTTAAGGTTAGGCATTGATTCTGAATGGTAAAGTTTAGACGTTACCTCAGAATGGTTACGGTAATGTTAAGCTTTGTGAAAAGGCTTCGAATGTCAAAGACAACTTTCCATCAGTGGATTGAAACATGCAACCAGAGGATCCAGAGGCAGATACTTACGTTCGTCCCCAACGCCCAAAACCAAAGCCTTCTTCAAGGTTAGACGGCTCACTCTTGCCCCGTAGTGGTCGGTTTCCACGTCATCTCCCGACGTCCTCAGACATGGACGGACGTGGAATACTGACTTGTATCACGGGTGACCTGGCTGCATGCCAAGCAAGTAGACCTTCTTTCAACGCTTTTATTTATCAGAATATAGACATGAAAACGGCAGATTTCTTTTTCCAGATTGGACAGAAAGGTCCCCCAGTCAGTAACATTGTTCAAATCATTTAATGGCAACACAAAACAAGTAGGCTATACAATTCAAGCATTGTTAAAAATGAATTAATAACAACATCAGCAAGTAGGATATACAGTAGAAGAACGGCAGATACAAAACACCATTTTCAGTTCAGAATCTTAATAGACAACACAGGACAGTACAAAGACAAAGTAGTAATGGCTATGAACACAATGTTAATCAGTTGGTTCTACTGAAACACTTCCCCATTTTCCTTCATCAAGAAAACGGATGTTGTTGATGGAGTCACTTTGTCTGAAGGATTTGAGGAGCCTGATTGCCAGTCTGTTCTTGCCTTCAAGACAACTATTTATGGAATTGTCTTGTTTGGCTTGACAAGGACAAGCTAGGAGTTGACACTACACTTTAGTAAAGCAAAAATAAATGTTTAAAAGGCTTTAAACATGTCGTCTTTTTTACTAAAAGCTGATATCACAGCTTTATCTCTTTGGCACGGAGGAGAAAGTATGAAACAAACAAGCTCAATGAACTGAGCTCAACGAAGCAACTCGACAAAACTATGTACAAAAGGTCATGTAAAAAATGTTATAAATATGTCTAAAACCATAGACACTATGTACATCTTTACACTGTAACATGGGCTGTCTGTTCTCCTCTGTAGTTTCCTCACACGTGGCTATCAGTGGAGGCTGCTGAGGGGAGGACGGATCATAATAAAAGACGGAACTGCGCAAATTGAATGGTTTCCATGGTTTCCATGTGTTTGATGTATTTGAAACCATTCCACTGATTCCGCTTCAGTCATGACCACCTGTGATTGGTATGTATAATGTAGACTTGGGTTCAAATATGATTTGTTTTCTTACAAATGCCTTAGCTGGGCTTCATGGAGCTTGCCTGGCACAATGAAACGAATGGAATAATCCCAAAAGTGCAAACACTCAATCTAATCAAATGCTCAAAGTATTTGATGGAAAACAAACACTATGTGAGCCATTTATCCTCCCCTCACCAGCCTCCTCTGGTGGTCAGTGGGCACAGCATGGTTGGGGTCAATTCCAATTCAATTCCATTTGAATTTCTATCAATTCAGAAAGTAAACCTCATTAAGAAGCATTGAAGAGAACTGGAATGTTAGTGTACTTCCTGAATTGACTGGAATTCTAACAGAATTGACCCGAACCCTGGGGCACAGTGCTGTGTTCTGCTACTGGTGGTGGTGTGAGGTCTTAACATCAGCCTCCCTCCCTCTCTCATTCCCTCTTCCTCAGTACGATGTAGATGAGACCACTGACCAGACACAGAGGGAAGGACACCCAGGCCAGGACGTAGGCATAGCCGAACTCTGCATCCCCCACCCTATCCGGACTCATTACCGTGTAGATTATAGCTCCACACATCACAAATAGACCTAGAGAGAGAGAGAGAGAGAGAGAGAGAGAGAGAGAGAGAGAGAGAGAGAGAGAGAGAGAGAGAGAGAGAGAGAGAGAGAGAGAGAGAGAGAGAGAGAGAGAGAGAGAGAGAGAGAGAGAGAGAGAGAGAGAGAGAGAGAGAGAGAGAGAGAGAGAGAGAGAGAGAGAGAGAGAGAGAGAGAGAGAGAGAGAGAGAGAGAGAGAGAGAGAGAGAGAGAGAGAGAGAGAGAGAGAGAGAGAGAGAGAGAGAGAGAGAGAGAGAGAGAGAGAGAGAGAGAGAAGGGAGGAACAGAAAGAGAAGGGAGAGCAGAGAGGGACAGAAAGAGAAGGGAGAGCAGAGAGGGACAGAAAGAGAAGGGAGAGCAGAGAGGGACAGAAAGAGAAGGGAGAGCAGGGAGGGAAAGAGAGAGCAGAAAAAAAGGCATGGCTAGTTTTAGACTGTTGGAGATCATCAAGTTGAAACACCTAATATTTTGTAACAGATTTGGTTATTTTCTATATTAGAGGGGAGGGGCTGAATCTGCTAGTTTCCATGCCCATGTGCAGAAAATGCATTTTTGAATCCAGCCACCTCTGCCCACTAAAGCAAATTGAGTTATATCTAGCACAAGATGTAGTTTGGTTCCAACTAAGAGATTATGACAGTAAACCAACCCTGATAGGAAGGCACCTAACTTTGAGACAGTTAACCAACCCTCGTAGTAAGGGATCTAACACTGAGACAGTTAACCAACCCTCGTAGTAAGGGACCTAACACTGAGACAGTTAACCAACCCTCGTAGTAAGGGATCTAACACTGAGACAGTTAACCAACCCTCGTAGTAAGGGATCTAACTTTGAGACAGTTAACCAACCCTCGTAGTAAGGGATCTAACATTGAGACAGTTAACCAACCCTCGTAGTAAGGGATCTAACATTGAGACAGTTAACCAACCCTCGTAGTAAGGGATCTAACATTGAGACAGTTAACCAACCCTCGTAGTAAGGGATCTAACACTGAGACAGTTAACCAACCCTCGTAGTAAGGGATCTAACATTGAGACAGTTAACCAACCCTCGTAGTAAGGGACCTAACATTGAGACAGTAAACCAACCCTCATAGTAAGGGATCTAACATTGAGACAGTTAACCAACCCTCGTAGTAAGGGATCTAACATTGAGAAAGTTAACCAACCCTCGTAGTATGGGACCTAACACTGAGACAGTTAACCAACCCTCGTAGTAAGGGATCTAACATTGAGACAGTTAACCAACCCTCGTAGTAAGGGATCTAACACTGAGACAGTTAACCAACCCTCGTAGTAAGGGATCTAACATTGAGACAGTTAACCAACCCTCGTAGTAAGGGACCTAACATTGAGACAGTAAACCAACCCTCATAGTAAGGGATCTAACATTGAGACAGTAAACCAACCCTCGTAGTAAGGGATCTAACATTGAGACAGTTAAACAACCCTCGTTTTAAGGGATCTAAACATTGAGACAGTTAACCAACCCTCGTAGTAAGGGATCTAACACTGAGACAGTTAACCAACCCTCGTAGTAAGGGATCTAACATTGAGACAGTTAACCAACCCTCGTAGTAAGGGATCTAACATTGAGGCTGTTAACCAACCCTCATAGTAAGGGACCTAATACTGAGACAGTTAACCAACCCTCATAGTAAGGGATCTAACATTGAGGCAGTTAACCAACCCTCGTAGTAAGGGATCTAACATTGAGACAGTTAACCAACCCTCGTAGTAAGGGATCTAACATTGAGGCAGTTAACCAACCTTCATAGTAAGGGACCTAAAATTAAGATAATAAACCAACCCTCGTAGTAAGGGATCTAACATTGAGGCTGTTAACCAACCCTCATAGTAAGGGACCTAATACTGAGACAGTTAACCAACCCTCATAGTAAGGGATCTAACATTGAGGCAGTTAACCAACCCTCGTAGTAAGGGATCTAACATTGAGGCAGTTAACCAACCCTCATAGTAAGGGATCTAACATTGAGGCAGTTAACCAACCTTCATAGTAAGGGACCTAATACTGAGACAGTTAACCAACCCTCATAGTAAGGGATCTAACATTGAGGCAGTTAACCAACCCTCATAGTAAGGGATCTAACATTGAGGCAGTTAACCAACCCTCATAGTAAGGGATCTAACATTGAGGCAGTTAACCAACCCTCATAGTAAGGGATCTAACATTGAGACAGTTAACCAACCCTCATAGTAAGGGATCTAACATTGAGACAGTTAACCAACCCTCGTAGTAAGGGATCTAACATTGAGGCAGTTAACCAACCTTCATAGTAAGGGACCTAATACTGAGGCAGTTAACCAACCCTCATAGTAAGGGATCTAACATTGAGGCAGTTAACCAACCCTCATAGTAAGGGATCTAACATTGAGGCAGTTAACCAACCCTCATAGTAAGGGATCTAACATTGAGGCAGTTAACCAACCCTCATAGTAAGGGATCTAACATTGAGACAGTTAACCAACCCTCATAGTAAGGGATCTAACATTGAGACAGTTAACCAACCCTCGTAGTAAGGGATCTAACATTGAGACAGTTAACCAACCCTCGTATTAAGGGACAGTGGTCACATGGGGCCGCCTCCCACTTTGACCTGGGCTATAACATGTCTGTCTTTTACACATTCAGTTTTTCCCCCAGATCATTTTCCTGCCTGGGCGGTAAGCCCCGCAGAACAACATCCAGGCCCTCTTCTCAGCAACATTGTTAGTTGATGCCAATATAAGACAACTTTGTATAAACCAGGGGACCCGGCTAGATTAGACAATCAGGGTGATGTGATGTGATACTCACTGGCCAACAAGACCAACAACTTTATGACGTGTCTATGTAGGCCTTTATAAAGGGGTTATGAAGGCTTCATTAAGCCTTATAAGTGGTCGTACTCACTGGCGAGGATCTGGAAGACGGCGGTGAAGAAGAAGCGTCCTCCTTTGACCAGGGTGAAGAGCTGACACATGAAGAAGACCAGAGAGAAGAGGCAGAACAGCACTGACAGGACCATGAGGGCCTGAACCGCCTGGATCCAGTCTGAAGAGAGGAGACAGAGGAGGTTGAACATGACTTATAACCAGAGGTGGGCAGGTTACTTCCTACAAGTAGTCTGTTACAGTTACTAGTTACGTGTCCAGAATTGTATTCACTATTGTAACTTTTGGATTACCCCACTAACCTAATCTAACTCACTCTAACATTTACATTTAACATTTACATTTAAGTCATTTAGCAGACGCTCTTATCCAGAGCGACTTACAAATTGGTGCATTCACCTTATGATATCCAGTGGAACAACCACTTTACAATAGTGCATCTAACTCTTTTAAGGGGGGGGGGGGGTTAGAAGGATTACTTTATCCTATCCTAGGTATTCCTTAAAGAGGTGGGGTTTCAGGTATCTCCGGAAGGTGGTGATTGACTCCGCTGACCTGGCGTCGTGAGGGAGTTTGTTCCACCATTGGGGTGCCAGAGCAGCGAACAGTTTTGACTGGGCTGAGCGGGAACTGTACTTCCTCAGAGGTAGGGAGGCGAGCAGGCCAGAGGTGGATGAACGCAGTGCCCTTGTTTGGGTGTAGGGCCTGATCAGAGCCTGAAGGTACGGAGGTGCCGTTCCCCTCACAGCTCCGTAGGCAAGCACCATGGTCTTGTAGCGGATGCGAGCTTCAACTGGAAGCCAATGGAGAGAGCGGAGGAGCGGGGTGACGTGAGAGAACTTGGGAAAGTTGAACACCAGACGGGCTGCGGCGTTCTGGATGAGTTGTAGGGGTTTAATGGCACAGGCAGGGAGCCCAGCCAACAGCGAGTTGCAGTAATCCAGACGGGAGATGACAAGTGCCTGGATTAGGACCTGCGCCGCTTCCTGCGTGAGGCAGGGTCGTACTCTGCGAATGTTGTAGAGCATGAACCTACAGGAACGGGTCACCGCCTTGATGTTAGTTGAGAACGACAGGGTGTTGTCCAGGATCACGCCAAGGTTCTTAACACTCTGGGAGGAGGACACAATGGAGTTGTCAACCGTGATGGCGAGATCATGGAACGGGCAGTCCTTCCCCGGGAGGAAGAGCAGCTCCGTCTTGCCGAGGTTCAGCTTGAGGTGGTGATCCGTCATCCACACTGATATGTCTGCCAGACATGCAGAGATGCGATTCACCACCTGGTTATCAGAGGGGGGAAAGGAGAAGATTAATTGTGTGTCGTCTGCATAGCAATGATAGGAGAGACCATGTGAGGATATGACAGAGCCAAGTGACTTGGTGTATAGCGAGAATAGGAGAGGGCCTAGAACAGAGCCCTGGGGGACACCAGTGGTGAGAGCACGTGGTGCGGAGACAGATTCTCGCCACGCCACCTGGTAGGAGCGACCTGTCAGGTAGGACGCAATCCAAGCGTGGGCCGCGCCGGAGATGCCCAGCTCGGAGAGGGTGGAGAGGAGGATCTGATGGTTCACAGTATCAAAGGCAGCCGATAGGTCTAGAAGGATGAGAGCAGAGGACCTAATCTGATTACCCATTAATCGACATCTATTGTAAGATAGATCCAGTTTACATAGCTATGGCCATACAGTGAGTTTACAAAACATTATGAACACTGAGAGGTTAAACAAGACCAACAGCCTGAATTTGTCAGGACATGGACAAGGTGTGGAAAGCGTTCCACAGGGATGCTGGTCCATGTTGACTCCACAGGGATGCTGGTCCATGTTGACTCCACAGGGATGCTGGCCCATGGACTCTACAAGGTGTGGAAAGCGTTCCACAGGGATGCTGGCCCATGGACTCTACAAGGTGTGGAAAGTGTTCCACAGGGATGCTGGCCCATGGACTCTACAAGGTGTGGAAAGCGTTCCACAGGGATGCTGGCCCATGTTGACTCCACAGGGATGCTGGCCCATGGACTCTACAAGGTGTGGAAAGCGTTCCACAGGGATGCTGGCCCATGGACTCTACAAGGTGTGGAAAGCGTTCCACAGGGATGCTGGTCCATGGACTCTACAAGGTGTGGAAAGCGTTCCACAGGGATGCTGGTCCATGGACTCTACAAGGTGTGGAAAGCGTTCCACAGGGATGCTGACCCATGTTGACTCCAATGTATCACACAGTTGTGTCCAGTTGGCTGGATGTCCTTTGGGTGGTGGACCATTCTTGTTACACAGAGGAAACTGTTGAGCATGAAAACCCAGCATCGTTGCAGTTCTTGACACAAACCGGTACGGCTAGCACCTTTCTACCAGACCCCTTTGAAAGGCACTTACACATTGTGTCTTGCCCATTCCCCCTCTGAATGCCACACATACACATGTCTTAATTGTCTCAATGCTTAAACATCCTTCTTTAACCTGTTTCCTCCCTTTCATCAACAATGATTGTGGATTTGACAAGTGGATTTAACAAGTGACATCAATAAGGGATCATAGCTTTCACCTGGATTCACCTGGTCTATCTACATTATGTAAAGAGCATGTGGTCTTCATGTTTTGTATACTCAGTGTATATCATTCATTTGTCCTGAAATCGATGTAGCAACTACAGATTGCCCCTTTAAGTCTATCAAAGGTCTACGTGTTTTAAAATGTCTCCATTAGGCCTATGGATTTAAAAAAAAAATCTGCACGAATTAGATTGAGCAATAAAAGCCCCACTTGTTTTTGACAGTATGGAGCACAATGTCACAGAGGAGTTCAGAAGAGAGGAACTCCCTCAGACTGTTAGTCCACAGGCTGGGATCCACCTCAGACTGTTATTCCACAGGCTGGGATCCACCTCAGACTGTTATTCCACAGGCTGTGATCCACCTCAGACTGTTATTCCACAGGCTGGGATCCACCTCAGACTGTTATTCCACAGGCTGGGATCCACCTCAAACTGTTATTCCACAGGCTGGGATCCACCTCAAACTGTGGTTCCGCAGGCTGGGATCCACCTCAAACTGTGGTTCCACAGGCTGGGATCCACCTCAAACTGTTATTCCACAGGCTGGGATCCACCGCAGACTGTTATTCCACAGGCTGGGATCCACCGCAGACTGTTATTCCACAGGCTGGGATCCACCTCAGACTGTTATTCCACAGGCTGGGATCCACCTAAAACTGTTATTCCACAGGCTGGGATCCACCTCAGACTGTTATTCCACAGGATGGGATCAACCTCAAACTGTTATTCCACAGGCTGGGATCCACCTCAAACTGTTATTCCACAGGCTGGGATCCACCTCAGACTGTTATTCCACAGGCTGGGATCCACCTCAAACTGTTATTCCACAGGCTGGGATCCACCTCAAACTGTTATTCCACAGGCAGGGATCCACCTCAAACTGTTATTCCACAGGCTGGGATCCACCTCAGACTGTTATTCCACAGGCTGGGATCCACCTCAGACTGTTATTCCACAGGCTGGGATCCACCTCAAACTGTTATTCCACAGGCTGGGATCCACCTCAAACTGTTATTCCACAGGCAGGGATCCACCTCAAACTGTTATTCCACAGGCTGGGATCCACCTCAAACTGTTATTCCACAGGCTGGGATCCACCTCAAACTGTTATTCCACAGGCAGGGATCCACCTCAAACTGTTATTCCACAGGCTGGGATCCACCTCAGACTGTTATTCCACAGGCTGGGATCCACCTCAAACTGTTATTCCACAGGCTGGGATCCACCTCAAACTGTTATTCCACAGGCTGGGATCCACCTCAGACTGTTATTCCACAGGCAGGGATCCACCTCAAACTGTTATTCCACAGGCTGGGATCCACCTCAGACTGTTATTCCACAGGCTGGGATCCACCTCAAACTGTTATTCCACAGGCTGGGATCCACCTCAAACTGTTATTCCACAGGCTGGGATCCACCTCAAACTGTTATTCCACAGGCAGGGATCCACCTCAAACTGTTATTCCACAGGCAGGGATCCACCTCAAACTGTTATTCCACAGGCTGGGATCCACCTCAGACTGTTATTCCACAGGCAGGGATCCACCTCAAACTGTTATTCCACAGGCTGGGATCCACCTCAAACTGTTATTCCACAGGCTGGGATCCACCTCAAACTGTTATTCCACAGGCAGGGATCCACCTCAAACTGTTATTCCACAGGCAGGGATCCACCTCAAACTGTTATTCCACAGGCTGGGATCCACCTCAGACTGTTATTCCACAGGCTGGGATCCACCTCAAACTGTTATTCCACAGGCTGGGATCCACCTCAAACTGTTATTCCACAGGCTGGGATCCACCTCAGACTGTTATTCCACAGGCAGGGATCCACCTCAAACTGTTATTCCACAGGCTGGGATCCACCTCAGACTGTTATTCCACAGGCTGGGATCCACCTCAAACTGTTATTCCACAGGCTGGGATCCACCTCAAACTGTTATTCCACAGGCTGGGATCCACCTCAAACTGTTATTCCACAGGCAGGGATCCACCTCAAACTGTTATTCCACAGGCTGGGATCCACCTCAGACTGTTATTCCACAGGCAGGGATCCACCTCAAACTGTTATTCCACAGGCTGGGATCCACCTCAAACTGTTATTCCACAGGCAGGGATCCACACTATGCAGCTGTTGCAAGAGCACTTTATTCATTGTTGGTTGTAAAAACAATGATTGACAGGCAGCTTAAGCTTCTTCAATTCAACCGTTATTGGGTTTAAATACATTGGTGAACAGCCATCCACAACAACCACAATCCGTACGACGCAAATAGCTAAATGACAGAGCAGCAGTGTGATTCACATCAATGCGCTATGTAGATATCATTAATAAGTGGTATCAGTATCGTCGTAGACTACACCACTGCTGTCATCCTCACCTCCAAGCGTTTATTCAAGTTGGATAATCTTTGGATGCTGACAGCAGTCACACCATTGGAAGACATAGCTTGGACTGTAGTTTACAAAAGTCCATTCCTGCTCTTTTCCCGCGATCCATCAAACACAGCTGGTGTGTCATCATAGTGGTCTTTGACTTGTGTTCAGACTCACTCAGACGGAATAAATTTAAACTTGTGCCTTTTTTCAAAGCTAATTTGAATATCATTGATAAAACAGAATGGTGTCAAAGATTTTTTTATACAAACATCCTTTCTGAATTTAAAAGTAATCCTAGAAGTAATCATTTAGTTTTTCAAAATTATCTGTAATCTGATTACAATGTTTTTGCTGGTAAAGTAACAGATTACAGTTCGTTTTTTTTGTAATCTGTTACTTGTACCGGATTGCATGTAAGCCTTCACTCCCCAACCCTACATATAACCTAACATAATTTTTATATAACATAGAGTAGCACAACATATCAAAACATGAACACCTAACTCCTGATAGGTGGTAGGCTGGTTTACTGTAAAGCACTTTGTGACAAATGTTGCTGTAAAATGGGCCAAATGAATGAATTTGATTGGCTGATTAACTGATAACAGAGCTGGAGCTGTCATCATGTAAAATCTCATTATTCGATACAAGTTGGATGAGAGTGTTGGCTACACAGAATGCAGTATCACTACTGTCCTCTAGGTGGATAATGATAGTTTGACCTCTAGGTAGATAATGATAGTTTGACCTCTAGGTAGATAATGATAGTTTGACCTCTCGGTGGATAATGATAGTTTGTCCTCTAGGTGGATAATGATAGTTTGACCTCTAGGTGGATAATGATAGTTTGACCTCTAGGTGGATAATGATAGTTTGTCCTCTAGGCGGATAATGATAGTTTGACCTCTAGGTGGATAATGATAGTTTGACCTCTAGGTGGATAATGATAGTTTGACCTCTAGGTGGATAATGATAGTTTGACCTCTAGGTGGATAATGATAGTTTGACCTCTAGGTGGATAATGATAGTTTGACCTCTAGGTGGATAATGATAGTTTGACCTCTAGGTGGATAATGATAGTCTGACCTCTAGGTGGATAATGATAGTTTGACCTCTCGGTGGATAATGATAGTTTGTCCTCTAGGTGGATAATGATAGTTTGACCTCTAGGTGGATAATGATAGTTTGATCTCTAGGCGGATAATGATAGTTTGACCTCTAGGCGGATAATGATAGTTTGACCTCTAGGTGGATAATGATAGTTTGACCTCTAGGTGGATAATGATAGTTTGACCTCTAGGTGGATAATGATAGTTTGACCTCTAGGTGGATAATGATAGTTTGACCTCTAGGTGGATAATGATAGTTTGTCCTCTAGGTGGATAATGATAGTTTGACTAGCTGGATAATGATGGTTTGTCCTCTAGGTGGATAATGATAGTTTGACCTCTAGGTGGATAATGATAGTTTGACTTCTAGGTGGATAATGATGGTTTGTCCTCTAGGTGGATAATGATAGTTTGACCTCTAGGTGGATAATGATAGTTTGTCCTCTAGGTGGATAATGATAGTTTGTCCTCTAGGTGGATAATGATAGTTTGACCTCTAGGTGGATAATGATAGTTTGACCTCTAGGTGGATAATGATAGTTTGTCCTCTAGGTGGATAATGATAGTTTGACCTCTAGCTGGATATTGATAGTTTGACCTCTAGCTGGATATTGATAATTTGACGTTTAGGTGGATAATGATAGTTTGACCTCCAGCTGGATAGTGGATAGTGCTAGTAGAGACGGTAGAGAAAGCAAGACACCCCACACCCTCATGTTGTCTGGTAGGGGCGGGGCCACTCTGGTCTACTTATTGGCCAGCCCCGCAGAGGGAGTGCCCCAGGGCCAGACATCTCACTGGCTCATGTTTTCTTGTCGGAGCGGGGCGGTGGGGGCGAGCGGGAGGGGACGATAATTAGACCAGAGCAAGCTCTTCCCTCTCTGGTGTGAGATATTATGGAGGAACAGTCAGCATGCCAGATATTATGGAGGAACAGTCAGCATGCCAGATATTATGGAGGAACAGTCAGCATGCCAGATATTATGGAGGAACAGTCAGCATGCCAGATATTATGGAGGAACAGTCAGCATGCCAGATATTATGGAGGAACAGTCAGCATGCCAGATATTACGGAGGAACAGTCAGCATGCCAGATATTATGGAGGAACAGTCAGCATGCCAGATATTATGGAGGAACAGTCAGCATGCCAGATATTACGGAGGAACAGTCAGCATGCCAGATATTATGGAGGAACAGTCAGCATGCCAGATATTATGGAGGAACAGTCAACATGCCAGATATTATGGAGGAACAGTCAGCATGCCAGATATTATGGAGTAACAGTCAACATGCCAGATATTATGGAGGAACAGTCAACATGCCAGATATTATGGAGGAACAGTCAGCATGCCAGATATTACAGAGGAACAGTCAACATGCCAGATATTATGGAGGAACAGTCAGCATGCCAGATATTACGGAGGAACAGTCAGCATGCCAGATATTATGGAGGAACAGTCAGCATGCCAGATATTATGGAGGAACAGTCAGCATGCCAGATATTACAGAGGAACAGTCAGCATGCCAGATATTATGGAGGAACAGTCAGCATGCCAGATATTATGGAGGAACAGTCAGCATGCCAGATATTATGGAGGAACAGTCAGCATGCCAGATATTATGGAGGAACAGTCAGCATGCCAGATATTATGGAGGAACAGTCAGCATGCCAGATATTATGGAGGAACAGTCAGCATGACAGATATTATGGAGGAACAGTCAGCATGACAGATATTATGGAGGAACAGTCAGCATGCCAGATATTATGGAGGAACAGTCACCATGCCAGATATTATGGAGGAACAGTCAGCATGCCAGATATTATGGAGTAACAGTCAGCATGCCAGATATTATGGAGGAACAGTCAGCATGCCAGATATTATGGAGGAACAGTCAGCATGCCAGATATTATGGAGGAACAGTCAGCATGCCAGATATTATGGAGGAACAGTCAGCATGCTAGATATTATGGAGGAACAGTCAGCATGCCAGATATTATGGAGGAACAGTCAGCATGCCAGATATTATGGAGGAACAGTCAGCATGCCAGATATTATGGAGTAACAGTCAGCATGCCAGATATTATGGAGGAACAGTCAGCATGCCAGATATTATGGAGGAACAGTCAGCATGCCAGATATTATGGAGGAACAGTCAGCATGCCAGATATTATGGAGGAACAGTCAGCATGCCAGATATTATGGAGGAACAGTCAGCATGCCAGATATTATGGAGGAACAGTCAGCATGCCAGATATTATGGAGTAACAGTCAGCATGCCAGATATTATGGAGGAACAGTCAGCATGCCAGATATTATGGAGGAACAGTCAGCATGCCAGATATTATGGAGGAACAGTCAGCATGCCAGATATTATGGAGGAACAGTCAGCATGCCAGATATTATGGAGGAACAGTCAGCATGCCAGATATTATGGAGGAACAGTCAGCATGCCAGATATTATGGAGGAACAGTCAGCATGCCAGATATTATGGAGGAACAGTCAGCATGCCAGATATTATGGAGGAACAGTCAGCATGCCAGATATTATGGAGGAACAGTCAGCTTGCCAGATATTATGGAGGAACAGTCAGCATGCCAGATATTATGGAGGAACAGTCAGCATGCCAGATATTATGGAGGAACAGTCAGCATGCCAGATATTATGGAGGAACAGTCAGCATGCCAGATATTATGGAGGAATCGTGAGCTCATGTGGGAAAAGCATGCTCATGCGAGAGAGTAAAGGCCCCACTTAGACAGACAGGAACCTTGTCCATTTTTTTCAATGGTAAACCATCTGAGTAAAATATGTTATTTATCCACCATCTTTAGTGCAAGTGTCTTAGACAAACCTTCATTGCTGGCAGATCTGCAGTGATATGCTCCGTTAGTAGTGAGACAGCTGTACCACAGGTCAGTATTCTGGGTTCCTCCTACAGTCCAGGCCTAGAACACAACACAATGAATGTAAACGACACACCCACAACACAATGAATGTAAACGACACACCCACAACACAATTAATATAAACGACACACCCACAACACAACACAATGAATGTAAACGACACACCCACAACACAATACAATGAAAATAAACGACACACCCACAACACAACACAATGAATATAAACGACACACCCACAACACAACACAATGAATATAAACGACACACCCACAACACAACACAATGAATATAAACGACACACCCACAACACAACACAATGAATATAAACGACACACCCACAACACAACACAATGAATATAAATGACACACCCACAACACAATGAATATAAATGACACACCCACAACACAATGAATATAAACGACACACCCACAACACAATGAATATAAACGACACACCCACAACACAATGAATATAAACGACACACCCACAACACAATGAATATAAACGACACACCCACAACACAACACAGCATTACACATAGAAGACCCAGCCACATCCATAGACTCTGTTTCAGTACACGACACACTGATATCACACACAGATGCACTTGGCTGCAGTAAGAAAGCCATCTCTATCTACGCCCATTCGACATAGCCTAGATATACGTCTTTATTACTTCTAAGCAAAATACCTTTTTGGGTTCTCAGATGCTTACAATGATCTTTTGATTATTGCTTGAACAGTCGCTAAGCAGTTGTTAGCTAGAATTGCTAACGACTATATCATCGAGCATTAGCAATTCTAGCTAACAACTGCTTAGCGACTGTTCAAGCAATATATATATATATAGCCGTT
>NC_092086.1:18283928-18303928 GCF_045679555.1 Salvelinus alpinus
ATTATAGTAGGGTAAAGTTAACAATATCATAGCTACTCACATTGTATTATAGTAGGGTAAAGTTAACAATATCATAGCTACTCACATTGTATTATAGTAGGGTAAAGTTAACAATATCATAGTTACTCACATTGTATTATAGTAGGGTAAAGTTAACAATATCATAGCTACTCACATTGTATTACAGTAGGGTAAAGTTAACAATATCATAACTACTCACATTGTATTATAGTAGGGTAAAGTTAACAATATCATAGTTACTCACATTGTATTATAGTAGGGTAAAGTTAACAATATCATAGTTACTCACATTGTATTACAGTAGGGTAAAGTTAACAATATCATAACTACTCACATTGTATTATAGTAGGGTAAAGTTAACAATATCATAGTTACTCACATTGTATTACAGTAGGGTAAAGTTAACAATATCATAACTACTCACATTGTATTATAGTAGGGTAAAGTTAACAATATCATAGTTACTCACATTGTATTACAGTAGGGTAAAGTTAACAATATCATAACTACTCACATTGTATTACAGTAGGGTAAAGTTAACAATATCATAGTTACTCACATTGTATTATAGTAGGGTAAAGTTAACAATATCATAACTACTCACATTGTATTATAGTAGGGTAAAGTTAACAATATCATAGTTACTCACATTGTATTATAGTAGGGTAAAGTTAACAATATCATAGTTACTCACATTGTATTATAGTAGGGTAAAGTTAACAATATCATAGCTACTCACATTGTATTACAGTAGGGTAAAGTTAACAATATCATAGTTACTCACATTGTATTACAGTAGGGTAAAGTTAACAATATCATAGTTACTCACATTGGCAATTGTTGAGACAAACAGTAAGACCAGGATGATGAGGTGGAAGATGAGCACTCCGAGCAGAATGAGCAGCATTTTCTGATAGATCTACACGTGGAGACAAACACACAGGAACCACAGTTATCAGACCAGGCGTCTACCGTACTGATTCAGCATTAACTATTTGAAGTGGTACTTCATATTGACACCAGGTGGCGCCATTTCCACATTTACTCATCAAACTCATATGTTTACTTCAAATTGAAAAGTATGAATCCCGTAACATTGGAGTGGATAAAAGCACGGAGTTAGAGGAAGGTCCCAACTCCTCAAGACTATAGTCTTGAGAAAAATGTAAAACATTTACAACCAATTAAACACGTACATCAATTTTATTCAAGCAACAGATAGCACATCGTTGGAAATATATATATATATAATCAACAACAGTTGCACTCTACTTAGAAAGTTTCCATAGACGTTTTGAAACGACAAGTGAGTTGCCTAGTTGAGATTTAAAACGAAATGCAAATCAACGCATGATCAAAACAGCTCCATATAATCTGTGGTGAACTCCACCAACGCAGCTCGGGTGTGCGTCTGTCTGGAGTGGACCGTTATTTACTAGAAGCCCTGTGACAAAATGAAACTATGAGTCGTTCAAGAGTTCTACAAACTCCCCCCCAAAAAACTATTCGATTACAATTTATCACAAATAAATTCGAATAATTGATGAAAACGCAGCTGTAGGCCAATCAGATGAAAAATAAATAAACCCAACATGATTCAACTCCAAGAATAAAGTTGATACATTCCGTTAGTGGGAGGAGGAGAAGTGAAATCAATTAAACTGTCGGGAAATTCATCCTTTAAAAGAAAAGAAAAAACGGTAAATTAAGATTCCATATTGTATCAACTTACAGAAAGCAAAGGCTGTGGTAAATGTCCCTTTAAAAATGAGTGTTAAGGAGTTGAAGGAGTTGAAGTGATCACAACTAGTGCACAGATCCCGCTGTAGATACTAAAGCACTATTCCAGATGTTCGACACCGAGCTTTTCTTTACGTGAGAACACCGCCCTACGCACGTCGCTTCGTCACTGCAGCTCGGCTCCCGCTCCAACTATCATTTGGGAACTGTTTGTTTTCCTGAACTATACAGCAGGCTGAAGACTGCTACCAACCCCACAGTGGCATTCAGGGGAAACGGTCCTTGGAAATGGCTTAGCCAGCGTGTCGTTGTAGATTACATTTTAACAAGGGTGGTTGGAGTGGAAAATAAACAAATTGGTCTCTTTTCCATGGGTATTTAATTTTTTATTCCCACACTGCTGTAAAATCGTTCACTAAAAACACTCTTTGTAGGGACAGAAAACTAAACACACCAACTGTCTAATTTCAGTGTTTTTATTTGATCGATCACCATGTCAACCAATTCATATATTTTAAGAAAAATATGTTTTTTCTATCATCAATACTAGATTTATTGAGGCTCATGTTTGTTTTACATTCTAACAAGACAAAGTCTTAGTCCCAAATGAGATCCTGTTGCATATTATGTACTATTTTGGATCAGACTCCTATGTGCCATGGTCAAAAGTAGTGAACTGTATAAGGAATAGGGTGCCATTGGCCACAGGGCTCAGGTCTAAAGTAGTGCACTACATAGAGAATAGGGTGCCATTGGCCACAGGGCTCAGGTCTAAAGTAGTGCACTACATAGGGAATAGGGTGCCATTGGCCACAGGGCTCTGGTCTAAAGTAGTACACTACATAGGGAATAGGGTGCCATTGGCCACAGGGCTCTGGTCTAAAGTAGTACACTACATAGGGAATAGGGTGCCATTGGCCACAGGGCTCAGGTCTAAAGTAGTGCACTACATAGGGAATAGGGTGCCATTGGCCACAGGGCTCTGGTCTAAAGTAGTACACTACATAGGGAATAGGGTGCCATTGGCCACAGGGCTCTGGTCTAAAGTAGTGCACTACATAGGGAATGGGGTGCCATTGGCCACAGGGCTCTGGTCTAAAGTAGTACACTACATAGGGAATAGGGTGCCATTGGCCACAGGGCTCTGGTCTAAAGTAGTGCACTACATAGGGAATAGGGGGGTACTTAGGAGGCAGTCACGTTGAGATATTACATCAGTTGGTTGAAGTGGCCCTGCCCTGTTCCACATGGTTAAACAAGACTGGATAGCCCCTATTGACACTAATTTACTGACACACACACAGACACACGAGGGGATTGGTCTTCTGGCAAACACCAGATGGACTGGACCATTTTTTTGTTGGGTGGGCTGCTCGAAATTGATACACACTTAAAAAAAATATATATATATATATCCAAATAAAACAGTGAAAAGGTGACATCACTGGCAGCCCATGGGCCTGTTAATATTTGTTTATATATATTTTTGAGCAATCTATCTGTTATACTAAAATATAATGAGCCTTTGGTTGATAAGCGGGAAATAGCCGGCCACCCCTACCAAGATGGGTCGGCCCGGTTTTCGCATTGGCTGAGCTGAGGTCACGCAAACTCACATTCAAACTCAAATGCGGTATCAGCAAAGAGACTTGCCCCGACTCAGTTAGACAGCCAAGATCAAAAACGGAAAGGATATAAAAGTAGAAAGAGCACATTCTACATTGTCACCTCACAAAACGTCCTATTTTGTGGCCGGCTAAAACCATGATTAGGTAAAACAGTAAATGATCCTCATGATTCCTGTGATGAAAGTGTCTGCCATGGCTCTGTGCCTGTTACGCTGGCTCCTGCTGTGACGAACGAGCCACTCTCCTCTCCACCTAAACGCTGTGCCTGTTACGCTGGCTCCTGCTGTGACGAACGAGCCACTCTCCTCTCCACCTAAACACTGTGCCTGTTACGCTGGCACCTGCTGTGACGAACGAGCCACTCTCCTCTCCACCTAAACGCTGTGCCTGTTACGCTGGCACCTGCTGTGACGAACGAGCCACTCTCCTCTCCACCTAAACGCTGTGCCTGTTACGCTCCTGCTGTGACGAACGAGCCACTCTCCTCTCCACCTAAACGCTGTGCCTGTTACGCTGGCTCCTGCTGTGACGAACGAGCCACTCTCCTCTCCACCTAAACACTGTGCCTGTTACGCTCCTGCTGTGATGAACGAGCCACTCTCCTCTCCACCTAAACGCTGTGCCTGTTACGCTGGCACCTGCTGTGATGAACGAGCCACTCTCCTCTCCACCTAAACGCTGTGCCTGTTATGCTGGCACCTGCTGTGACGAACGAGCCACTCTCCTCTCCACCTAAACGCTGTGCCTGTTACGCTGGCACCTGCTGTGACGAACGAGCCACTCTCCTCTCCACCTAAACGCTGTGCCTGTTACGCTGGCTCCTGCTGTGACGAACGAGCCACTCTCCTCTCCACCTAAACGCTGTGCCTGTTACGCTGGCTCCTGCTGTGACGAACGAGCCACTCTCCTCTCCACCTAAACGCTGTGCCTGTTACGCTGGCACCTGCTGTGATGAACGAGCCACTCTCCTCTCCACCTAAACAGTGTGCCTGTTACGCTCCTGCTGTGACGAACGAGCCACTCTCCTCTCCACCTAAACGCTGTGCCTGTTACGCTGGCTCCTGCTATGACGAACGAGCCACTCTCCTCTCCACCTAAACGCTGTGCCTGTTACGCTGGCTCCTGCTGTGACGAACGAGCCACTTTCCTCTCCACCTAAACGCTGTGCCTGTTACGCTGGCACCTGCTGTGACGAACGAGCCACTCTCCTCTCCACCCATGCACCCCAGAGATAAACATGCATTCTGATCGTATAACATTTCAAAATGCAATTGCGGGAAAAACACCGCTTTGGAAGCTTCACCCCCTCATCCCGGTGGAAGAGAAGAGGGCCTCAGCTTTCTGTAGGTATCATTTGAATGTCTCAACTCTCAATATTCAGCTCAAGAGCAACTATTTTACATCCAATATATTTGATATGGCTTTGAAATATGCAAAGTTATTTTAGCACTTTACATTTACTGTTGGATGAATACATGGCTACTAGTAGTGGGTTTTATATTTAGAGGTAAATCAATTCTATGTGTCACATGCACTGAATATAACAGGTGTATTTCACCTTATAGTGAAATGCTTATTTAGGAGTCATTGGCCAACAATGCAGAGTTTTAAAGTGTGCTAGATAAACTACAGGAAAAATAGTAACACAATAAATATCAATAAACAAGGCTATATACAAGGGGTCTACCAAGTCAACGTGCAGGGGTATGGGGTAGTCCAGGTAACTGAGGTAATATGTGCATGGAAGTAGTGGGATGCATAGACTATGCATAGGACATAAAGAGAGTAACAGCAGCGTATGTGAGGAGTGTGAAGGAATGTGTGTGTGTGTGTGTGTGTGTGTGTGTGTGTGTGTGTGTGTGTGTGTGTGTGTGTGTGTGTGTGTGTGTGTGTGTGTGTGTGTGTGTGTGCTGGGACCAACACATCTTTTCTTCCTCCTGAGGAGGAAGAGGAGTTGTCATACCCTCTTCACAACTGTCTTGGTGTGTTTGGACCATGATAGGTCCTTAGTGATTTGGACAACCAAGGAACTTGAAGATCTGGACCCGCTCCACTACAGCCCGTAGATGTAAAAGGAGGCGTGCTCGGCTTTAAGTGCCTTTCAGCGGGGTGTGGTAGTAGGTGCCAGACGCACCGGCTTGTGTCAAGAACGGCAACGCTGCTGGGGTTTTCACACCCAAATAGTTTAGTATGTGTCAAAAATGTTCCATCCATAGCTGGGGGAGGTAGAGGTGCTGAGGCTGCTGCAGCACCCAATGGAAATAAATAAAGAATAATAATATTAATTTTACAAAAATAGGCCACTGGGCCTGTGTATCCGTGCAGCCCAGCCCTCCAGGGACCCATTGGTATGTCTAGAATGCTGGTGAGTGAAACAGGCCCTCTGTTTACCTCTGCTGCCCTGGGGGGAAGATATGGTGGCACACAAACACACACACACACACACACACACACACACACACACACACACACACACACACACACACACACACACACACACACACACACACACACACACACACACACACACACACACACACACACACACACACACACACACACACACACACACACACACACACACACACACACACACACACACACACACACACACACACACACAACTGAGAGAGTGGTATTTAGTGTTGGACTGGGCCAAAGGGTTAGGGCTGTATGACAGTGCTAGTCCAAGCACCAGGACTCTCCAGAGATTTCAGGGTGAGCAACACAGAGAGCCAGACGTGTATTACCACACTTATCACCAAGTAATGGTCTTTCACCCCTCATACACCCTCCGGTATCAGACCATTACAACAGAGGTGATGGGGCGTAACCCAAAGCAAACAAACGAAGAGACAACAGAGCAGGCAGCCAGCATCCACTCCCTAACCTTTGATTCATTGAGCTAAATGATAGAGCTAAATCCTTAGTTAAGGCCTACAGGTGACTGGTGCACTGAGTGAATGCTCTCTCGGACTTCCTGTCTGGCCCAGAACACTGTGAGAGTGTCTCTCTCTCTCTGGTCCAGCTCTCTCTGACTTCCTGTCTGGCCCAAAACACTGTGAGAGTGTCTCTCTCTCTGTTCCAGCTCTCTCTGACTTCCTGTCTGGCCCAAAACACTGTGAGAGTGTCTCTCTCTCTGTTCCAGCTCTCTCTGACTTCCTGTCTGGCCCAGAACACTGTGAGAGTGTCTCTCTCTCTCTGCTCCAGCTCTCTCTCACTTCCTGTCGGGCCCAAAACACTGTGAGAGTGTCTCTCTCTCTCTGGCACAGCTCTCTCTCACTTCCTGTCGGGCCCAAAACACTGTGAGAGTGTCTCTCTCTCTGTTCCAGCTCTCTCTGACTTCCTGTCTGGCCCAGAACACTGTGAGAGTGTCTCTCTCTCTCTGGTCCAGCTCTCTCTGACTTCCTGTCTGGCCCAGAACACTGTGAGAGTGTCTCTCTCTCTCTGGTCCAGCTCTCTCTGACTTCCTGTCTGGCCCAAAACACTGTGAGAGTGTCTCTCTCTCTGTTCCAGCTCTCTCTGACTTCCTGTCTGGCCCAAAACACTGTGAGAGTGTCTCTCTCTCTGTTCCAGCTCTCTCTGACTTCCTGTCTGGCCCAGAACACTGTGAGAGTGTCTCTCTCTCTCTGCTCCAGCTCTCTCTCACTTCCTGTCGGGCCCAAAACACTGTGAGAGTGTCTCTCTCTCTCTGGCACAGCTCTCTCTCACTTCCTGTCGGGCCCAAAACACTGTGAGAGTGTCTCTCTCTCTGGTCCAGCTCTCTCTCACTTCCTGTCTGGCCCAGAACACTGTGAGAGTATCTCTCTCTCTGCTCCAGCTCTCTCTGACTTCCTGTCGGGCCCAAAACACTGTGAGAGTATCTCTGCTCCAGCTCTCTCTGACTTCCTGTCGGGCCCAAAACACTGTGAGAGTATCTCTGCTCCAGCTCTCTCTGACTTCCTGTCGGGCCCAAAACACTGTGAGAGTATCTCTCTCTCTGCTCCAGCTCTCTCTGACTTCCTGTCTGGCCCAGAACACTGTGAGAGTATCTCTCTCTCTGCTCCAGCTCTCTCTGACTTCCTGTCGGGCCCAAAACACTGTGAGAGTATCTCTCTCTGCTCCAGCTCTCTCTGACTTCCTGTCGGGCCCAAAACACTGTGAGAGTATCTCTCTCTCTGCTCCAGCTCTCTCTGACTTCCTGTCTGGCCCAGAACACTGTGAGAGTGTCTCTCTCTCTGGTCCAGCTCTCTATGACTTCCTGTCTGGTCAATCAGAAGGATTCTACTGCAACACAACCTCCAAGATGACTGGTAGATTCCTGTGGGCTGTGTTTGTAAACAAACCTGAATGAGGAGAGGAGGCATGCTGGGGTCAACAGAGAGGAGGCATGTTGGGGTCAACAGAGAGGAGGCATGTTGGGGTCAACAGAGAGGAGACATGTTGGGTTCAACAGAGAGGAGGCATGTTGGGGTCAACAGAGAGGAGGCATGTTGGGGTCAACAGAGAGGAGGCATGTTGGGGTCAACAGAGAGGAGACATGTTGGGGTCAACAGAGAGGAGACATGTTGGGGTCAACAGAGAGGAGACATGTTGGGTTCAACAGCGAGGAGACATGTTGGGGTCAACAGAGAGGAGGCATGTTGGGGTCAACAGAGAGGAGGCATGTTGGGGTCAACAGAGAGGAGACATGTTGGGGTCAACAGAGAGGAGACATGTTGGGGTCAACAGAGAGGAGGCATGTTGGGGTCAACAGAGAGGAGACATGTTGGGGTCAACAGAGAGGAGGCATGTTGGGGTCAACAGAGAGGAGACATGCTGGGGTCAACAGAGAGGAGACATGTTGGGGTCAACAGAGAGGAGGCATGTTGGGGTCAACAGAGAGGAGGCATGTTGGGGTCAACAGAGAGGAGGCATGTTGGGGTCAACAGAGAGGAGGCATGTTGGGGTCAACAGAGAGGAGGCATGTTGGGGTCAACAGAGAAGAGGCATGTTGGGGTCAACAGAGAGGAGGCATGTTGGGGTCAACAGAGAGGAGGCATGTTGGGGTCAACAGAGAGGAGACATGTTGGGGTCAACAGAGAGGAGGCATGGTGGGGTCAACAGAGAGGAGACATGTTGGGTTCAACAGAGAGGAGACCTGTTGGGGTCAACAGAGAGGAGGCATGTTGGGGTCAACAGAGAGGAGACATGTTGGGGTCAACAGAGAGGAGACATGTTGGGGTCAACAGAGAGGAGACATGTTGGGGTCAACAGAGAGGAGACATGTTGGGGTCAACAGAGAGGAGACATGTTGGGGTCAACAGAGAGGAGGCATGTTGGGGTCAACAGAGAGGAGACATGTTGGGGTCAACAGAGAGGAGGCATGTTGGGGTCAACAGAGAGGAGGCATGTTGGGGTCAACAGAGAGGAGGCATGTTGGGGTCAACAGAGAGGAGGCATGTTGGGGCCAACAGAGAGGAGACATGTTGGGGTCAACAGAGAGGAGGCATGTTGGGGTCAACAGAGAGGAGACATGCTAGGGTCAACAGAGAGGAGACATGTTGGGTTCAACAGAGAGGAGACATGTTGGGGTTCAACAGAGAGGAGACATGTTGGGGTCAACAGAGAGAAGACATGTTGGGGTTCAACAGAGAGGAGACATGTCGGGGTCAACAGAGAGGAGGCATGTTGGGGTCAACAGAGAGGAGACATGTTGGGGTCAACAGAGAGGAGGCATGTTGGGGTCAACAGAGAGGAGACATGTTGGGGTCAACAGAGAGGAGACATGTTGGGGTCAACAGAGAGGAGACATGTTGGGGTCAACAGAGAGGAGGCATGTTGGGGTCAACAGAGAGGAGACATGTTGGGGTCAACAGAGAGGAGACATGTTGGAGTCAACAGAGAGGAGACATGTTGGGGTCAACAGAGGTTGGGTTAGGGATGTTAGGAGGGCTCTTTCCAGCTCGGTTTGGCCCAGAGAACCTTCAAGACGATGTGAGACTGAACTGAATTACATGCGTGGAGTTGGGAGGGGAAACGTGGGAATGTGTTTCCAGAGTGAAATCCTTCAGACATACAGTATATTACAGTAAAATACATACCGTATAATACAGTATAATACATACAGTATAATACATACAGTATATTACAGTATAATACATACCGTATAATACAGTATAATACATACAGTATAATACATACAGTATAATACATACAGTATAATACAGTATAATACAGTAAAATACATACCGTATAATACAGTATAATACATACAGTATAATACATACAGTATAATACAGTATAATACAGTAAAATACATACCGTATAATACAGTATAATACATACAGTATATTACAGTACAATACAGTATAATACATACAGTATAATACAGTATAATACATACAGTATAATACATACAGTATAATACATACAGTAAAATACATACCGTATAATACATAAAGTATAATACAGTATAATACATACAGTATAATACATACCGTATAATACAGTATAATACATACAGTATAATACATACCGTATAATACAGTATAATACAGTATAATACATACAATATAATAGAAAAATTAACTTGCCCTGCATTTTCCTGAGAACTGGCACACAGAGGGGAGAGACTGAACTGAATGACCAGGCACCAGGGTGGAATAGGGGTGAACGTGTGGGAATGACCAGGAACCAGGGTGGAATAGGGGTGAACATGTGGGGATGACCAGGAACCAGGGTGGAATAGGGGTGAACATGTGGGGATGACCAGGAACCAGGGTGGAATAGGGGTGAACATGTGGGGATGACCAGGCACCAGGGTGGAATAGGGGTGAACATGTGGGGATGACCAGGAACCAGGGTGGAATAGGGGTGAACGTGTGGGGATGACCAGGAACCAGGGTGGAATAGGGGTGAACATGTGGGGATGACCAGGAACCAGGGTGGAATACGGGTGAACGTGTGGGGATGACCAGGAACCAGGGTGGAATAGGGGTGAACATGTGGGGATGACCAGGAACCACGGTGGAATAGGGGTGAACATGTGGGGATGACCAGGAACCAGGGTGGAATAGGGGTGAACGTGTGGTAGATGATAATGTACAGGGAGCTATGTGGAGTGGTCTGGTAGATGATAATGTACAGGGAGCTATGTGGAGAGGTCTGGTAGATGATAATGTACAGGGAGCTATGTGGAGAGGTCTGGTAGATGATAATGTACAGGGAGCTATGTGGAGAGGTCTGGTAGATGATAATGTATAGGGAGCTATAAGGAGAGGTCTGGTAGATGATAATGTATAGGGAACTATGTGGAGAGGTCTGGTAGATGGTAATGTACAGGGAACTATGTGGAGAGGTCTGGTAGATGATAATGTATAGGGAGCTATGTGGAGAGGTCTGGTAGATGATAATGTATAGGGAACTATGTGGAGAGGTCTGGTAGATGATCATGTACAGGGAGCTATGTGGAGAGGTCTGGTAGATGATAATGTACAGGGAGCTATGTGGAGAGGTCTGGTAGATGATAATGTATAGGGAACTATGTGGAGAGGTCTGGTAGATGATAATGTACAGGGAGCTATGTGGAGAGGTCTGGTAGATGATAATGTACAGGGAGCTATGTGGAGAGGTCTGGTAGATGATAATGTACAGGGAGCTATGTGGAGAGGTCTGGTAGATGATAATGTACAGGGAGCTATGTGGAGAGGTCTGGTAGATGATAATGTACAGGGAGCTATGTGGAGAGGTCTGGTAGATGATAATGTATAGGGAACTATGTGGAGAGGTCTGGTAGATGATAATGTATAGGGAACTATGTGGAGAGGTCTGGTAGATGATAATGTATAGGGAACTATGTGGAGAGGTCTGGTAGGTGATAATGTACAGGGAGCTAAGTGGAGAGGTCTGGTAGATGATAATGTATAGGGAACTATGTGGAGAGGTCTGGTAGATGATAATGTACAGGGAACTATGTGGAGAGGTCTGGTAGATGATAATGTATAGGGAACTATGTGGAGAGGGCTGGTAGATGATAATGTATAGGGAGCTATGTGGAGAGGTCTGGTAGATGATAATGTACAGGGAGCTATGTGGAGAGGTCTGGTAGATGATAATGTACAGGGAGCTATGTGGAGAGGTCTGGTAGATGATAATGTACAGGGAACTATGTGGAGAGGTCTGGTAGATGATAATGTATAGGGAACTATGTGGAGAGGTCTGGTAGATGATAATGTATAGGGAACTATGTGGAGAGGTCTGGTAGATGATAATGTATAGGGAACTATGTGGAGAGGTCTGGTAGATGATAATGTACAGTTCAATAGGCTGAGATAAGTGTTTCCTTGTGTTGAAATGAATGGCAGTTCAATAGGCTGAGATAAGTGTTTCCTTGTGTTGAAATGAATGGCAGTTCAATAGGCTGAGATAAGTCTTTCCTTGTGTTGAAATGAATGGCAGTTCAATAGGCTGAGATAAGTGTTTCCTTGTGTTGAAATGACATATCATGCCAGAACAGGGATCAGTCATTGTGAGGGGCTGGTTGCTATAGTGATAAGACAGAGACAGCAGGAGAGTATGTATGTATGAGTGTGTGTGTGTGTGTGTGTGTGCGTGCGAGCGTGGTGTGTATGTGTGTGTGAGCGTGGTGTGTATGTGTGTGTGAGCGTGGTGTGTGTGTCTGTGTGTGTGTGTGTGTGTGTGTGTGTGTGTGTGTGTGTGTGTGTGTGTGTGTGTGTGTGTGTGTGTGTGTGTGTGTGTGTGTGTGTGTGTGTGTGTGTGTGTGTGTGTGTGTGTGTGTGTGTGTGTGTGCGTGCGAGTGTGTGGTACACACACATACATATTCCCTCTAGATTAAGTCAGTTTAATTCATCAACATACTTGAGCAATTAAGAATTAGGCTGTACAAGGATGGTACACCAGTTTAATACAGTCTTCTATTGTATTCACATGTTTAATACAGTCTTCTATTTTATTCACCAGTTTAATACAGTCTTCTATTGTATTCACATGTTTAATACAGTCTTCTATTGTATTCACCAGTTTAATACAGTCTTCTATTGTATTCACCAGTTTAATACAGTCTTCTATTGTATTCACCTGTTTAATACAGTCTTCTATTGTATTCACCAGTTTAATACAGTCTTCTATTGTATTCACCTGTTTAATACAGTCTTCTATTGTATTCACCTGTTTAATACAGTCTTCTATTGTATTCACCTGTTTAATACAGTCTGCTTTTGTATTGTGGGATCAAATTCTTGTTGTGTTTCAAAGTCAAACATCAAATGTCCATATCTGAACTGGAATAAATCCAAGGGAGCAGAGTCAGCAGAGATTGTCTGATATCCAGTGCTGGGATATGATCATCATGGGGTGGCAGGTAGCCTAGCGGTTAGAGCATTGGACTAGGAACCGAAAGGTTGCAGGATCGAATCCCCGAGCTGACAAGGTAAAAATCTGTCGTTCTGCCCCTGAACAAGGCAGTTAACCCACTATTCCCAGACTGTCATTGAAAATAAGAATTTGTTCTTTAACTGACTTGCCTAGTTAAATACAAATTTAAAAAATGGGAAGGGAAGGTGTATTAATAAACAGTTGAAGTGAGTCAGACTCCAGGACAGGTCAGCTGGAGTGACTATAGGAGTGGGACTACTCGTGTATCAGGGAGCTGGAACAAATCAACTCTTATGCTGGAACATCAGCATCATGTATTGTGGGAAAAGAAGGTGTATTACTATATAGTTACAGTGAGTCAGTCTCATAACAGACAGGACACAGCCTGCTTCATTATGACAATGATCTATCACAGCCCTTAGCTGGTCTGATAGGGACTGGGACATCAAAAGATGAGACTGGGCCAGGACTGTTCTCACATGAAGAGATGAGACTGGGCCAGGACTGTTCTCAAGTGCAGAGAGGGGATTGAGGCAGGACTGAGCCGGGACTGTTCTCACATGCAGGGATTGGACTGGGCCAGAACTGTTCTCACATGAAGAGATGAGACTGGGCCAGGACTGTTCTCAAGTGCAGAGAGGGGATTGAGGCAGGACTGAGCCGGGACTGTTCTCACATGCAGGGATGGGACTGGGCCAGAACTGGACAGGGTGGGAGTTGGCCAGAACTGGACAGGTGGGAGTTGACCAGAACTGGACAGGGTGTCAGTTGACCAGAACTGGACAGGGTGTGAGTTGGCTAGGACTAAGCCAGGACTGGGACAGCAGCTGGCAGAATTAAGGCGTTAGGTAATGGTGATTGATTGTGGAAACGAGCATGGCTGCTGACTGGAGAGCATTACAAGCGGCAGCTGGGAATTTCACATGTTAAGATGAAGAAAATACTGTAACGCCTCCCTCCAGCACACACACACATGCACACACACACACACACACACACGCACACACCCACGCACACACCCACACACGCACACGCAAACACGCACACGCATACACGCACACGCGCACACGCACACGCACACACGCACGCACGCACACGCACACGCACACATGCACACGCGCACGCGCGCACACATGCACACACACACACACACACACACACACACGCACACACACACGCACACACATGCACACACACATGCACACACACACACACACACGCACACGCACACACACATGAACCCACACACACACACACACACACACACACACACACACACACACACACACACACACACACACACACACACACACACACACACACACACACACACACACACACACACACACACACACACACACACACACACACACACACACACTCCTGACACTTTGACCGAAACAAGAGGAAACACTCAACCACTGAAGTCTTGATGCAGGCTAGTGTCACCAAGAGAAGAAACTCCGCCCCTCGGGCGTGTCCAGAAGAGAAATATTAGTCATGTTACCGGACATCTTTGAGTCCTCACAAAGCTGCTGACGAAGTGTAAGAATCTGATGAGGGAATTACAGTATTGTGAAAGCTGAAGGGTGGGAGTAATGATTTATGTATGTCTATGGGTGGAACATTCTCTCTGGACATTCTCTTTGCTCTTGGAACATTCTCTCTGGACATTCTCTTTGCTCTTGGAACATTCTCTCTGGACATTCTCTTTGCTCGTGGAACATTCTCTCTGGACATTCTCTTTGCTCGTGGAACATTCTCTCTGGACATTCTCTTTGCTCTTGGAACATTCTCTCTGGACATTCTCTTTGCTCGTGGAACATTCTCTCTGGACATTCTCTTTGCTCTTGGAACATTCTCTCTGGACATTCTCTTTGCTCTTGGAACATTCTCTCTGGACATTCTCTTTGCTCTTGGAACATTCTCTCTGGACATTCTCTTTGCTCGTGGAACATTCTCTCTGGACATTCTCTTTGCTCTTGGAACATTCTCTCTGGACATTCTCTTTGCTCGTGGAACATTCTCTCTGGACATTCTCTTTGCTCTTGGAACATTCTCTCTGGACATTCTCTTTGCTCGTGGAACATTCTCTCTGGACATTCTCTTTGCTCTTGGAACATTCTCTCTGGACATTCTCTTTGCTCTTGGAACATTCTCTCTGGACATTCTCTTTGCTCTTGGAACATTCTCTCTGGACATTCTCTTTGCTCGTGGAACATTCTCTCTGGACATTCTCTTTGCTCTTGGAACATTCTCTCTGGACATTCTCTTTGCTCGTGGAACATTCTCTCTGGACATTCTCTTTGCTCTTGGAACATTCTCTCTGGACATTCTCTTTGCTCGTGGAACATTCTCTCTGGACATTCTCTTTGCTCTTGGAACATTCTCTCTGGACATTCTCTTTGCTCGTGGAACATTCTCTCTGGACATTCTCTTTGCTCTTGGAACATTCTCTCTGGACATTCTCTTTGCTCTTGGAACATTCTCTCTGGACATTCTCTTTGCTCTTGGAACATTCTCTCTGGACATTCTCTTTGCTCGTGGAACATTCTCTCTGGACATTCTCTTTGCTCTTGTATCTTAGATTCTTTCTCAGAATGATTTCCAGGATCTCTGTAGTTCTGGTTAATTCATCATGCAGCAGTATGCTTTGCTCCTCAATGGCCTCACTGTGCTGTGCTGTCTGGTGTGTTTATGGTTCATCACTTAGTGACTATCAGATAACAATCCACTGGCCTGGGAGATGAGATGAGAGGGGAGGACAGAGGAGGAGGAGGAGGAGGAGGAGG
Source organism: Salvelinus alpinus (assembly GCF_045679555.1). Taxonomy (NCBI): domain Eukaryota; kingdom Metazoa; phylum Chordata; class Actinopteri; order Salmoniformes; family Salmonidae; genus Salvelinus; species Salvelinus alpinus. The sequence goes on from NC_092086.1 coordinate 18,299,464, forward strand.
AAGAAGAAGAGGGAGAGGGAGAGGGGGCTACACAAGACTACACACTTAATATGACTGTATAAAAATTCCATTCACACACAGAGATAGTAATATAGACATTCCACAAGATACAGATAGACTCAGGCATGGACAAACAGAGACGTTTATACACACACATACAGACACAAATGCACACTGGCACACACACACTGTGTGGACAGAACATGACCCCAGTCAGAACAGCCCAGAGACTAGCCGATCTAATGCCTAGACTGCCCCTCCCTGAAGAGAGAGAGAGGAGAGGGGGGGAGGAGAGGAGAGGAGACCACAACCCCAGTCAGAGCAAAGCCGGCTGCATAGACTGCCCCTCTCTGAAGAGAGAGAGTAGAGGGGGAGGAGAGGAGACCACAACCCCAGTCAGAGCAGAGCCTAGCCGGCTGCATAGACTGCCTCTCTCTGAAGAGAGAGAGAGGAGAGAGGGGGAGGAGAGGAGACCACAACCCCAGACAGAGCAGAGCCTAGCCTATCTAATGCCTACACTGCCCCTCTCTGAAGAGAGAGAGTAGAGGGGGAGGAGAGGAGACCACAACCCCAGTTAGAACAGAGCCTAGCCAGCTGCAAAGACTGCCCCTCCCTGAAGAGAGAGAGAGGAGAGAAGGGGAGGAGAGGAGACCACAACCCCAGTCAGAGCAGAGCCTAGCCGGCTGCATAGACTGCCCCTCCCTGAAGAGAGAGAGAGGAGAGAAGGGGAGGAGAGGAGACCACAACCCCAGTCAGAACAGAGACTAGCCAGCTGCCTAGACTGCCTCTCTCTGAAGAGAGAGAGAGGAGAGAGGGGGAGGAGAGGAGACCACAACCCCAGTCAGAGCAGAGCCTAGCCAGCTGCATAGACTGCCCCTCTCTGAAGAGAGGGAGAGGAGACCACAACCCCAGTCAGAGCAGAGCCTAGCCGGCTGCATAGACTGCCCCTCTCTGAAGAGAGAGAGAGGAGAGAGGGGGAGGAGAGGAGACCACAACCCCAGTCAGAGCAAAGCCGGCTGCATAGACTGCCCCTCTCTGAAGAGAGAGAGTAGAGGGGGAGGAGAGGAGACCACAACCCCAGTCAGAGCAGAGCCTAGCCGGCTGCATAGACTGCCTCTCTCTGAAGAGAGAGAGAGGAGAGAGGGGGAGGAGAGGAGACCACAACCCCAGTCAGAGCAGAGCCTAGCCTATCTAATGCCTACACTGCCCCTCTCTGAAGAGAGAGAGTAGAGGGGGAGGAGAGGAGACCACAACCCCAGTTAGAACAGAGCCTAGCCAGCTGCAAAGACTGCCCCTCCCTGAAGAGAGAGAGAGGAGAGAAGGGGAGGAGAGGAGACCACAACCCCAGTCAGAGCAGAGCCTAGCCGGCTGCATAGACTGCCCCTCCCTGAAGAGAGAGAGAGGAGAGAAGGGGAGGAGAGGAGACCACAACCCCAGTCAGAACAGAGACTAGCCAGCTGCCTAGACTGCCCCTCTCTGAAGAGAGAGAGAGGAGAGAGGGGGAGGAGAGGAGACCACAACCCCAGTCAGAGCAGAGCCTAGCCAGCTGCATAGACTGCCCCTCTCTGAAGAGAGGGAGAGGAGACCACAACCCCAGTCAGAGCAGAGCCTAGCCGGCTGCATAGACTGCCCCTCTCTGAAGAGAGAGAGAGGAGAGAGGGGGAGGAGGAGAGGAGACCACAACCCCAGTCAGAGCAGAGCCTAGCCGGCTGCATAGACTGCCCCTCTCTGAAGAGAGAGAGAGGAGAGAGGGGGAGGAGAGGAGACCACAACCCCAGTCAGAGCAGAGCCTAGCCAGCTGCCTAGACTGCCCCTCCCTGAGCAGCAACAACAACCAGATAAATCACAGTCTTAACATACGTTGATGAGGCCCAGATCTACTGTGTGTGTGTGATGACATTGACTGCTGAACTTCAGGTCTTGTAAACCTTCAGCCCATTTCTCCTGTGAAGCATCAAGCTTGATAAGAGTGTTGTTGTTATAAGTGTTGTTATCCCTGACTCCTCCCTCCTTGCTCCCCGCTCCAGGGCTCTAACAGGGTTAGCTAGGTGACTCCTCCCTCCTTGCTCCCCGCTCCAGGGCCCTAACAGGGTTAGCTAGGTGACTCCTCCCTCCTTGCTCCCCGCTCCAGGGCTCTAACAGGGTTATCTAGGTGACTCCTCCCTCCTGGGCTCTAACAGGGTTAGCTAGGTGACTCCTCCCTCCTTGCTCCCCGCTCCAGGGCTCTAACAGGGTTAGCTAGGTGACTCCTCCCTCCAGGGCTCTAACAGGGTTAGCTAGGTGACTCCTCCCTCCCTGCTCCCTGCTCCAGGGCTCTAACAGGGTTAGCTAGGTGACTCCTCCCTCCAGGGCTCTAACAGGGTTAGCTAGGTGACTACTCCCTCCTGGGCTCTAACAGGGTTAGCTAGGTGACTCCTCCCTCCAGGGCTCTAACAGGGTTAGCTAGGTGACTCCTCCCCTCCTGCTCCCTGCTCCAGGGCTCTAACAGGGTTAGCTAGGTGACTCCTCCCTCCAGGGCTCTAACAGGGTTAGCTAGGTGACTCCTCCCTCCTGGGCTCTAACAGGGTTAGCTAGGTGACTCCTCCCTCCAGGGCTCTAACAGGGTTAGCTAGGTGACTCCTCCCTCCAGGGCTCTAACAGGGTTAGCTAGGTGACTCCTCCCTCCTGGGCTCTAACAGGGTTAGCTAGGTGACTCCTCCCTCCTGGGCTCTAACAGGGTTAGCTAGGTGACTCCTCCCTCCAGGGCTCTAACAGGGTTAGCTAGGTGACTCCCCTCTCCAGGGCTCTAACAGGGTTAGCTAGGTGACTCCTCCCTCCTTGCTCCCCGCTCCAGGGCCCTAACAGGGTTAGCTAGGTGACTCCTCCCTCCAGGGCTCTAACAGGGTTAGCTAGGTGACTCCTCCCTCCTGGGCTCTAACAGGGTTAGCTAGGTGACTCCTCCCTCCTGGGCTCTAACAGGGTTAGCTAGGTGACTCCTCCCTCCAGGGCTCTAACAGGGTTAGCTAGGTGACTCCCCTCTCCAGGGCTCTAACAGGGTTAGCTAGGTGACTCCTCCCTCCTTGCTCCCCGCTCCAGGGCCCTAACAGGGTCAGCTAGGTGACTCCTCCCTCCTTGCTCCCCGCTCCAGGGCTCTAACAGGGTTAGCTAGGTGACTCCTCCCTCCTTGCTCCCCGCTCCAGGGCTCTAACAGGGTAAGCTAGGTGACTCCTCCCTCCTTGCTCCCCGCTCCAGGGCCCTAACAGGGTCAGCTAGGTGACTCCTCCCTCCTTGCTCCCCGCTCCAGGGCTCTAACAGGGTAAGCTAGGTGACTCCTCCCTCCTTGCTCCCCGCTCCAGGGCCCTAACAGGGTTAGCTAGGTGACTCCTCCCTCCTTGCTCCCCGCTCCAGGGCTCTAACAGGGTTAGCTAGGTGACTCCTCCCTCCTGGGCTCTAACAGGGTTAGCTAGGTGACTCCTCCCTCCTGGGCTCTAACAGGGTCAGCTAGGTGACTCCTCCCTCCTTGCTCCCCGCTCCAGGGCCCTAACAGGGTTAGCTAGGTGACTCCTCCCTCCTTGCTCCCCGCTCCAGGGCTCTAACAGGGTTAGCTAGGTGACTCCTCCCTCCTGGGCTCTAACAGGGTCAGCTAGGTGACTCCTCCCTCCTTGCTCCCCGCTCCAGGGCCCTAACAGGGTTAGCTAGGTGACTCCTCCCTCCTTGCTCCCCGCTCCAGGGCCCTAACAGGGTTAGCTAGGTGACTCCTCCCTCCTTGCTCCCCGCTCCAGGGCCCTAACAGGGTTATCTAGGTGACTCCTCCCTCCTGGGCTCTAACAGAGTTAGCTAGGTGACTCCTCCCTCCTTGCTCCCCGCTCCAGGGCTCTAACAGGGTTAGCTAGGTGACTCCTCCCTCCTGGGCTCTAACAGGGTTAGCTAGGTGACTCCTCCCTCCAGGGCCCTAACAGGGTTATCTAGGTGACTCCTCCCTCCTTGCTCCCCGCTCCAGGGCTCTAACAGAGTTAGCTAGGTGACTCCTCCCTCCTGGGCTCTAACAGGGTTAGCTAGGTGACTCCTCCCTCCAGGGCCCTAACAGGGTTATCTAGGTGACTCCTCCCTCCTTGCTCCCCGCTCCAGGGCTCTAACAGGGTTATCTAGGTGACTCCTCCCTCCTGGGCTCTAACAGAGTTAGCTAGGTGACTCCTCCCTCCTTGCTCCCCGCTCCAGGGCTCTAACAGAGTTAGCTAGGTGACTCCTCCCTCCTGGGCTCTAACAGGGTTAGCTAGGTGACTCCTCCCTCCAGGGCCCTAACAGGGTTATCTAGGTGACTCCTCCCTCCTTGCTCCCCGATCCAGGGCTCTAACAGAGTTAGCTAGGTGACTCCTCCCTCCAGGGCCCTAACAGGGTTATCTAGGTGACTCCTCCCTCCAGGGCCTTAACAGGGCTAGCTAGGTGACTCCTCCCTCCTTGCTCCCCGCTCCAGGGCCCTAACAGG
>NC_092086.1:18308928-18463928 GCF_045679555.1 Salvelinus alpinus
CAAAACAAAGGCAAAGTCTTCTCATGCTTTGTTGATTTCAAAAAAGCCTTCGACTCAATTTGGCATGAGGGTCTGCTATACAAATTGATGGAAAGTGGTGTTGGGGGTAAAACATACGACATTATAAAATCCATGTACACAAACAACAAGTGTGCGGTTAAAATTGGCAAAAAACACACACATTTCTTCACACAGGGTCGTGGGGTGAGACAGGGATGCAGCTTAAGCCCCACCCTCTTCAACATATATATCAACGAATTGGCGCGGGCACTAGAACAGTCTGCAGCACCCGGTCTCACCCTACTAGAATCCGAAGTCAAATGTCTACTGTTTGCTGATGATCTGGTGCTTCTGTCACCAACCAAGGAGGGCCTACAGCAGCACCTAGATCTTCTGCACAGATTCTGTCAGACCTGGGCCCTGACAGTAAATCTCAGTAAGACCAAAATAATGGTGTTCCAAAAAAGGTCCAGTCACCAGGACCACAAATTCCATCTAGACACCGTTGCCCTAGAGCACACAAAAAACTATACATACCTCGGCCTAAACATCAGCACCACAGGTAACTTCCACAAAGCTGTGAACGATCTGAGAGACAAGGCAAGAAGGGCCTTCTATGCCATCAAAAGGAACATAAATTTCAACATACCAATTAGGATCTGGCTAAAAATACTTGAATCAGTCATAGAGCCCATTGCCCTTTATGGTTGTGAGGTCTGGGGTCCGCTCACCAACCAAGATTTCACAAAATGGGACAAACACCAAATTGAGACTCTGCATGCAGAATTCTGCAAAAATATCCTCCGTGTACAACGTAGAACACCAAATAATGCATGCAGAGCAGAATTAGGCCGATACCCACTAATTATCAAAATCCAGAAAAGAGCCGTTAAATTCTACAACCACCTAAAAGGAAGCGATTCCCAAACCTTCCATAACAAAGCCATCACCTACAGAGAGATGAACCTGGAGAAGAGTCCCCTAAGCAAGCTGGTCCTAGGGCTCTGTTCACAAACACAAACACACAGCACAATTAGACCCAACCAAATCATGAGAAAACAAAAAGATAATTACTTGACACATTGGAAAGAATTAACAAAAAAAACAGAGCAAACTAGAATGCTATTTGGCCCTAAACAGAGAGTACACAGTGGCAGAATACCTGACCACTGTGACTGACCCAAACTTAAGGAAAGCTTTGACTATGTACAGACTCAGTGAGCATAGCCTTGCTATTGAGAAAGGCCGCCGTAGGCAGATATGGCTCTCAAGAGAAGACAGGCTATGTGCACACTGCCCACAAAATGAGGTGGAAACTGAGCTGCACTTCCTAACCTCCTGCCCAATGTATGACCATATTAGAGAGACATATTTCCCTCAGATTACACAGATCCACAAAGAATTCGAAAACAAATCCAATTTTGATAAACTCCCATATCTACTGGGTGAAATTCCACAGTGTGCCAACACAGCAGCAAGATTTGTGACCTGTTGCCACAAGAAAAGGGCAACCAGTGAAGAACAAACACCACTGTAAATACAACCCATATTTATGTTTATTTATTTTAACTTGTGTGCTTTAACCATTTGTACATTGTTACAACACTGCATATATATAATATGACATTTGTAATGTCTTTATTGTTTTGAAACTTCTGTATGTGTAATGTTTACTGTTCATTTTTATTGTTTATTTGACTTTTGTATATTACCTACCTCACTTGCTTTGGCAATGTTAACACATGTTTCCCATGCCAATAAAGCCCCTTGAATTGAATTGAATTGAATTGAGAGAGAGAGAGAGAGAGAGAATGGTGAATCTGGGAACAGAGTAGGACAGATGTAGCAGAACAGTACCTCCTCCTCTCCTGAGCCAGAGGAGATGTTGAGATGTATTGTTATCTGTTATGCATTCCAGATGGACTATTTCCTCACCCTAGTGAGTGTGTTTCAAAACATGTGTTCCACTAAAGTAATAAATTAACAGTCTCCCACTCATGACAAGACTTGGGTTTGGCTAAAAACAAAACTTCAAGTTAGATTTTTTTTTAAATATATAATTTAACACCCTCTACATCTCCCTCTCTCCCTACAGTCTCTCTCTCTCTCCCTACAGTCTCTCTCTCTCACTCTCTCTCTCTCCCTACAGTCTCTCTCTCTCTCTCTCCTTAGTCTCTCTCTCTCACTCTCTCTCTCTCCCTCTCTCCCTACAGTCTCTCTCTCTCTCCCTACAGTCTCTCTCTCTCACTCTCTCTCTCTCCCTACAGTCTCTCTCTCTCTCTCTCCTTAGTCTCTCTCTCTCACTCTCTCTCTCTCCCTCTCTCCCTACAGTCTCTCTATCTCTCTCTCTCCTTAGTCTCTCTCTCTCTCTCTCTCTCTCGCTCTCTCTCCCTCTCTCCCTACAGTCTCTCTCTCTCTCTCCTTAGTCTCTGTCTCACTCTCTCTCTTTCTCTCTCTAGTCTCTCTCTTTCTCTCTCTCTCTCTCTCTCTCTCTCTCTCTCTCTCTCTCTCTCTCTCTCTCTCTCTCTCTCTCTCTCTCTCTCTCCCTAGTCTCTCTCTCTCTTCCTACAGTCTCACAGTCTCTCTCTCTCCTTACAGTCTCTCTCTCTCCTTACAGTCTCTCTCTCTACTAAAAAAACTGCTAAATTCATGAAAAATAGAGAGGTGGCATGTTTTTTTTTATTTGCGGTGTTGGGGGATTGGACGGAATACAACTTAATTGAAACCAGGGCTTCTACCTTGCGTTATGCGGTGGTGGGGGATGGGACGGAGTACAACCTAATTGAAACTGCTTGTTTCTTGCTTGAGTGTGTCTGTGTGTGTGTGTGTTTGTGTTTATTTGTTATTTTTCCAAGATAAAGTTACCCTTTCAAAACAATTACCTGTCTTTTCATTACACTCACTGTACAGCTAGACTCCAGCCCTATTAAAGCCCTATTAAAGCCCTATTAAAGCCTTATTAAAGCCCAGCTCTTGCGCGTCTTTATTTAAGTCTATTGCTCTCAATAACCACACGTGCAGCATTTGATTAGAACTCCCTCAATAGTAAACATATGTACAGTATGTACACACCCATACAGTCCTTACACCACTACACCCCCTACAGTCCCTACACCACCTACAGTCCCTACAGCCCCTACAGCCCCTAGAACACAACAGCCCCTACACCCCTACAGCCCCTACAGCCCTACAACTCCTACACCCCTACAGCCCTAGAGCCCTACAACTCCTACACCCCCTACACCCCTACAGCCCCTACAGCCCTACAGCCCTACAGCCCTACAACCCCTACAGCCCCTACAGCCCTACACCCCTAGAGCCCTACAACTCCTACACCCCCTACAGCCCTACACCCCTACAGCCCCTACAGCCCTACAGCCCTACAACCCCTACAGCCCCTACAGCCCCCAGCTCTATAGTAAGTGTACACACACACGCACGCACACACGCACATACCACCTCTCTCTCTGTCTCTAGGTCTGTAATGTAGGGTCAGTATGTACACACCCATAAAGTCCTTACACCACTACAGCCCCTACAGCCCCTACACCACCTACAACCCTACAGCCCCTACACCCCTACACCACCTACAACCCTACAGCCCCTAGAACACAACAGCCCCTAAACCCCCTACACCCCTACACCCCTACAGCCCCTAAACCCCCTACACCCCTACACCCCTACAGCCCTACACCCCTACACCCCTACACCCCTACAACCCTACAGCCCCTAGAACACAACAGCCCCTAAACCCCCTACACCCCTACAGCCCTACACCCCTACACCCCTACAACCCTACAGCCCCTAGAACACAACAGCCCCTACAGCCCCTACAACCCTACAGCCCCTAGAACACAACAGCCCCTAGAACACAACATCCCCTAGAACACAACAGCCCCTAGAACACAACAGCCCCTAGAACACAACAGCCCCTACAGCCCCTAGAACACAACAGCCCCTAGAACACAACAGCCCCTAGAACCCTACAGCCCCTAGAACACAACAGCCCCTACACCTCTACAGCCCCTAGAACACAACAGCCCCTACAGCCCCTAGAACACAACAGCCCCTAGAACACAACAGCCCCTAGAACCCTACAGCCCCTAGAACACAACAGCCCCTACACCCCTACAGCCCCTAGAACACAACAGCCCCTACAACCCTACAGCCCCTAGAACACAACAGCCCCTACAGCCCCTAGAACACAACAGCCCCTAGAACACAACAGCCCCTAGAACCCTACAGCCCCTACAACCCTACAGCCCCTAGAACACAACAGCCCCTACAACCCTACAGCCCCTAGAACACAACAGCCCCTAGAACCCTACAGCCCCTAGAACACAACAGCCCCTACAGCCCCTAGAACACAACAGCCCCTACAGCCCCTAGAACACAACAGCCCCTACAGCCCCTAGAACACAACAGCCCCTACAGCCCCTACAGCCCCTACAGCCCCTACAACCCTACAGCCCCTACAACCCTACAGCCCCTACACCCCTACAGCCCCTACAGCCCCTACAACCCTACAGCCCCTAGAACACAACAGCCCCTACACCCCTACAGCCCCTACAGCCCCTACAACCCTACAGCCCCTAGAACACAACAGCCCCTACACCCCTACACCCCTACAGCCCCTACAACCCTACAGCCCCTAGAACACAACAGCCCCTACAGCCCCTAGAACACAACAGCCCCTACAGCCCCTACAACCCTACAGCCCCTAGAACACAACAGCCCCTACACCCCTACAGCCCTACAGCCCCTAGAACACAACAGCCCCTACAGCCCCTACACCCCTACAGCCCTACACCCCTACAGCCCTACAGCCCTACACCCCTACAGCCCTACACCCCTACAGCCCTACAGCCCTACACCCCTAGGGCGCACGCACACACACACACACACACCACGCACACACACACACACACACCACCTCTCTCTCTGTCTCTAGGTCAGTAATGTAGGGTCAATGAGCCAGGTTTGTTTTTAACGAGAGAGCTCAGTCAGGGTTGGAAACGAACACAGTCTGCATCCCAAATGGAGCCTTATTCCCTATACAGCGCACTACGTTTGACCAGAGACCTGTGGGCCCTGAACAGAAGTAGTGCACTACATAGGGAACAGGGTACCATTTTGAGAAGCACCGACAGTGTCAATGTTGGATATGATGTGAGTTCTTAATCTGGACAAAACCCCCCATTATATCCTCAATGGAGGGGGAGAACGGTCTATGATGGTCATCACCGGACGTGAGAAATATTTTACTTTTATTTAACCTGTTTTTGGAGAGAAGAACTAACTCTCCCATTATAATCTTATTGGAGAGAAGAATTAACTCTCCCATTATTGGAGAGAAGAATTAACTATCCCATTATTGGAGAGAAGGACTAACTCTCCCATTATAATCTTATTGGAGAGAAGAATTAACTCTCCCATTATTGGAGAGAAGAATTAACTCTCCCATTATTGGAGAGAAGGACTAACTCTCCCATTATTGGAGAGAAGGACTAACTCTCCCATTATTGGAGAGAAGGACTAACTCTCCCATTATTGGAGAGAAGAATTAACTCTCCCATTATTGGAGAGAAGGACTAACTCTCCCATTATAACATAATTGGAGAGAAGGACTAACTCTCCCATTATTGGAGAGAAGGACTAACTCTCCCATTATTGAAGAGAAGGACTAACTCTCCCATTATAACCTTATTAGAGAGAAGGACTAACTCTCCCATTATTGGAGAGAATAACTAATTCTCCTATTATAACATTATTGGAGAGAAGAACTAACTCTCCCATTATAACCTTATTAGAGAGAAGGACTAACTCTCCCATTATTGGAGAGAATAACTAATTCTCCTATTATAACCTTATTGGAGAGAAGGACTAACTCTCCCATTATTGGAGAGAAGCACTAACTCTCCCATTATAACCTTATTAGAGAGAAGAACTAACTCTCCTATTATAACCTTATTAGAGAGAAGAACTAACTCTCCCATTATAACCTTATTAGAGAGAAGAACTAACTCTCCCATTATTGGAGAGAAGGACTAACTCTCCCATTATTGGAGAGAAGGACTAACTCTCCCATTATTGGAGAGAAGGACTAACTCTCCCATTATAACCTTATTAGAGAGAAGAACTAACTCTCCTATTATAACCTTATTAGAGAGAAGAACTAACTCTCCCATTATAACCTTATTAGAGAGAAGAACTAACTCTCCCATTATAACCTTATTAGAGAGAAGAACTAACTCTCTCATTATCGGACAGAAGAACTAACTCTCCCATTATAACCTTATTGGAGAGAAGGACTAACTCTCCCATTATTGGAGAGAAGGACTAACTCTCCCATTATTGGAGAGAAGGACTAACTCTCCCATTATTGGAGAGAAGTACTAACTCTCCCATTATAACCTTATTAGAGAGAAGAACTAACTCTCTCATTATCGGACAGAAGAACTAACTCTCCCATTATAACCTTATTGGAGAGAAGAACTAACTCTCCCATTATAACATTATTCTGCCAGCCCAGGGTTGGACACATAGACCACAGTGGAGCACCAGGATTGGATACAGTATAATGTCTGAGTCCCAAATGGCACCCTATTCCCTACAAAGTGCACTACCTTTGACAAGAGCCCACATAGGGTCCCATTTTGTTAAATTGCCTTATAGCCCAGCGAAACACCAATGTTGGATATCTAGTGCACAGTGGAGTAACAGGGTTGGATATTTAGACCACAGTGGAGAACCAGCGTTGGATATCTAGTGCACAGTGGAGTAACAGGATTGGATATTTAGACCACAGTGGAGAACCAGTGTTGGATATTTAGAACTCAGTGGAGCACCAGCGTTGGATATTTAGAACACAGTGGAGCATCAGGGTTGGATATTTAGACCACAGTGGAGAACCAGTGTTGGATATTTAGAACTCAGTGGAGCACCAGTGTTGGATATTTAGAACACCGTGGAGCACCAGGGTTGGATATTTAGAACATATTGGAAAACCAGGGTTGGATATTTAGAACTCAGTGGAGCACCAGGGTTGGATATTTAGAACATATTGGAGAACCAGGGTTGGATATTTAGAACTCAGTGGAGCACCAGGGTTGGATATTTAGAACACAGTGGAGCATCAGGGTTGGATATTTAGAACACAGTGGAGCATCAGGGTTGGATATTAGAACTCAGTGGAGCATCAGGGTTGGATATTAGAACTCAGTGGAGCACCAGGGTTGGATATTTAGAACACAGTGGAGCACCAGGGTTGGATATTTAGAACACAGTGGAGCATCGGGGTTGGATATTTAGAACACAGTGGAGCATCAGGGTTGGATATTTAGAATACAGTGGAGCATCAGGGTTGGATATTAGAACACAGTGGAGCATCAGGGTTGGATATTAGAACACAGTGGAGCATCAGGGTTGGATATTAGAACACAGTGGAGCATCAGGGTTGGATATTAGAACACAGTGGAGCAACAGGGTTGGATATTTAGAACACAGTGGAGCATCAGGGTTGGATATTTAGAACTCAGTGGAGCACCAGGGTTGGATATTAGAACTCAGTGGAGCATCAGGGTTGGATATTTAGAACTCAGTAGAGCATCAGGGTTGGATATTAGATTTATATGTACCATTGGCAGACCTTGTTTGCCATTGGCAGATTTTTATATGCTCAAAAATAAGGTAATTGTGGTTTTGTATGCGGTCATATGATACGTGGGACAGAAAAACTTAGGTGAGTACATGGGGTGTTATATCTCAGCATAGGGTCTGTCTTTCTGGTCAACATCACTGATACAGGTCCCCCTTCACCCTCTGGTGGTACGGATAACTTGTCATTACAGAGAAACCTATAAAACCAGCACTAAGGAAGGTCTCCCTCACAGACAACATCTTCCTTTGGTGTTGAGATGCATTGTTTTTACTAGGGGGGTTCCAGGTCTATGTCAGCCTGTTCATAAAAGTATTGATATTTTGTTGTTTGGAAATATATAGTTGCTATTCCTCTGTCATCAAACTGGAGGTGAAAAGTAGCTATGTGCCGATCAGTAGACAATCTGTTCAGAGAGAAGGAGCATGAAGCTATGTGCCGATCAGTAGACAATCTGTTCAGAGAGAAGGAGCATGAAGCTATGTGCATGATCAGTAGACAATCTGTTCAGAGAGAAGGAGCATGAAGCTATGTGCATGATCAGTAGACAATCTGTTCAGAGAGAAGGAGCATGAAGCTATGTGCCGATCAGTAGACAATCTGTTCAGAGAGAAGGAGCATGAAGCTATGTGCCGATCAGTAGACAATCTGTTCAGAGAGAAGGAGCATGAAGCTATGTGCCGATCAGTAGACAATCTGTTCAGAGAGAAGGAGCATGAAGCTATGTGCATGATCAGTAGACAATCTGTTCAGAGAGAAGGAGCATGAAGCTATGTGCATGATCAGTAGCCAATCTGTTCAGAGAGAAGGAGCATGAAGCTATGTGCATGATCAGTAGCCAATCTGTTCAGAGAGAAGGAGCATGAAGCTATGTGCATGATCAGTAGCCAATCTGTTCAGAGAGAAGGAGCATGAAGCTATGTGCATGATCAGTAGACAATCTGTTCAGAGAGAAGGAGCATGAAGCTATGTGCATGATCAGTAGACAATCTGTTCAGAGAGAAGGAGCATGAAGCTATGTGCATGATCAGTAGCCAATCTGTTCAGAGAGAAGGAGCATGAAGCTATGTGCATGATCAGTAGACAATCTGTTCAGAGAGAAGGAGCATGAAGCTATGTGCATGATCAGTAGCCAATCTGTTCAGAGAGAAGGAGCATGAAGCTATGTGCATGATCAGTAGCCAATCTGTTCAGAGAGAAGGAGCATGAAGCTATGTGCATGATCAGTAGCCAATCTGTTCAGAGAGAAGGAGCATGAAGCTATGTGCATGATCAGTAGACAATCTGTTCAGAGAGAAGGAACATGAAGCTATGTGCATGATCAGTAGACAATCTGTTCAGAGAGAAGGAGCATGAAGCTATGTGCATGATCAGTAGCCAATCTGTTCAGAGAGAAGGAGCATGAAGCTATGTGCATGATCAGTAGCCAATCTGTTCAGAGAAGGAACATGAAGCTATGTGCATGATCAGTAGCCAATCTGTTCAGAGAGAAGGAGCATGAAGCTATGTGCATGATCAGTAGACAATCTGTTCAGAGAGAAGGAGCATGAAGCTATGTGCATGATCAGTAGACAATCTGTTCAGAGAGAAGGAGCATGAAGCTATGTGCATGATCAGTAGACAATCTGTTCAGAGAGAAGGAGCATGAAGCTATGTGCATGATCAGTAGACAATCTGTTCAGAGAGAAGGAGCATGAAGCTATGTGCATGATCAGTAGACAATCTGTTCAGAGAGAAGGAGCATGAAGCTATGTGCATGATCAGTAGACAATCTGTTCAGAGAGAAGGAGCATGAAGGAGACAGACAAGCACCAAAGTAAATGTGTTTGTTGCTTTATTCCACAAGTTTCCCTTTTCTATTTTACCCCTGATGAGAACAAAGAAAGAAAAGGTGCAGAACAACTGGAAATACACACAGGAAGAAACCTAGAGATTTCAAGGTCAAACTCAGAAACAGCATTTCATAGAGGTGTCCCTATATCTCACACACGATATAGGCATTGAAGGAGCACTCATATGTCACCCGCCATGCACCTGACTCTGTCAACATGGTACAGCTTCTATCCCCATTGGGCACTTTTGGTTCCCCATCTGCCCATTTGGAAAAGGTGAGGGGATGGCCTTTCAAATCCACCTGAAACTTCCCCTCTTTACTGTTGTCAACATTGAGCCATGCATTCTTCAAAGCCCCTTCGAAGACCTGAGTGAGAGCAGTGTTTTCCTCCTCGTTCTTCGGCAATGCCAACACCAAGCCCCTCTTGGTACAGAACTGAACAGCATCGTCAAAAGAACCCGCTCTCTTGTGTGACACAAAGTACTTCTTGTCAACTCTTCTGGTGAAGTCGTAGTTTATGGCTGAAGAGAAACCAGGTATTAATGCAGTCAGTGTAACACTGAAACCAGGTATTAATGCAGTCAGTGTAACACTGAAACCAGGTATTAATGCAGTCAGTGTAACACTGAAACCAGGTATTAATGCAGTCAGTGTAACACTGAAACCAGGTATTAATGCAGTCAGTGTAACACTAAAACCAGGTATTAATGCAGTCAGTGTAACACTGAAACCAGGTATTAATGCAGTCAGTGTAACACTAAAAGTGGAAACAAAAGTTGCCTTTTTATATTTCACAAATGCCAGCACACGACTAAATTCACACCTCATTTTCCCAAATTACGAATACTGCATAACTTATGTTGAACGGATACTTAGTGAGGTACAACATAATCTACAGATAAAGTAACTTCCTTTGAGCCAGTTTCACACAGCAGGAAAATAATCCTGCTGCAACAGGAACCATGAATTGTTATTTGGATTATAATTATTATTTGTAGGGATTGTTCAATTTTTTGTTCGGGCAAATCAAGTGACATTTTTAAGTGGAAATGAAAACTTTAAAAGCCTTTTTAAACCTTCGATACACTACAAGTTTGCATTTCCTGCTGTGCAGGAAGTGATCAAATTAAGATACAGAATCTGTAATGTTGCATACAAGTACATAACATTCTGATCTGAAATTCACTTCCTTACCCAGCTCCAGTTTGATCAAGCTGTCTTGCAGGGATTCCAGGTCTAAGTCTGTGAAAACAGAAGGTGTGACTAGAGAGAACCAAATAATAAATACAGAACCAGGAAGAGATCAATCAGCTGAATACCAGTAGCTCCTGCAGGGCCCGGGGGTCCAGGCGGACCAGGAGGTCCAGGGACATTACGTCCATCTATAGCAGGAAGTTCATAAGATCCAGGAAGTCCAGGTAGACCTATGGAGAGATAGTAGAGATGTGGATGTACTTATGGTTCATGACAATATGTTTTTTTAAAGGATTTCCCAGATGGAGGAAAATCTTTCCTGACAGACTTTATGGACAATTGAGGCAAATATGTTCAGCATGAGGAAACACACCTACATACAAATTAGAAAAAAAAGTGATCAATCTATACTTGAGTTATCTGACCATGTAAAGGATTTTTTTTCATTATCTAAGAATAACAACAGGATTCACAGCTCTGATAATAACTCACTATACCCCAGCCCCTTTTAATAGGATTCAGAGTTCTGATAATAACTCACTATACCACAGCCCCTTTTAATAGGATTCAGAGTTCTGATAATAACTCACTATACCACAGCCCCTTTTAATAGGATTCAGAGTTCTGATAATAACTCACTATACCACAGCCCCTTTTAATAGGATTCACAGCTCTGATAATAACTCACTATACCACAGCCCCTTTTAATAGGATTCACAGCTCTGATAATAACTCACTATACCACAGCCCCTTTTAATAGGATTCACAGCTCTGGTACAGACAAATGATATACTGACAAAATATTTTGGCAACTGGTACAGACAAAGCCTCTTTCTGTGAATTGGTGTGGTGATCTAATTCAAGTCATTCACAGTTCTTTGTCTTCCAGAACCACACACAGTGGGAAAGCAGCAGCACGGCTGTGGTCCATAATGTTTTCAAGGGTGTTGTGACCCCCTTACATGTTTGGTATGTAAATAATGAAGTGAGAACAGTTAATATGTCAGAATCTACCTCTCTTTCCAGGTGGACCAGGAAGTCCAGGCATGCCTATGGAGAGACAACAGGGATAGGGCTCACACCATACAGTACACACCAACGACTGCTTCAGTTAGCCTGTAACGTGCTCTGCAGTCTGATCTGGCTTAAAGTGACACTTTATTACAAAATCAACAGTCTTATGTTGTTGTTTTTTTATGTTGTTTTTTTTTAATCAAAGGCTAACAGCAGGAAATATACCGGATTGGGCTTTCACATTATACCCCAGACCCAGTTTTGTTTGGCAACTGGTACAGACAAAGCCTTTTTTGTAGGAGTAGGAGGGTTTATCTAACTGAGGGAATTCAGAGTTCTCTGTCCCCTCATCATCACTCCATCATCAGGTACGCAAATGAATGTGCATGCTTAAAGCGACAGTTTACTCCAAAATCATCAGTCTTCTATTTTGGGTTATGATAGGGTAAGGCAGTTGTACTAAGCTTACGACTAATTTACCTCCAGGCCCAGGAGGGCCATGAGGCCCAGAAGGGCCAGGATACCCTCTAGGACCCTGGCATTCACACTTCTCCGTCTGGCCTGGCAGAACCAGCAGGGAGAGAACACAGAGCCCCAAAGTCAGAGGTCTGCTCATCGCCATAACCTAAAACAGCAGGGAGAAGACAGAGACCAAAGGGACAGTAAATCACTGGTGTCATACAAATAGAAGCATAGGAAACATCTGCTTATAAAGTACACAATAGGAACATTTACTGTCAATGGGATCGACAAGAATACAAGCTGTTGAAAAGTAGCATAGAGAATATGTGAATGTGTCATTTCAACAGCTTGACTCTGCCACTTTGTTGCCAGCTGAGGGATGGAACGGAAATGTAACCTCTCTCAAATGAGATAGATGGAAATATTGATGCAAGGACTGACAGGAGATCAACATGCTGCTTTAAACAGAAGCTATTGGTGTGTTTACAAAGACTCAAATGGAACAGCAACAGAAACAGGGAGGTAATAGGAACATAGATTGATGACGGTAACACAGTTAGAATCAGCTCATAACAGTGAGGTAATAGGAACATAGATTGATGACAGGGTAACACAGTTAGAATGAGCTCATAACAGTGAGGTAATAGGAACATAGATTGTTGACAGGGTAACATAGTTAGAATCAGCTCATAACAGTGAGGTAATAGGAACATAGATTGATGACAGGGTAACAGTTAGAATCAGCTCATAACAGTGAGGTAATAGGAACATAGATTGATGACAGGGTAACACAGTTAGAATCAGCTCATAACAGTGAGGTAATAGGAACATAGATTGATGACATGGTAACACAGTTAGAATCAGCTCATAACAGTGAGGTAATAGGAACATAGATTGATGACATGGTAACACAGTTAGAATCAGCTCATAACAGTGAGGTAATAGGAACATAGATTGATGACAGGGTAACAGTTAGAATCAGCTCATAACAGTGAGGTAATAGGAACATAGATTGATGACAGGGTAACACAGTTAGAATCAGCTCATAACAGTGAGGTAATAGGAACATAGATTGATGACATGGTAACACAGTTAGAATCAGCTCATAACAGTGAGGTAATAGGAACATAGATTGATGACAGGGTAACAGTTAGAATCAGCTCATAACAGTGAGGTAATAGGAACATAGATTGATGACAGGGTAACACAGTTAGAATCAGCTCATAACAGTGAGGTAATAGGAACATAGATTGATGACACGGTAACACAGTTAGAATCAGCTCATAACAGTGAGGTAATAGGAACATAGATTGATGACAGGGTAACACAGTTAGAATCAGCTCATAACAGTGAGGTAATAGGAACATAGATTGATGACAGGGTAACACAGTTAGAATCAGCTCATAACAGTGAGGTAATAGGAACATAGATGTATGACAGGGTAACACAGTTAGAATCAGCTCATAACAGTGAGGTAATAGGAACATATATGTATGACAGGGTAACACAGTTAGAATCAGCTCATAACAGTGAGGTAATAGGAACATAGATTGATGACAGGGTAACACAGTTAGAATCAGCTCATAACAGTGAGGTAATAGGAACATAGATTGATGACAGGGTAACACAGTTAGAATCAGCTCATAACAGTGAGGTAATAGGAACATAGATTGATGACAGGGTAACACAGTTAGAATCAGCTCATAACAGTGAGGTAATAGGAACATAGATTGATGACAGGGTAACACGGTTAGAATCAGCTCATAACAGTGAGGTAATAGGAACATAGATTGATGACAGGGTAACACAGTTAGAATCAGCTCATAACAGTGAGGTAATAGGAACATAGGTTGATGACAGGGTAACACAGTTAGAATCAGCTCATAACAGTGAGGTAATAGGAACATAGGTTGATGACAGGGTAACACAGTTAGAATCAGCTCATAACACATTGATAAGCTATATTCTTCAATAATCGATGGTTGTAATGATTGAAATGGCCGTTGAACATCCGTACAGATTACATTTTGTGCCTTTAAATAGCAGCAATATAATTAAGACAAAAACTAAACAAGTGGGTACCATACCTCTTAAGTTGATGTGCTGAGAATGGATGTGATGCTTCTGTCCTGCTTTGCAACAGAATGCTAGAGACGTGGGTTCGTGCAGCAACTTATAAAGACATTGGTAAACAACACGTCACTTTGGAGGATTCATTATTATCGGGAAGTACTTGTGAAGTACATTTGAAGTTTACTGGAAAAGAGACAAACTTGGAATGTAATACCCAGAGTACCCTATCAATGTTCACATTCATTGCAAAATACTGATGCACGTGGAATCATCTAGCAAGAACACAAACAAATCTCTGACATCCATTGCGCAAATTCCACTTTAGTTCCATTCCACTTCTGGAGAGTTTGAGTAAGGAAGACTTGAAGTCCAAGGCAAAAAAAAAAAAAAAAAAACAAGTACACAATTATATCATCCGAATGACTTTGTATTTTTTATAGTTCCATAGTTTTAGCAATGTTGTTTTTTCCCGGCACACATTTAGCTCTTTCAACTCAGAAGAAGCATTATATTCATACATTATATTATATATTCATACATTATATTATATATTCATACATTATATTATATATTCATACATTATAGTATATATTCAAGCACAGAAAATATGTTTGTAGTAAGTATTTATTCAGTTTGCCTTCATTGGTTTTTCCTTTACCCCATTTGACAGTAGCACCACCAGGTATATCAACCTTCCTATTAGAACCTATTAAACACACCTCCAGCCTACACATCTACTGTTGTGTTATCACATAAGGAAATACTTCAACCTAAATAAATATAGAATACATTTATTGTGTTTAGGCAGGTCTTAAGAAACATAAGGACGTGATTTATGTATTTTTCTTCAAAGAACATATTTGCATATTCATGAGTTTAAAGTTTGTTACTGTATAGGCTGAGGCAAGGATTCAATCCACAGACAGCTGTTGACAATGTGCATTTTAAGGCAATGTTATCACGTTAGGCCCTAGTCCAGTGTTATCACGTTAGGCCCAGGTCCAGTGTTATCACATTAGGCCCTGGTCCAGTGTTATCACGTTAGGCCCTAGTCCAGTGTTATCACGTTAGGCCCTAGTCCAGTGTTATCACGTTAGGCTCTAGTCAATGGATCATCAACTAGGATGCATGATTATGGGGAAGTGCTTCTGAAGTTCAGTTACAGTTTACTGGATAATAAACACACTTGGAATGTAGCACATGTCCAGAGGCTAAGAGTCTCTTCATTTTCACTTTTATTGAAAAACACTTATGAACTTTTAATCATCTAGAAAGGACACAAACAAATCTCTGACATCCGTCATACACATTCCTTTTTAGTTCCATTCCACTTCTGGTCAGTTTGAGTCAGCATGCAATGTAGTTTTTTCCCTGGCTTGGCTGTGTCATCTCACAAAATGTATTATAGTCATACATTTAATCCGTCGACAACATGCGTTTTAAAGGCAATGCTAGGACCTAGTCTATAGCTATGGACAATCCAAAAGCCAAACAGTGCATTTGGAAAGTATTCAGACCCTTTGACATTTTCCACATTTTGTTACGTTACAGCCTTATTCTAAAATGGATGACATTGTTTTCTGCACACAATACCCCATAATGACAAAGCAAAAACAGGTTTTTAGAAATGTTTGCAAATGAATAAAAATAAACAAAATATGGCATTTACATAAGTATTCACATCCTTTACTCAGTACTTTGTTGGAGCACCTTTGGCAGCAATAACCTCAAGTCTGCTTGGGTATGATGCTACAAGCATGGCACACCTGTATTTGGGGAGTTTCTCCAATTCTGCTCTGCAGATCCTCTCAAGCTCTGTCAGGTTGGATGGGGAGCGTTGCTGCACAGCTATTTTCAGGTCTCTCCAGAGATGTTCGATCGGGTTCAAGTCCGGAATACAGCTGGGCCACTCAATGAAATTCAGAGACTTGTCCTGAAGCCACTCCTGCGTTGTTTTGGCTGTGTGCTTAGGGTCGTTGTCCTGTTGGAAGGTGAACCTTCGCCCCAGTCTGAGGTCCTGAGTGCTCTGGAGCAGGTTTTCATCAAGGATCTCTCTGTACTTTGCTCCGTTCATCTTCCCCTCGATCCTGACTAGTTTCCCAGTCCCTGCCGCTGAAAAACATCCCCTCAGCATGACTCCGCCACCACCATGCTTCACCGTAGAGATGCTGCCACCACCATGCTTCACCGTAGAAATGCTGCCACCACCATGCTTCACCGTAGAGATGCTGCCACCACCATGCTTCACCGTAGAGATGCTGCCACCACCGTGCTTCACCGTAGGGACGGGGACAGGATTCCTCCAGATGACTCTTGGCATTCAGGCCAAAGAATTCAATCTTGGTTTCATCAGACCAGAGAATCCTGTTTCTCATGGTCTGAGAGACTTCAGATGCCTTTTGGCAAACTCCAAGCGGGCACACACACGGAGGAGGGAGGAGGGTGGAGGTAGAGGCTCTGCAAAGACTTCATGTGGATCCACTATCAAGAATTGAAAGGATATTTCAGACTATTGTGTTGAAAACATTTAGGAAGAATGTTAACGGTCTCTCTTCTGAAAACTGCATGGCATTTAAAGGTTCTTCTCTCAAGAGTAACAGTTGTTTTAGACCAGGTAACTCTGATTAGGAACTTTCTCAGATGGAAAGGTTTTCCAAAGAATAGTATTTATCTTCTCTAACCCCTCTCTCGCTCCCTCGCTCAGGGCTTTATTGGCATGGGAAACATATGTTTACATTGAAAAAGATAATGAAAAAGATAATAAACAAAAGTGAAATAAACAATAAAAATGTACAGTAAACATTACACTCACAAAAGTTACAAAATAATAAATACATTTCAAATGTCATATTATGTGCAAATAGTTGAAGTTCAAAAGGGAAAATAAATAATTGCTGATGTGGTGGCTCAGTTTTTGTTCATTCTTTCCAATGTGTCAAGTAATTATCTTTTTGTTTTCTCATGATTTGGTTGGGTCTAATTGTGTTGCTGTCCTGGGGCTCTGTGGGGTGTGTTTGTGTTTGTGAACAGAGCCCCAGGACCAGCTTGCTTAGGGGGCTCTTCTCCAGGTTAATCTGTCTGTAGCTAGATGGCTATTTTTAGCCAGATTCAAATGTTATGTTCCTTTTGATGGCCTAGAAGGCCCTTCTTGTCTTGTCTCTCAGATGGTTCACAGCTTTGTGGAAGTTACCTGTGGCGCTGATGTTCAGGCCGAGGTACGTGTAGTTTCTTTCTCTAGGGCAACGGTGTCTAGATGGAATTTGTATTTGTGGTCCTGGCAACGGGACCTTTTTTGGAACACCATTAGTTTTGACTTACTGAGATTTACTGTCAGGGCCCAGGTCTGGCAGAATCTGTGCAGAAGATCTAGGTGCTGCTGTAGGCCCTCCTTGGTTGTGGACAGAAGCACCGGATCATCAGCAAAGAGTAGAATTTTGACTTCAGATGGTAGAAGGGTGAGGCCGGGAGCTGCAGATTGGTCTAGTGCCCTCGCCAATTCTCTGATATATATGTTGAAGATGGTGGGGCTTACGCTGCATCCCTGTCTCACCCCACGGTCCTGTGGAAAGAAATGTGTGTTTCTTGCCAATTTCTTTTACACACTTGTTTGTGTACATAGATTTTGTAATGTCGTATGTTTTTCCCCCAACACCACTTTCCATCAATGTGTACAGCAGACCCTCATGCCAAATTGAGTCAAAAGCTTTTTTGAAATCAACAACACACAAGAATACTTTGCCTTTGTTTTGGTTTGTTTGTTTATCAATTAGGGTGTGCAGGGTGAATGCGTGGTCTATCATACGGTAATTTGGTAAAAAGCCAATTTGACATTTGCTCAGTACATTGTTTTCATTGAGGAAATGTACGAGTCTGCTGTTAATGATAACACAGAGTATTTTCCCAAGGTTGCTGTTGACACATATCCCATGGTAGTTATTGGGGTCAAATTTGTCTCCACTTTTGTGAATTGGGATGATCAGTCCTTGGTTTCAAATATTGGGGAAGATGCCAGAGCTAAGGATGATGTTAAATAGTTTTAGTATAGCCAATTGGAATGCGTGGTCTGTATATTTTCTACTTTCATTTAGGATAACACAACACGACAGGCCTTATTTCTGTTGGAGGGTTTGTATTTTGTCCTGTAGTTCATTCAATGTAATTGGAGAATCCAGTGGGTTCTGGTAGTCTTTAATAGTTAATTCTAAGATTTGTATATGATCATGTTTTTTCTGTTTGTTGTTTGGTATAGGGCCAAAAAGATTGGAGAAGTGGTTTATCCATACATCTCCTTTTCGGATAGATAACTCTTCTTGTTGTTTGTTTAGTGCTTTCCAATTTTCCCAAAAGTGGTTGGAGTCTATGGATTCTTCAATTACATTGAACTGATTTCTGGCGTGCTGTTCCTTCTTTTTTCATAGTGTATTACTGTATTGTTTTAGTGATTCACCTTAGTGAAAGCATAGACTCAGGTTTTCTGGATCTCTATGTTTTTGGTTGGACAGGTTTCTCAATTTCTTTCTTAAATTTTTGCATTCTTCATCAAACCATTTGTCATTGTTGTTAATTTTCTAAGGTCTTCTGCTTGACATGTTTAGATTTGATAGGGAAGCTGCGAGGTCAAATATACTGTTTAGGTTTTCTACTGCCAAGTTTACACCTTCACTATTACAGTGCAACTTTTTGTCCAGGAAGTTGTCTAAAAGGGATTGAATTTGTTGTTGTTTTGGTAGGTTTCCACACTACTTTCCTTAGCATTTCTTAATGTTCTTCAGTTCCTTTGTAATGCTCTGTTCAAGTAGACTGGGATTGGCTGACTGTGAACGCTCTGGGTTGAGGTCAGTGAAAATGTAGTCTACAGTACTACTGCCAAGAGATGAGCTACAGGTGTACTGTACCTACCGTAGGAGTCCCCTCGAAGCCTACCATTGACTATGTACAGTACTCCTGTGACAGAGGTGCAGGAGTTGTGACCCGTTCTTGTTGGTTATGTTGTCCTAGTTGTAACTAGGGGGGCATATTGGGGAGGGAATGCTGTCACCTCCAGGTAAGTGTTTGTCCCCCTGTGTGCTGAGGGTGTCAGGTTCTTGTCCAGTTCTGGCATTTAGGTCACCACAGACTAGTACATGTCCCTGGGCCTGTAAATGATTGATTTCCCCCTCCAGGATGGAGAAGCTGTCTTCATTAAAGTATGGGGATTCTAGTGCTGGATAGACAGTGCCTCCACTAATATTTCAACCTTTGGTAAATATGAGCAAAACGGGTTGTGAATTTTTATTTTAAAAAAAATGATGCTCTTGGTCTTTCATTCAAAATATTCACAAAAATCTAACCTTTAATTGAAGTCAAATTATTGAAAAAAATACATGTGAAATAAATATTTTTCTCCGAAACATGTGTGCCACAATTATTGGCACCCCTAGAAATTCATATGAGTAAAATCTGAAGTATATTCTCATTCGTATTTTACGTTTTTAAGTTCACCTGAGTTTTTAGGAACACTTAAGTGGTAAGCCATGACCTCCTGTTTCACTGGGGTATAAATATGAGGTGACACAGGCCAAGTTCCCATAGTCATCCATCACTATGGGAAAGACCCGCGAATATAGTAATGATGTGTGAGAAAAGGTTGTTGAGCTGCATAATTCAGGAAATGGCTATAAGAAAATAGCTCAACGGTTGAAAATGCCCATTTCCACAAGCAGGGCAATAATGAAGAAGGTTAAAGCAACTGGAGATGTTAACAATCTGCCTGGAAGAGGACGTGTGTCTATATTGACCCCACGCACAGTGCAGAGGATGGTTCACGTGTCTATATTGACCCCACGCACAGTGCAGAGGATGGTTCACGTGTCTATATTGACCCCACGCACAGTGCAGAGGATGGTTCACGTGTCTATATTGACCCCACGCACAGTGAGGAGGATGGTTCACGTGTCTATATTGACCCCACGCACAGTGAGGAGGATGGTTCACGTGTCTATATTGACCCCACGCACAGTGCAGAGGATGGTTCACGTGTCTATATTGACCCCACGCACAGTGAGGAGGATGGTTCACGTGTCTATATTGACCCCACGCACAGTGAGGAGGATGGTTCACGTGTCTATATTGACCCCACGCACAGTGCAGAGGATGGTTCACGTGTCTATATTGACCCCACGCACAGTGAGGAGGATGGTTCACGTGTCTATATTGACCCCACGCACAGTGCAGAGGATGGTTCACGTGTCTATATTGACCCCACGCACAGTGCAGAGGATGGTTCACGTGTCTATATTGACCCCACGCACAGTGCGGAGGATGGTTCACGTGTCTATATTGACCCCACGCACAGTGAGGAGGATGGTTCACGTGTCTATATTGACCCCACGCACAGTGAGGAGGATGGTTCACGTGTCTATATTGACCCCACGCACAGTGAGGAGGATGGTTCACGTGTCTATATTGACCCCACGCACAGTGCAGAGGATGGTTCACGTGTCTATATTGACCCCACGCACAGTGAGGAGGATGGTTCACGTGTCTATATTGACCCCACGCACAGTGAGGAGGATGGTTCACGTGTCTATATTGACCCCACGCACAGTGAGGAGGATGGTTCACGTGTCTATATTGACCCCACGCACAGTGCAGGAGGATGGTTCACGTGTCTATATTGACCCCACGCACAGTGAGGAGGATGGTTCACGTGTCTATATTGACCCCACGCACAGTGAGGAGGATGGTTCACGTGTCTATATTGACCCCACGCACAGTGAGGAGGATGGTTCACGTGTCTATATTGACCCCACGCACAGTGCAGAGGATGGTTCACGTGTCTATATTGACCCCACGCACAGTGAGGAGGATGGTTCACGTGTCTATATTGACCCCACGCACAGTGAGGAGGATGGTTCACGTGTCTATATTGACCCCACGCACAGTGAGGAGGATGGTTCACGTGTCTATATTGACCCCACGCACAGTGAGGAGGATGGTTCACGTGTCTATATTGACCCCACGCACAGTGAGGAGGATGGTTCACGTGTCTATATTGACCCCACGCACAGTGCAGGAGGATGGTTCACGTGTCTATATTGACCCCACGCACAGTGAGGAGGATGGTTCACGTGTCTATATTGACCCCACGCACAGTGCAGAGGATGGTTCACGTGTCTATATTGACCCCACGCACAGTGAGGAGGATGGTTCACGTGTCTATATTGACCCCACGCACAGTGAGGAGGATGGTTCACGTGTCTATATTGACCCCACGCACAGTGCAGGAGGATGGTTCACGTGTCTATATTGACCCCACGCACAGTGCAGGAGGATGGTTCACGTGTCTATATTGACCCCACGCACAGTGAGGAGGATGGTTCACGTGTCTATATTGACCCCACGCACAGTGCAGAGGATGGTTCACGTGTCTATATTGACCCCACGCACAGTGAGGAGGATGGTTCACGTGTCTATATTGACCCCACGCACAGTGAGGAGGATGGTTCACGTGTCTATATTGACCCCACGCACAGTGAGGAGGATGGTTCACGTGTCTATATTGACCCCACGCACAGTGCAGAGGATGGTTCACGTAGGCCAAAAAAAGATCACAGTTGAAGAATTGTAGACGTTAGTTGGGGCAGCAGGTAGCCAAGTGGTTAGAGGGGCGTTAGGGAGCCTAGTGGTTAGAGCGTTGGGTCAGTAACCGAAAGGTTGCAAGATTGAATCCCCGAGCCGACAAGGTAAAAATCTGTCGTTCTGCTCCTGAACAAGGCAGTTAACCCACTGTTCCCCGGTAGGCCGTCATTGTAAATAAGAATTTGTTCTTAACTGACTTGCCTAGTTAAATAAGAAGTTGGGACTTGGGGTCAGAAAGTCTCCAAAACTAAGATCAGACGTCGCCTACATAACCACAAGTTGTTTGGGAGAGTTTCCATTAAAAAAGCCTTTGCTGTCATCAAACTCAAGCACCTACAGTTTGCCAAATGTTAATGGACCTTTCTATGGGACCGGGTTCTATGGTCAGACGAGACCAAAATAGAGCGTTTTGGAAACAAACACCAGAGGTGGGTTTGGTGTAGACAGAAAGATATCCATGCAGAAAAGTACCTCGTCCCCACTGTGAAGTACGGTGGTGGATCTTTGATGTTGTGGGCCTGTTTTTCTTCCAAAGGCACTGGACCACTTGTTAGGATACACGGTATCATGGTTCCATCAAGTACCAGCAGATATTAAATCAAAACCTGACTAACTCTGCTAGGAAGCTTCAACTGGGCCGTGGTTGGATCTTCCAGCAGGACAAAAAATGGTTCACTGACCACAGAATCAAGGTTTTGCCATGGTCAAACCTGTGTGATGAGCTGAAGAGGAGAGTGTTTCATTTCAGAGTGTTACCTGGTAGTTTGGTGGATGGGACTACCAGCTGTCTGTAACCTAGAGGGCAACCAGTGGGTCCATCTCCTCTATACCATGTTTCATACCTGGTAGTTTGGTGGATGGGACTACCAGCTGTCTGTAACCTAGAGGGCAACCAGTGAGTCCATCTCC
The DNA here is from genome assembly GCF_045679555.1 of Salvelinus alpinus. NCBI lineage: Eukaryota > Metazoa > Chordata > Actinopteri > Salmoniformes > Salmonidae > Salvelinus > Salvelinus alpinus. The sequence goes on from NC_092086.1 coordinate 18,331,692, forward strand.
TCTATACCATGTTTCATACCTGGTAGTTTGGTGGATGGGACTACCAGCTGTCTGTAACCTAGAGGGCAACCAGTGGGTCCATCTCCTCTATACCATGTTTCATACCTGGTAGTTTGGTGGATGGGACTACCAGCTGTCTGTAACCTAGAGGGCAACCAGTGGGTCCATCTCCTCTATACCATGTTTCATACCTGGTAGTTTGGTGGATGGGACTACCAGCTGTCTGTAACCTAGAGGGCAACCAGTGGGTCCATCTCCTCTATACCATGTTTCATACCTGGTAGTTTGGTGGATGGGACTACCAGCTGTCTGTAACCTAGAGGGCAACCAGTGGGTCCATCTCCTCTATACCATGTTTCATACCTGGTAGTTTGGTGGATGGGACTACCAGCTGTCTGTAACCTAGAGGGCAACCAGTGGGTCCATCTCCTCTATACCATGTTTCATACCTGGTAGTTTGGTGGATGGGACTACCAGCTGTCAGTAACCTAGAGGGCAACCAGTGGGTCCATCTCCTCTATACCAGGTTTATTGTAGGATGACATTTTGTTCCCTTCTGATTTCCAGGTTCCTGCTCTTTAGGCCAAAGGCAGATGACTTTAGGCCCTGGATTTTCCAGGATGAAATAGTGAAGACTTTGTGTGGATGTGGCTGGTGGTGCTGTGGTCTGGATGTAGGTCCTCTCGGCGTGGGTCCTCTATGTGTAGGGGAGGGGGGGTCACACAGGTCTGGGAGAGTGTATTGCTGGTCTGGGTGGGGTGTCTGTTGATCTGATAATCCTGTGTGAGGTGTTGGGGCAGCAGTTGAGGTCGATGTCCTTTAGGGTCCTGGCTTAGGTGGGCACTGCTGCCTTGTATTGGTGGACCTGATCGTAAAGGCTGTTCAAGTCCAGGGTGGAATGGTGGGCCAGGTAAACATCTGGTTTTGAGGCACAGTCACAGGAAATATCTCTCTCCCTCTCTCCCCTCCTATCTCTCTCTCCTCTATATTTCTCTCTCTCTCTCCCCTCCCTCATTCTCTCTTTCTATATTTCTCTCTCTCTCCCCTCCCTCCCTCCTCTATATTTCTCTCTCTCTCCCCTCCCTCCTATCTCTCTCTCTCTCCCCTCCCTCCTAACTCTTTCTCTCCCTCTCCCCCCTCCCTCCTCTCTCTCTCCCCCCTCCCTCCTCTCTCTCCCACCCATCTCTCTCTCTCCCCTCCCTCCCTCCTACCTCTCTCTCTCTCTCTCCCCTCCCTCCTACCTCTCTCTCTCTCTCCCCCCTCCCCCCTCTCTCTCCTCCAGTCAGCCCAGACTGGCTTGTGCAATAGACAGTATTTTCCATTATTGAATCTGGAGATTCTGTCGCAACTCTTTTGGGCTGGGCTCAAATCAACTATGTTAAAACCCAGCTTTTCCATCTCTCATCTGGCAGTGGACAGACTCACTCAGACTTCGACTCTCTATGCAGGAGGACTCAATGCAATAGATTATTACTGATCCTTTTAGTGTGGATGAAAGACGTAACAAATATCAAAACACATGCTCATTCTAACACCATAACGTCATAGTTTTACATGTGGTCTTATCTGACTGGCACCGTCAGTTCCCTTTCCTCTCCATGTTGTCTCCTCCACATCTAACACCATAACGTCATAGTTTTACATGTGGTCTTATCTGACTGACACTGTCAGTTCCCTTTCCTCTCCATGTTGTCTCCTGCACATCTAACACCATAACGTCATAGTTTTACATGTGGTCTTATCTGACTGACACTGTCAGTTCCCTTTCCTCTCCATGTTGTCTCCTCCACATCTAACACCATAACGTCATAGTTTTACATGTGGTCTTATCTGACTGACACTGTCAGTTCCCTTTCCTCTCCATGTTGTCTCCTCCACATTTAATACCAAAACTGAATTTAGACGACTCATCATCTGACTTAAAACCAAAGCACAGTGATGGTCTCTTTCTTTCCGTCACATCTTCCATTCCCTATTCCTTTCAATTCCCTATTCCTTTCCCTGTTCCTTTCCATTCCCCACTCCTTTGATATTCCCCACTCCTTTGATATTCCCCACTCCTTTGATATTCCCCACTCCTTTCCATTCCCCACTCCATTCCATTCCCCACTCCTTTCCATTCCCCACTCCTTTCCAATCCCCACTCCTTTCCAATCTCCACTCCATTCCATTCTCCACTCCTTTCCATTCCCCACTCCATTCCATTCCATTCCCCACTCCTTTCCATTCCATTCCCCATTCCATTCCATTCCCCACTCCATTCCATTCCATTCCCCACTCCATTCCATTCCCCACTCCATTCCATTTCCCACTCATTTCCATTCCCCACTCCTTTCCATTCCCCACTCCTTTCCATTCCCCACTCCTTTCCATTCCCCACTCCTTTCCATTCCCCACTCCTTTCCATTCCCCACTCCATTCCATTCCCCACTCCATTCCATTCCCCACTCCATTCCATTCCCCACTCCATTCCATTCCCCACTCCTTTCCATTCCCCACTCCTTTCCATTCCCCACTCCTTTCCATTCCCCACTCCTTTCCATTCCCCACTCCTTTCCATTCCCCACTCCTTCCCATTCCCCACTCCATTCCATTCCCCACTCCTTTCCATTCCCCACTCCATTCCCCACTCCATTCCATTCCCCATTCCCCACTCCTTTCCATTCCCCACTCCTTTCCATTCCCCACTCCTTTCCATTCCATTCCCCACTCCTTTCCATTCCATTCCCCACTCCTTTCCATTCCATTCCCCACTCCTTTCCATTCCATTCCCCACTCCTTTCCATTCCATTCCCCACTCCATTCCTTTCCCCACTCCTTTCCATTCCCCACTCCATTCCATTCCCCACTCCATTCCATTCCCCACTCCATTCCATTCCCCACTCCATTCCATTCCCCACTCCTTTCCATTCCCCACTCCTTTCCATTCCCCACTCCTTTCCATTCCCCACTCCATTCCCCATTCCTTTCCATTCCCCACTCCTTTCCATTCCCCACTCCTTTCCATTCCCCACTCCTTTCCATTCCCCACTCCATTCCATTCCCCACTCCATTCCATTCCCCACTCCTTTCCATTCCCCACTCCTTTCCATTCCCCACTCATTTCAATTCCATTCCCCACTCCATTCCATTCCATTCCCCACTCCATTCCATTCCATTCCCCACTCCTTTCCATTCCCCACTCCATTCCATTCCATTCCCCACTCCACTCCATTCCCCACTCCTTTCCATTCCATTCCCCACTCCATTCCATTCCCCACTCCTTTCAATTCCCCACTCCATTCCATTCCATTCCCCACTCCATTCCATTCCCCACTCCTTTCCATTCCCCACTCCTTTCCATTCCCCACTCCTTTCCATTTCCCACTCCTTTCCATTCCCCACTCCTTTCCATTCCCCACTCCTTTCCATTCCCCACTCCTTTCCATTCCCCACTCCATTCCCCACTCCATTCCATTCCCCATTCCTTTCCATTCCATTCCCCACTCCTTTCCATTCCCCACTCCTTTCCATTCCCCACTCCTTTCCATTCCCCACTCCTTTCCATTCCATTCCCCACTCCTTTCCATTCCCCACTCCATTCCATTCCCCACTCCATTCCATTCCCCATTCCATTCCATTCCCCACTCCATTCCATTCCCCACTCCTTTCCATTCCCCACTCCTTTCCATTCCCCACTCCTTTCCATTCCATTCCCCACTCCATTCCATTCCATTCCCCACTCCATTCCATTCCATTCCCCACTCCTTTCCATTCCCCACTCCATTCCATTCCATTCCCCACTCCACTCCATTCCCCACTCCTTTCCATTCCATTCCCCACTCCATTCCATTCCCAACTCCTTTCAATTCCCCACTCCATTCCATTCCATTCCCCACTCCTTTCCATTCCCCACTCCTTTCCATTCCCCACTCCTTTCCATTTCCCACTCCTTTCCATTCCCCACTCCTTTCCATTCCCCACTCCTTTCCATTCCCCACTCCTTTCCATTCCCCACTCCATTCCATTCCCCATTCCTTTCCATTCCATTCCCCACTCCTTTCCATTCCCCACTCCTTTCCATTCCATTCCCCACTCCTTTCCATTCCATTCCCCACTCCATTCCTTTCCATTCCCCACTCCTTTCCATTCCCCACTCCATTCCCCACTCCATTCCATTCCCCACTCCTTTCCATTCCCCACTCCTTTCCATTCCCCACTCCTTTCCATTCCCCACTCCTTTCCATTCCATTCCCCACTCCATTCCATTCCATTCCCCACTCCATTCCATTCCATTCCCCACTCCACTCCATTCCATTCCATTCCCCACTCCACTCCATTCCATTCCATTCCCCACTCCTTTCCATTCCATTCCCCACTCCTTTCCATTCCATTCCCCACTCCTTTCCATTCCCCACTCCTTTCCATTCCCCACTCCTTTCCATTCCCCACTCCATTCCATTCTCTCTGCTCTGTCTCTCCTCTCTCTGTAACTTCTGTTTAGTTCTGACCCCAGTTCACTCCATGAAGAGAAGAACAACTGTAGCCTGCAGCCTTTTGATTACTTCCTTCAGGACACCCTGGTCCTGGTCTGCAGCCATGTGGTTACTTCCTTCAGGACACCCTGGTCCTTGTCTGCAGCCATGTGGTCACTTCCCTCCCTATGATGTAACTCCTGTGCTGCAGCAAGACTTGACTACATATTGTCTCTCTCTCTCTCTCTAGACTGTGTACTATAGTAATGACTACATATTGTCTCTCTGTCTAGACTGTGTACTATAGTAATGACTACATATTCTCTCTCTCTAGACTGTGTACTATAGTAATGACTACATATTGTCTCTCTGTCTAGACTGTGTACTATAGTAATGACTACATATTCTCTCTCTCTAGACTGTGTACTATAGTAATGACTACATATTCTCTCTCTCTAGACTGTGTACTATAGTAATGACTACATATTGTCTCTCTAGACTGTGTACTATAGTAATGACTACATATTCTCTCTGTCTAGACTGTGTACCATAGTAATGACTACATATTGTCTCTCTCTGTCTAGACTGTGTACTATAGTAATGACTACATATTCTCTCTCTCTAGACTGTGTACTATAGTGATGACTACATATTCTCTCTCTCTAGACTGTGTACTATAGTAATGACTACATATTGTCTCTCTCTCTAGACTGTGTACTATAGTGATGACTACATATTGTCTCTCTCTCGCTGAAGAGTTAACATGGCTGTCATAGAATGTTGTAGAGTCATGTAAATGAAGAGTTAACATGGCTGCCATAGAATGTTGTAGAGTCATGTAAATGCGTTATAATGCAGAAACATCAATGTCCCAACTCTCTAAATACATGACTCTGGATATAACTATGGGCTGTACTGAGGGGCTGTAGCAGCAGGCTGTAACGAGGGGCTGTAACGAGGGGCTGTATCGAGGGGCTGTACTGAGGGGCTGTAGCAGCAGGCTGTAACGAGGGGCTGTAACGATGGGCTGTAGCAGCAGGCTGTAACGAGGGGCTGTAACGATGGGCTGTAACGACGGGCTGTACTGAGGGGCTGTAGCAGCAGGATGTAACGAGGGGCTGTACTAGCAGGATGTAACGAGGGGCTGTAGCAGCAGGCTGTAACGAGGGGCTGTAACGATGGGCTGTACTGAGGGGCTGTAGCAGCAGGCTGTAACGAGGGGCTGTAATGATGGGCTGTAGCAGCAGGCTGTAACAAGGGGCTGTAACGATGGGCTGTAACGACGGGCTGTATCGAGGGGCTGTACTGAGGGGCTGTAGCAGCAGGATGTAACGAGGGGCTGTACTAGCAGGATGTAACGAGGGGCTGTAGCAGCAGGATGTAACGAGGGGCTGTAGCAGCAGGCTGTAACGAGGGGCTGTAACGATGGGCTGTACTGAGGGGCTGTAGCAGCAGGCTGTAACGAGGGGCTGTAACGATGGGCTGTAACGACGGGCTGTAACGACGGGCTGTAGCAGCAGGCTGTAACGAGGGGCTGTAACGATGGGCTGTAACGACGGGCTGTATCGAGGGGCTGTACTGAGGGGCTGTAGCAGCAGGATGTAACGAGGGGCTGTACTGAGGGGCTGTACTAGCAGGATGTAACGAGGGGCTGTACTGAGGGGCTGTACTAGCAGGATGTAACGAGGGGCTGTACTGAGGGGCTGTACTAGCAGGATGTAACGAGGGGCTGTAGCAGCAGGCTGTAACGAGGGGCTGTAACGATGGGCTGTAACGACGGGCTGTACTGAGGGGCTGGAGCAGCAGGATGTATCGAGGGGCTGTACTGAGGGGCTGTGACGACGGGCTGTACTGAGGGGCTGTAGCAACAGGATGTAACGAGGGGCTTGCCTGCCTGTTAGTCACATCTCTGTAGAGACCATATGTCATAAACTCAGCAAAGTCCTCTCACTGTCAACTGCGTTTATTTTCAGCAAACTAAACATGTGTAAATATTAAATAAATATATATAAAATATATAAATATGAACATAAGATTCAACAACAAGATTCAAAGTTCCACAGACATGTGACAAACAAATTTAATAATGTGTCCCTGAACAAAGGGGGGATCAAAATCAACAGTCAGTATCTGGTGTGGCCACCAGCTGCATTAAGTACTGCAGTGCATCTCCTCCTCGTGGACTGCACCAGATTTGCCAGTTCTTGCTGTGAGATGTTACCCCCACTCTTCCACCAAGGCACCTGCAAGTTCCCTGACATTTCTGTGGGGAATGGCCATAGCCCTCACCCTCCGATCCAACAGGTACCAGACGTGCTCAATGGGATCCGGGTTCTTCGCTGGCCATGGCAGAACACTGACATTCGAGCAGTACGGCTGGTGGCATTGTCATGCTGGAGGGTCATGTCAGGATGAGCCTGCAGGAAGGGTACCACATGAGGGAGGAGGATGTCTTCCCTGTAACGCACAGAGTTGAGATTGCCTGCAACAACAACAAGCTCAGTCCGATGATGCTGTGACACACCGCCCCAGACCATGATGGACCCTCCACCTCCAAATCGATCCCGCTCCAGAGTACAGGCCTCGGTGTAATGCTCATTATTTAGACGATAAACGCAAATCCGACCATCACCCCTGGTGAAACAAAACCGCGACTTGTCAGTGAAGATAACTTTTTGCCAGTCCTGTCTGGTCCAGCGACGGTGGGTTTGTGATCATAGGCAACGTTGTTGCCGGTGATGTCTGGTGAGGACCTGCCTTACAACAGGCCTACAAGCCCTCAGTTCAGCCTCTCTCAGCCTATTGCGGACAGTCTGAGCACTGATGGAGGGATTGTGCATTCCTGGTGTAACTCTGGCAGTTGTTGTTGCCATCCTGTACCTGTCCCGCAGGTGTGATGTTCGGATGTACCGGTCCTGTGCAGGTGTTGTTACATGTGGTCTGCCACTGCGAGGATGATCAGCTGTCCGTCCTGTCTCCCTGTAGCACTGTCTTGGGCGTCTCACAGCACGGACATTGCAATTTTTGCCCCAGGCCACATCTGCAGTCCTCATGCCTCCTTGCAGCATGTCTAAGGCAGGTTCACGCAGATGAGCAGGGACCCTGGGCATCTTTCTTTTGGTGTTTTTCAGAGTCAGTAGAAAGGCCTCTTTAGTGTCCTAAGTTTTCATAACTGTGACCTTAATTGCCTACCGTCTGTAAGCCGTTAGTGTCTTAACGACCGTTCCACAGGTGCATGTTCATTAATTGTTTATGGTTCATTGAACAAGCATGGGAAACAGTGTTTAAACCCTTAAACACTGGATTTTTATGAATTATCTTTGAAAGACAGGGTCCTGAAAAAGGGACGTTTCTTTTTTTTTCTGAGTGTAGAATGCGTTCCTTGTCCTGCAGACACGGACCATGCTGTCCTTTGAGGGGCGACAGAGAGGCTGGTAGGGGCGGAAGGGAGGGATCAAGAAGGGTGATTTCCTATAGGCCAGCATTAACCCTTGACCCCACCCAACGACCCTCTTTATAAATCTTCCAGTTTGACCAGCGACCATCAATGGGCTGCAGATCCTTGTCTTTGGTTATATGTGCTGAATTAGAGGCATCACACAGAGCTTCTGTTCCATAGCAATGCACTTCCTCTTGTTAAATGGTCACAGGCTTATTGAAAGATAGACCTTTAGTTCTATTTAAATAGGGTAACATGCTTTTCATAACCAGTACATATGCAGCAAAAAGGATAACTTTACAGGCAATATGATTATCTGATAACTATACAGGCATTAGGATTATCTGATAACTATACAGGCAATAGGATTAGCTGATAACTATACAGGCAATAGGATTAGCTGATCACTGTACAGGCAATAGGATTAGCTGACAACTGTACATGCATATCTCTCAAATACACTCTTAAAGACTTCCGGATTGGCGTATAGAAGTTATTTAAAGCCACAGCCCACATTTAAAGTCTCCCACAGCCCACACCTCTCTGACTTCAGCCTTGGCCCTATAGAAAGGGACTGGCCCACATCTCTCTGACTTCAGCCTTGGCCCTATAGAAAGGGACTGGCCCACATCTCTCTGACTTCAGCCTTGGCCCTATAGAAAGGGACTGGCCCACATCTCTCTGACTTCAGCCTTGGCCCTATAGAAAGGGACTGGCCCACATCTCTCTGACTTCAGCCTTGGCCCTATAGAAAGGGACTGGCCCACACCTCTCTGACTTCAGCCTTGGCCCTATAGAAAGGGACTGGCCCACATCTCTCTGACTTCAGCCCTATAGAAGGGGAATGGCCCATACCTCCTGACTTCAGCCTTGGCCCTATAGAAGGGGAATGGCCCATACCTCCTGACTTCAGCCTTGGCCCTATAGAAGGGGAATGGCCCACACCTCCTGACTTCAGCCCTACAGAAGGGGACTGGCCCACACCTCCTGACTTCAGCCCAATAGAAGGGGACTGGCCCACACCTCCTGACTTCAGCCCTACAGAAGGGGACTGGCCCACACCTCCTGACTTCAGCCCAATAGAAGGGGACTGGCCCACACCTCCTGACTTCAGCCCAATAGAAGGGGACTGGCTCACACCTCCTGACTTCAGCCCTACAGAAGGGGACTGGCCCACACCTCCTGACTTCAGCCCTATAGAAGGGGACTGGCCCACACCTCCTGACTTCAGCCCAATAGAAGGGGACTGGCCCACACCTCCTGACTTCAGCCCAACAGAAGGGGACTGGCCCACACCTCCTGACTTCAGCCCTACAGAAGGGGAATGGCCCACACCTCCTGACTTCAGCCCAATAGAAGGGGACTGGCACACACCTCCTGACTTCAGCCCAATAGAAGGGGACTGGCCCACACCTCCTGACTTCAGCCCAATAGAAGGGTACTGGCCCACACCTCCTGACTTCAGCCCAATAGAAGGGGACTGGCTCACACCTCCTGACTTCAGCCCAATAGAAGGGGACTGGCCCACACCTCCTGACTTCAGCCCAATAGAAGGGGACTGGCTCACACCTCCTGACTTCAGCCCAATAGAAGGGGACTGGCCCATACCTCCTGACTTCAGCCTTGGCCCTATAGAAGGGGAATGGCCCATACCTCCTGACTTCAGCCTTGGCCCTATAGAAGGGGAATGGCCCACACCTCCTGACTTCAGCCCTACAGAAGGGGACTGGCCCACACCTCCTGACTTCAGCCCAATAGAAGGGGACTGGCCCACACCTCCTGACTTCAGCCCTACAGAAGGGGACTGGCCCACACCTCCTGACTTCAGCCCAATAGAAGGGTACTGGCTCACACCTCCTGACTTCAGCCCTACAGAAGGGGACTGGCCCACACCTCCTGACTTCAGCCTTGGCCCTATAGAATGGGAATGGCCCATACCTCCTGACTTCAGCCTTGGCCCTATAGAAGGGGAATGGCCCACACCTCCTGACTTCAGCCCTATAGAAGGGGACTGGCCCACACCTCCTGACTTCAGCCCAATAGAAGGGGACTGGCCCACACCTCCTGACTTCAGCACAATAGAAGGGGCCTGGCCCACACCTCCTGACTTCAGCCCAATAGAAGGGGACTGGCCCACACCTCCTGACTTCAGCCCTACAGAAGGGGACTGACCCACACCTCCTGACTTCAGCCCTACAGAAGGGGACTGGCCCACACCACCTGACTTCAGCCCAATAGAAGGGGACTGGCCCACACCTCCTGACTTCAGCCCTACAGAAGTGGACTGGCCCACACCTCCTGACTTCAGCCCAATAGAAGGGGACTGGCCCACACCTCCTGACTTCAGCCCTAAAGAAGGGGACTGGCCCACACCTCCTGACTTCAGCCCAATAGAAGGGGACTGGCCCACACCTCCTGACTTCAGCCCTATAGAAGGGGACTGGCCCACACCTCCTGACTTCAGCCCAATAGAAGGGGACTGGCCCACACCTCCTGACTTCAGCACTACAGAAGGGGACTGGCCCACACCTCCTGACTTCAGCCCAATAGAAGGGGACTGGCCCACACCTCCTGACTTCAGCCCTATAGAAGGGGACTGGCCCACACCTCCTGACTTCAGCCCTATAGAAGGGGACTGGCCCACACCTCCTGACTTCAGCCCAATAGAAGGGGACTGGCCCACACCTCCTGACTTCAGCCCTACAGAAGGGGACTGGCCCACACCTCCTGACTTCAGCCCAATAGAAGGGGACTGGCCCACACCTCCTGACTTCAGCCCTACAGAAGGGGACTGGCCCACACCTCCTGACTTCAGCCCAATAGAAGGGGACTGGCTCACACCTCCTGACTTCAGCCCTACAGAAGGGGACTGGCCCACACCTCCTGACTTCAGCCCAATAGAAGGGGACTGGCCCATACCTCCTGACTTCAGCCTTGGCCCTATAGAAGGGGAATGGCCCATACCTCCTGACTTCTGCCTTGGCCCTATAGAAGGGGAATGGCCCACACCTCCTGACTTCAGCCCTACAGAAGGGGACTGGCCCACACCTCCTGACTTCAGCCCAATAGAAGGGGACTGGCCCACACCTCCTGACTTCAGCCCTACAGAAGGGGACTGGCCCACACCTCCTGACTTCAGCACAATAGAAGGTGACTGGCTCACACTTCCTGACTTCAGCCCAATAGAAGGGGACTGGGGTCGCCTCCTGACTTCAGCCCAATAGAAGGGGACTGGCCCACACCACCTGACTTCAGCCCAATAGAAGGGGACTGGCCCACACCTCCTGACTTCAGCCCTACAGAAGTGGACTGGCCCACACCTCCTGACTTCAGCCCAATAGAAGGGGACTGGCCCACACCTCCTGACTTCAGCCCTATAGAAGGGGACTGGCCCATACCTCCTGACTTCAGCCCAATAGAAGGGGACTAGCCCACACCTCCTGACTTCAGCCCTACAGAAGGGGACTGGCCCACACCTCCTGACTTCAGCCCAATAGAAGGGGACTGGCCCACACCTCCTGACTTCAGCCCAATAGAAGGGGACTGGCCCACACCTCCTGACTTCAGCCCTACAGAAGGGGACTGGCCCACACCTCCTGACTTCAGCCCAATAGAAGGGGACTGGCTCACACCTCCTGACTTCAGCCCTACAGAAGGGGACTGGCCCACACCTCCTGACTTCAGCCTTGGCCCTATAGAATGGGAATGGTCCATACCTCCTGACTTCAGCCTTGGCCCTATAGAAGGGGAATGGCCCACACCTCCTGACTTCAGCCCTATAGAAGGGGACTGGCCCACACCTCCTGACTTCAGCCCAATAGAAGGGGACTGGCCCACACCTCCTGACTTCAGCACAATAGAAGGGGCCTGGCCCACACCTCCTGACTTCAGCCCAATAGAAGGGGACTGGCCCACACCTCCTGACTTCAGCCCTACAGAAGGGGACTGGCCCACACCTCCTGACTTCAGCCCAATAGAAGGGGACTGGCCCACACCTCCTGACTTCAGCACAATAGAAGGTGACTGGCTCACACCTCCTGACTTCAGCCCAATAGAAGGGGACTGGCCCACACCTCCTGACTTCAGCACAATAGAAGGTGACTGGCTCACACCTCCTGACTTCAGCCCAATAGAAGGGGACTGGCCCACACCTCCTGACTTCAGCACAATAGAAGGTGACTGGCTCACACCTCCTGACTTCAGCCCAATAGAAGGGGACTGGGGTCGCCTCCTGACTTCAGCCCAATAGAAGGGGACTGGCCCACACCTCCTAAATTCAGCCCTACAGAAGGGGACTGGCCCACACCTCCTGACTTCAGCCCAATAGAAGGGGACTGGCCCACACCACCTGACTTCAGCCCAATAGAAGGGGACTGGCCCACACCTCCTGACTTCAGCCCTACAGAAGTGGACTGGTACACACCTCCTGACTTCAGCCCAATAGAAGGGGACTGGCCCACACCTCCTGACTTCAGCCCTACAGAAGGGGACTGGCCCACACCTCCTGACTTCAGCCCAATAGAAGGGGACTGGCCCACACCTCCTGACTTCAGCCCTATAGAAGGGGACTGGCCCAAACCTCCTGACTTCAGCCCAATAGAAGGGGACTGGCCCACACCTCCTGACTTCAGCACTACAGAAGGGGACTGGCCCACACCTCCTGACTTCAGCCCAATAGAAGGGGACTGGCCCACACCTCCTGACTTCAGCCCTATAGAAGGGGACTGGCCCACACCTCCTGACTTCAGCCCTATAGAAGGGGACTGGCCCACACCTCCTGACTTCAGCCCTACAGAAGGGGACTGGCCCACACCACCTGACTTCAGCCCAATAGAAGGGGACTGGCCCACACCTCCTGACTTCAGCCCTACAGAAGGGGACTGGCCCACACCTCCTGACTTCAGCCCAATAGAAGGGGACTGGCCCACACCTCCTGACTTCAGCCCTACAGAAGGGGACTGGCCCACACCTCCTGACTTCAGCCCAATAGAAGGGGACTGGCTCACACCTCCTGACTTCAGCCCTACAGAAGGGGACTGGCCCACACCTCCTGACTTCAGCCCAATAGAAGGGGACTGGCCCATATCTCCTGACTTCAGCCTTGGCCCTATAGAAGGGGAATGGCCCATACCTCCTGACTTCTGCCTTGGCCCTATAGAAGGGGAATGGCCCACACCTCCTGACTTCAGCCCTACAGAAGGGGACTGGCCCACACCTCCTGACTTCAGCCCTACAGAAGGGGACTGGCCCACACCTCCTGACTTCAGCACAATAGAAGGTGACTGGCTCACACTTCCTGACTTCAGCCCAATAGAAGGGGACTGGGGTCGCCTCCTGACTTCAGCCCAATAGAAGGGGACTGGCCCACACCACCTGACTTCAGCCCAATAGAAGGGGACTGGCACACACCTCCTGACTTCAGCCCTACAGAAGGGGACTGGCCCACACCACCTGACTTCAGCCCTACAGAAGGGGACTGGCCCACACCACCTGACTTCAGCCCAATAGAAGGGGACTGGCCCACACCTCCTGACTTCAGCCCTACAGAAGTGGACTGGCCCACACATCCTGACTTCAGCCCAATAGAAGGGGACTGGCCCACACCTCCTGACTTCAGCCCAATAGAAGGGGACTGGCCCACACCTCCTGACTTCAGCCCAATAGAAGGGGACTGGCCCACACCTCCTGACTTCAGCCCTATAGAAGGGGACTGGCCCACACCTCCTGACTTCAGCCCAATAGAAGGGGACTGGCCCACACCTCCTGACTTCAGCCCTACAGAAGGGGACTGGCCCACACCTCCTGACTTCAGCCCAATAGAAGGGGACTGGCCCACACCTCCTGACTTCAGCCCAATAGAAGGGGACTGGCCCACACCTCCTGACTTCAGCCCTACAGAAGGGGACTGGCCCACACCTCCTGACTTCAGCCCAATAGAAGGGGACTGGCTCACACCTCCTGACTTCAGCCCTACAGAAGGGGACTGGCCCACACCTCCTGACTTCAGCCCTACAGAAGGGGACTGGCGCACACCTCCTGACTTCAGCCCAATAGAAGGGGACTGGCCCACACCTCCTGACTTCAGCACAATAGAAGGTGACTGGCTCACACCTCCTGACTTCAGCCCAATCGAAGGGGACTGGGGTGGCCTCCTGACTTCAGCCCAATAGAAGGGGACTGGCCCACACCTCCTGACTTCAGCCCTACAGAAGGGGACTGGCCCACACCTCCTGACTTCAGCCCTACAGAAGGGGACTGACCCACACCTCCTGACTTCAGCCCTACAGAAGGGGACTGACCCACACCACCTGACTTCAGCCCAATAGAAGGGGACTGGCCCACACCTCCTGACTTCAGCCCTACAGAAGTGGACTGGCCCACACCTCCTGACTTCAGCCCAATAGAAGGGGACTGGCCCACACCTCCTGACTTCAGCCCTAAAGAAGGGGACTGGCCCACACCTCCTGACTTCAGCCCAATAGAAGGGGACTGGCCCACACCTCCTGACTTCAGCCCTATAGAAGGGGACTGGCCCACACCTCCTGACTTCAGCCCAATAGAAGGGGACTGGCCCACACCTCCTGACTTCAGCAGTACAGAAGGGGACTGGCCCACACCTCCTGACTTCAGCCCAATAGAAGGGGACTGGCCCACACCTCCTGACTTCAGCCCTATAGAAGGGGACTGGCCCACACCTCCTGACTTCAGCCCTACAGAAGGGGACTGGCCCACACCACCTGACTTCAGCCCAATAGAAGGGGACTGGCCCACACCTCCTGACTTCAGCCCAATAGAAGGGGAATGGCCCACACCTCCTGACTTCAGCCCAATAGAAGGGGACTGGCCCACACCTCCTGACTTCAGCCCAATAGAAGGGGACTGGCCCACACCACCTGACTTCAGCCCTACAGAAGGGGACTGGCCCACACCTCCTGACTTCAGCCCAATAGAAGGGGACTGGCCCACACCTCCTGACTTCAGCCCTACAGAAGGGGACTGGCCCACACCTCCTGACTTCAGCCCAATAGAAGGGGACTGGCCCACACCTCCTGACTTCAGCCCTACAGAAGGGGACAAGCCCACACCTCCTGACTTCAGCCCTATAGAAAGGGACTGGCCCACACCTCCTGAATTCAGCCCAATAGAAGGGGACTGGCCCACACCTCCTGACTTCAGCCCAATAGAAGGGGACTGGCCCACACCTCCTGACTTCAGCCCAATAGAAGGGGACTGGCCCACACCTCCTGACTTCAGCCCAATAGAAGGGGACTGGCCCACACCTCCTGACTTCAGCCCAATAGAAGGGGACTGGCCCACACCTCCTGACTTCAGCACTACAGAAGGGGACTGGCCCACACCTCCTGACTTCAGCCCTACAGAAGGGGACAAGCCCACACCTCCTGACTTCAGCCCTATAGAAAGGGACTGGCCCACACCTCCTGAATTCAGCCCAATAGAAGGGGACTGGCCCACACCTCCTGACTTCAGCCCAATAGAAGGGGACTGGCCCACACCTCCTGACTTCAGCACAATAGAAGGGGACTGGCCCACACCTCCTGACTTCAGCCCTACAGAAGGGGACTGGCCCACACCTCCTGACTTCAGCCCAATAGAAGGGGACTGGCCCACACCTCCTGACTTCAGCCCAATAGAAGGGGACTGGCCCACACCTCCTGACTTCAGCACTACAGAAGGGGACTGGCCCACACCTCCTGACTTCAGCCCTACAGAAGGGGACAAGCCCACACCTCCTGACTTCAGCCCTATAGAAAGGGACTGGCCCACACCTCCTGAATTCAGCCCAATAGAAGGGGACTGGCCCACACCTCCTGACTTCAGCCCAATAGAAGGGGACTGGCCCACACCTCCTGACTTCAGCACAATAGAAGGGGACTGGCCCACACCTCCTGACTTCAGCCCTATAGAAGGGGACTGGCCCACACCTCCTGACTTCAGCCCTATAGAAGGGGAATGGCCCACACCTCCTGACTTCAGCCCTACAGAAAGGGAATGGCCCACACCTCCTGACTTCAGCCCAATAGAAGGGGAATGGCCCACACCTCCTGACTTCAGCCCAATAGAAGGGGACTGGCCCACACCTCCTGACTTCAGCCCTAAAGAAGGGGACTGGCCCACACCTCCTGACTTCAGCACTACAGAAGGGGACTGGCCCACACCTCCTGACTTCAGCCCAATAGAAGGGGACTGGCCCACACCTCCTGACTTCAGCCCAATAGAAGGGGACTGGCCCACACCTCCTGACTTCAGCCCAATAGAAGGGGACTGGCCCACACCTCCTGCCTTCAGCCCAATAGAAGGGGACTGGCCCACACCTCCTGACTTCAGCCCAACAGAAGGGGACTGGCCCACACCTCCTGACTTCAGCCCTACAGAAGGGGACTGGCCCACACCTCCTGACTTCAGCCCTACAGAAGGGGACTGGCCCACACCTCCTGACTTCAGCCCAATAGAAGGGGACTGGCCCACACCTCCTGCCTTCAGCCCAATAGAAGGGGACTGGCCCACACCTCCTGACTTCAGCCCAACAGAAGGGGACTGGCCCACACCTCCTGACTTCAGCCCTATAGAAGGGGACTGGCCCACACCTCCTGACTTCAGCCCTATAGAAGAGGAATGGCCCACACCTCCTGACTTCAGCCCTACAGAAAGGGAATGGCCCACACCACCTGACTTCAGCCCTATAGAAGGGGAATGGCCCACACCTCCTGACTTCAGCCCAATAGAAGGGGAATGGCCCACACCTCCTGACTTCAGCCCTACAGAAAGGGAATGGCCCACACCTCCTGACTTCAGCCCTACAGAAAGGGAATGGCCCACACCTCCTGACTTCAGCCCAATAGAAGGGGACTGGCCCACACCACCTGACTTCAGCCCAATAGAAGGGGACTGGCCCACACCTCCTGACTTCAGCCCAATAGAAGGGGACTGGCCCACACCTCCTGACTTCAGCCCAATAGAAGGGGACTGGCCCACACCTCCTGACCTCAGCCCTATAGAAGGGGACTGGCCCACACCTCCTGACTTCAGCCCAATAGAAGGGGACTGGCCCACACCTCCTGACTTCAGCCCTACAGAAGGGGACTGGCACACACCTCCTGACTTCAGCCCAATAGAAGGGGACTGGCCCACACCTCCTGACTTCAGCCCAATAGAAGGGGACTGGCCCACACCTCCTGACTTCAGCCCTACAGAAGGGGACTGGCCCACACCTCCTGACTTCAGCCCTACAGAAGGGGACTGGCGTCGCCTCCCGAATGGCACCCTATTCCTTATTTAGTGCACTACGTTTGACCAGGGCCCTTGGGGTTCTGTACATCTCTTTATTGGCTGTTTTGGGAACAGTCTGTCCAGTGTTTTCATAGGGCAAACCACAGTGATGTCATCCTGCCTGCATGGACCCAGTTAATATCAGCAGTATTGACAGAGCTGAGTGTGTGTGTGTGTGTGTGTGTGTGTGTGTGTGTGTGTGTGTGTGTGTGTGTGTGTGTGTGTGTGTGTGTGTGTGTGTGTGTGTGTGTGTGTTCAGCAAGCCCAGATAACATTGCAGACTTTTCCATTACTGTGACATCATATCCTGTTAAAAAAATCATTTTTAAAGGGTCAGTAAGAGCCCTATGGGCCCTAATCAGAAGTAGTGCACAACAGGGAATATAGGGGCCATTTGGAACACAGCCTCAGAGATCACTGATTGCATGGTGGAAACATTGCCTTGTCCTTGTTCCTCCTCAGCAGATCTCAGTAGCCTTATGAATCAAGGTGGCTGTGGGTTTGAAGGCCACACACTCACACTCATACGAAGTGTCAGTGCTCTACACACAGGAGGGGTACAAACCACACGTACTGAGGGGTATAAACTACTACTTTCCTCATCGTCACAGAGTTGGAGAGGAGAAGGGGGAAAGTACTGCCAGGTTCTGGCTCTCTGAACAACTGTATACGCCAGGAACTGACTCCACACACACACACACACACACACACACACAGCCTTGCTGTACGTACCCCAGTTTGGGAATACCTCAACTAGTGTATCTGTCATTCTCAAAATAAAAACTGAGAAAGATGTCTAAGGCTTTAAGGACTGTGAGAGTGGGTGTGTTTGCAGAATGAGAGAGTCTGTGTGTATGTGCACGTGAGAGAGCTGACAGACAAAGGGTGTGGTAGGGACAGAGAGAGAGGGAGGGACAGAGAGTGAGGGAGGGACAGACAGATAGATAGATAGATAGAGAGAGAGAGGGCGGGTCAGAGAGAGAGGGAGGGACAGAGAGAGAGAGAGAGAGAGGGCGGGACAGAGAGAGAGGGAGGGACAGACAGACAGAGGGATAGCCAGAGAGAGAGAGAGGGCGGGTTAGAGAGAGAGAGAGAGAGGGTGGGTCAGAGAGAGAGGGAGGGACAGAGGAGAATAAGACAGTCAGAATGTGTTTGTGTAATATAATATATTATAATAATAATCACCCAGATCTCTCATCTGCTGCTGTCTCCATCTCCTCCTTCCTGAGAACTGAGGATGAGTGTGACGGAGAGGGGTGTAGAAGAGGAGGAGTGTGATGTAGAGGGGTGTAGAAGAGGAGGAGTGTGATGTGGAGGGGTGTAGAAGAGGAGGAGTGTGATGTAGAGGGGTGTAGAAGAGGAGGAGTGTGATGTGGAGGAGAGGAGGAGTGTGATGGAGAGAAGTGGAGGAGAGGAGGAGTGTGATGTGGAGGAGAGGACACACATGCACGCACACAACCCAGTGTTACAACCCCGTCCCACTATTCATCTCTCCCTCTCTCGCTCTCCCCCTCTCTGACCCCCCCACACACATCCATACCCAGTGATAGGGAGTCACACATATGGTGAGCAGTGCAGGGTGTGTTTATATAGCTGTGAGAGCAGTTATCTAGGTTCTGCTGCATGCCTGAGATGCCTGGGCTGTGACATGCTGGAGGGGTTGGCCTCTGGGACTGGGGTGGCCCCTGTGTGTATGCTTGGTGGGGGGGCTTACAAATAAATATAAAAAATGACTTTCTGTGGCTCCCGAGTGGCACAGCATCACAGTGCTAGAGGCGTCACTACAGACCCGGGTTTGATCACAGGCTGTGTCACAACCAGACGTAATCAGGAGTCCCATAGGGCGTCACACAATTGTCCCAGCGTCGTCCAGGTTAGGTGAGGGTTTGGCCGTGGGGGCTTTACTTGGCTCATCGCGCTCTAGCGACTCCTTGTGGCGGGCCGGGCGCCTGCAGGCTGACCACGGTGTTTCCTCGGACACATTGGTGCGGCTGGCTTCTGGGTTAAGTGAGCGGGTGTTAAGAAGCACGGTTTGGCAGGTCATGTTTCTGAGCACACATGACTTGACCTTCGTCTCCCGAGCCCGTTGGGGAGTTGCAGCGATGAGACGAGGTAACAGCGCTCACTGTTTCCTCTCGTGGCCACTTTCCACGACATCTCCCGACATCCTCAGACATGGATGAACGTCAAATAGTGACTTGTATCGCGGGTGACCTGCCTGCTCCGTTTGGGGTGTGACCAGGGGTGGCCTCTCTGTGTCTTATGGTCCCACCAGCTGGATGCTGTCTGGAGACCGACAGGGTTATGGCTATCGTCAGTCTGTCTACCCAGGGTTATGACTATCGTCAGTCTGTCTACCCAGGGTTATGGCTATCGTCAGTCTGTCTACCCAGGGTTAGGGCTATCGTCAGTCTGTCTACCCAGGGTTAGGGCTATCGTCAGTCTGTCTACCCAGGGTTAGGGCTATCGTCAGTCTGTCTACCCAGGGTTAGGACTATCGTCAGTCTGTCTACCCAGGGTTAGGACTATCGTCAGTCTGTCTACCCAGGGTTAGGGCTATCGTCAGTCTGTCTACCCAGGGTTAGGGCTATCGTCAGTCTGTCTACCCAGGGTTATGGCTATCGTCAGTCTGTCTACCCAGGGTTATGGCTATCGTCAGTCATTCTACCCAGGGTTATGGCTATCGTCAGTCTGTCTACCCAGGGTTAAGGCTATCGTCAGTCTGTCTACCCAGGGTTAGGGCTATCGTCAGTCTGTCTACCCAGGGTTAGGGCTATCGTCAGTCTGTCTACCCAGGGTTAGGGCTATTGTCAGTCTGTCTACCCAGGGTTAGGAATATCCTCAGTCTGTCTACCCAGGGTTAGGGCTATTGTCAGTCTGTCTACCCAGGGTTAGTAATATCATCAGTCTGTCTACCCAGGGTTAGGGCTATTGTCAGTCTGTCTACCCAGGGTTAGGAATATCATCAGTCTGTCTACTAGATAAGGGGAGATATGTCTCCTTTCTGCTATTTGACACCACTAGGACAACCTAGTTCATCTGTTCTGGACAACCTGGTTCATCTGTTATAGACAACCTGGTTCATCTGTTATAGACAACCTGGTTCATCTGTTATAGACAACCTGGTTCATCTGTTATAGACAACCTGGTTCATCTGTTATAGACAACCTGGTTCATCTGTTCTAGACAACCTGGTTCATCTGTTCTAGACAACCTGGTTCATCTGTTCTAGTCAACCCGGTTCATCTGTTCTAGACAACCTGGTTCATCTGTTCTGGACAACCTGGTTCATCTGTTATAGACAACCTGGTTCATCTGTTCTAGACAACCTGGTTCATCTGTTCTGAACAACCTGGTTCATCTGTTCTAGACAACCTGGTTCATCTGTTCTGGACAACCTGGTTCATCTGTTCTGGACAACCTGGTTCATCTGTTATAGACAACCTGGTTCATCTGTTCTAGACAACCTGGTTCATCTGTTCTGGACAACCTGGTTCATCTGTTATAGACAACCTGGTTCATCTGTTCTAGACAACCTGGTTCATCTGTTCTGAACAACCTGGTTCATCTGTTCTAGACAACCTGGTTCATCTGTTCTGGACAACCTGGTTCATCTGTTCTGGACAACCTGGTTCATCTGTTATAGACAACCTGGTTCATCTGTTCTGAACAACCTGGTTCATCTGTTCTAGACAACCTGGTTCATCTGTTCTAGACAACCTGGTTCATCTGTTATAGACAACCTGGTTCATCTGTTCTGGACAACATGGTTCATCTGTTCTGAACAACCTGGTTCATCTGTTCTTTACATTAGATTTTCCCATTGATTTGACTCTGGAGAACAGAGGAAAGACTGGTTATGAATGGATGAATGGGTGGATGGATGAATAGGTGGATGGCTGGATTAATGGATAAATTGGCCCAGAGAACTTGGTCAACAGAAAGTTCACATTGACATTAAAAGTCAAAGCTCAGTCTTCCTCAATCTTATCACGTAATATTTTTACTCTGGTGTAACTTCTGTATGTGTTATTCAAGTCTGGTGCAACTTCTGTGTGTGTTATTCATGTCTGGTGCTACTCTGGTGTAACTTCTGTGTGTGTTATTCAAGTCTGGTGCTACTCTGGTGTAACTTCTGTGTGTGTTATTCAAGTCTGGTGCAGAAAGGAGACTGAATAGAGAGAGAAAGTGATAATAGCATTGATTTCTGATCAATAGAATGTGCTGACAGATCTCTAGACGAACCAAACTCCACATGCAGCTGAAATCCCCAGGGCAATAGAAAGATCTCCATGTTAGTGTAAACCATTTGAAGATCAACAAACTTATTTTATTTATTCTATTGCATAGGACTACTTCTTATCTCCGTTTCCTTCTCCCCTGCTACTTGTCTCCGTTTCCTTCGTCCCCTGCTACTTGTCTCCGTTTCCTTCGTCCCCTGCTACTTGTCTCCGTTTCCTTCGTCCCCTGCTACTTGTCTCCGTTTCCTTCGTCCCCTGCTACTTGTCTCCGTTTCCTTCGTCCCCTTCTACTTGTCTCCGTTTCCTTCGGCCCCTGCTACTTGTCTCCGTTTCCTTCTCCCCTGCTACTTGTCTCCGTTTCCTTCTCCCCTGCTACTTGTCTCCGTTTCCTTCTCCCCTGCTACTTGTCTCCGTTTCCTTCTCCCCTGCTACTTGTCTCCGTTTCCTTCTCCCCTGCTACTTGTCTCCGTTTCCTTCTCCACTTCTACTTGTCTCCGTTTCCTTCTCCCCTACTACTTGTCTCCGTTTCCTTCTCCCCTACTACTTGTCTCCGTTTCCTTCTCCCCTACTAGTCTCCGTTTCCTTCTCCCCTGCTACTTGTCTCCGTTTCCTTCTCCCCTGCTACTTGTCTCCGTTTCCTTCTCCCCTGCTACTTGTCTCCGTTTCCTTCTCCCCTTCTACTTGTCTCCGTTTCCTTCTCCCCCGCTACTTGTCTCCGTTTCCTTCTCTCATTGATAGTTGTTTTGGCATCATGACACATGATGTGATTTAGTATGTCCAGACACATGGACTGTATGTGGATCTTTATCATGTCACTCTTGCATAAAAACCAAACATTCTCTTTGGACAATAAAGAGTTGATTTATTACTAATCTTTCCTTGTTTGCACATGTAAATACTGTACGAGGCCTCTTACCAACATACAGTACAAGGCCTCTCACAAATGTACAGGAGTGTACAAGGACAAACATAAACATACAGTACGAGGCCTCTCACAAACATACAGTACAAGGCCTCTCACAAACATACAGTACAAGGACTCTCACAAACATACAGTACAAGGACTCTCATAAACATACAGTACGAGGCCTCTCACAAACATACAGTACAAGGACTCTCATAAACATACAGTACGAGGCCTCTCACAAACATACAGTACAAGGCCTCTCACAAACATACAGTACAAGGACTCTCACAAACATACAGTACAAGGACTCTCATAAACATACAGTACGAGGCCTCTCACAAACATACAGTACAAGGACTCTCATAAACATACAGTACAAGGACTCTCATAAACATACAGTACAAGGACTCTCATAAACATACAGTACGAGGCCTCTCACAAACATACAGTACAAGGACTCTCATAAACATACAGTACAAGGACTCTCATAAACATACAGTACAGTATTCCCTCTCCCAGATATGCACCATTTTTACATGTACATTTTAGCAGACACTCTTATCCAGAGAGACGTACAGTAGTGATTTTCATATACATTTGACTATTTGTTCATACTGGTCCCCCGTGGGAATCAAACCCACCACCCTGGTGTTGCATGTGCCATGCTCTACCAACTGAGACACACGGTCAAAGAGACTGAATGTGTAGCAGACCCTGGGAAAATTTGTCTGGACGGCATTCAGATCTTCCTTCTCTCACCCCAACCTCAAACACACACACCCCTCTCTCCCTCCCTCAGTCAAATCTGGATTGCAGCAGAAACTGTATGTTTTTGAGCCATAAAACAGCACCCACAAACTCTGCAGGCAGCCAAGACAAAATAGGATCTGCTATGGGTGGAGGGGATTTTGGGGAGTGGTTCAGTTAGGTCTAGTATGGAGGAAGAGAATTACACTCTAGGGAATGTAACATCCGTGTGTGTGTGTGTGCGTGCGTGTAGAAGGGGAGGAGAGGGAACAACAGCCAGGCTAAAAACAGTTGTCAACTATTAATCATTCTGTTCCTGGTTCTCTCTCCCATCCCCCACCTCCAACCCCTCTCTCCTTCCTTCCCTCCATCCCTTTCCTTCCTTCCTTCCCTCCTCCTCCTCCCGCCCTCTCTCCATCCTTCCCTCCCTCCTCCTCCTCCTCCCGCCCTCTCTCCATCCTTCCCTCCCTCCTTTCCCAGTTCTTTTTACCAGCAGGTTGCTTAATGCTTTCCAGATTCCTGCATGCCGTCGTCCTGGAAGCATTGCAAGGCAACGTCCCAAATAACACCCTAGTCACTATATAGTGCACTACTTTTGACCAGGGCCCATAGGGACTCAGCCCAAGTCTGATCATGGAATTTGGCAAAAAGGCTGTTGTGTCCCACCAGGGGCTACATAGGGGAACTCACTGAAAGGCTGTGACCACCCCCTAGTGGTGAAAAGAGAGAATAACAGTTCAGGAAGTGATGATAAAAATGGGAATTAACATTTTCCCCATGTACTTTTAAAGTTGGATGTCTAACACTACAAATATATCAACGTTGCAATTATAACCAAATGTGATTTCCTGAGGTCAGTCTGTCCCCCAAGAAGAGATTATAGCCTAAGCAGAATTACATAATAACCAATGCTTAAAATGTTTGTAACAGGTTGTGCATTGAAACAAACAGATGTCATCAGAGAGAAGAACAATCAAACAACTCTAACATCCTGTAGACTGATCTAATGTTTCCATTGTTCCAGACACACCCCTATCCATGTCTTTCCTCCAGAGTCCACTAGGTGGCAGAAGACAACCCTCAGAGAGGGAGGCTAAGGCCTGGGTGGAAGTTTTTAAAATGTTTTAACCTTTAACTAGTCAAGTCAGTTAAGAACAAATTCTTATTTACAATGACGGCCTACCGCGGCCAAACCCTAACCCGGACGACGCTGGGCCAATTGTGCGCCGCCCTATGGGACTCCCAATGACAGCCGGTTGTGACACAGCCTGGAATCGAACCAGGTCTGTAGTGACACCTCTAGCACTGAGATGCAGTGCCTTAGACCGCTGCGCCACTCGGGAGCGTGTAGAGGCTGGAGGTTGATTTGGAATTCAACTTGATGATGATAATGATGGAATGTGAATTCAGTGACTTGGAGAACACCTGCAGAAATAAGACACAAAAAGATGGTGAGAATTTAGAATTGCTTGCATCTGCATCACAGGTGGCTGGTGGCACCTTAATTGGGGAGGACAGGCTCAAAGTAATGTCTGGAACAGAATCCTCCCCTCACCAGCCTCCTGTGATCTGGATGCCCAAACACACATACAGTAAATCAAAATGGCCTAAATACACATACAGTAACCACTAATGGCTTATATATAGTCAGACAGAACAAGGATCAATTAAGGCACTCCGTTTTGTATTGATCACCATCGTCAATAACCATAATCAATACTAAATGTGTTTAAACTCAGGCCATCAGGATAATGGAAGTGTTCCAAAAAGCACCCTGTTCCCTATTTGACCAGGCCCCAAAAGTAGTGTACTATGTAGGGAATAGGGAGCTATTTGGAACAGAGTCCTAGCAGTGGAGGAACGCCCAGGATTGGAAGAACAGTTAGACAGAGAAAAAGAGGAAAGGAGGGAGGGAGAGAGATAGAACAGCGGTTCCTCTAGCATTGGAGGAACGCCCAGCAGTACAGAGGGGATGGAGAAGGATTAGACAGGCAGAGAGAAAGAGAGGAGGGAGGGAGATAGAACAGCTGTTACATGATTGAGATATGGAGCTGTACAAGGACGGATGCATTTCAATAGGGGAGGAGACCCAGTCCATCATAAAGCACCAGAGAGAGTGAACTGTAGAATTAGAATGAGCAGTTCTAAGAGCCGTCAGGTCTGACCTCTGCTGCACCTTGGTGGCTGGTGGATGTATTCCTGGGGGGTGTATATGTACACTACCGGTCAAATTTTTTTGAACACCTACTCATTCAAGGGCTTTGCTTTATTTGTACTATTTTCCACATTGTAGAATATTTTTTGTCCATTAAAATAACATCAAATTGATCAGAAATACAGTGTAGACATTGTTAATGTTGTAAATGACTATTGTTGCTGGAAACGGCTGATTTTTAATGGAATATCTACATAGGCGAACAGAGGCCCATTATCAGCAACCATCACTCCTGTGTTCCAATGGCACGTTGTGTCAGCTAATCAAAGTTTATCATTTTAAAAGTCTAATTGATCATTAGAAAACCCTTTTGCAATTATGTTAGCACAGCTGAAAACTGTTGTTCTGATTAAAGAAGCAATAAAACTGGCCTTCTTTAGACTAGTTGAGTATCTGGAGAATCAACATTTGTGGGTTTGATTACAGGCTTGAAACAGACTCAATCAGGGACATGTTGAAAATGTCAGTGAAGACACCTGCCAGTTGGTCAGCACATGCCCGGAGCACACGTCCTGGTAATCCGTCTGGCCCCGCAGCCTTGTGTATGTTGACCTGTTTAAAGGTCTTACTCACGTTGGCTATGGAGAGCGTGATCACACAGTCGTCCAGAACAGCTGATGCGCTCATGCATGCCTCAGTGTTGCTTGCCTCGAAGCGAGCATAATATCCATGTCGTCATTCAGCCACGATTCCGTGAAACATAGGATATTACAGTTTTTGATGTCCCATTGGTAGGATATTCGTCATCGTACCTCGTCTCATTTATTGTCCAATGATTGCACGTTGGCGAGTAATATTGTCGCTAACGGCAGCTTTCCCACTCGCCTTCTGCGGGTCCTCCCGAGGCACCCCGCTCTGTCCTCTGTACCTGCGTTTCTTCCTCTTGCAAATAACGGGGATGTCGGCCCTGTCGGGTGTTTGGAGAATGTCCTGAGCGTCTTGCTTGTTGAAGAAAAAATCATTGTCTAATCCGAGGTGAGTGATCACTGTCCTGATATCCAGAAGCTCTTTTTTTGCCATAAGATATGGTAGCAGAAACATTATGTACAAAATAAGTTAGAAATAACGTGAAAAGAAAACACATAATAGCACAATTGGTTGGGCTCCCGTAAAACTGCTGCCATTTCTTCCGGCGCAATCAAACTGATTGTCTATCAGGGCCTCCATGTACAGATACAAACTGATTGTCTATCAGGGCCTCCATGTACAGATACAAACTGATTGTCTATCAGGACCTCCATGTACAGATACAAACTGATTGTCTATCAGGACCTCCATGTACAGATACAAACTGATTGTCTATCAGGACCTCCATGTACAGATACAAAGTGATTGTCTATCAGGGCCTCCATGTACAGATACAAACTGATTGTCTATCAGGGCCTCCATGTACAGATTCAGTACAGCCATGTTGACAGTAGGACCCTCCTCCATCCTCCCCAAGGGCCCAGCTGAGTTCACCCAGCCCTCAGAGCAGCAGCCTAACAAACAGCCGTCACATCAGATCTGTGTTCATCCATCCAGCCAGCCACCCCCGGCAGGGGGCAGGACAAAGAGATTCCCAGTCCCGGTCTCCATGACTGCCTGCTCCTTCGACCCCTCCCCCATTACTGATCCTCCAGAATCATCGTTATTAGACAACTACATTTACATGTACCAGGAATTTGACCTGCTGAAATGGTGCTGATCAAACAGACACTACAGACCGAACATATAGACAAAGTTCTGTCCTCCTCCCTCTGGTCCTCCAAACCCCTGGTCCTCCAAACCCCTGGTCCTCCAAACCTCTGGTCCTCCAAACCTCTGGTCCTCCAAACCTCTGGTCCTCCAAACCTCTGGTCCTCCAAACCTCTGGTCCTCCAAACCTCTGGTCCTCCCCCCTCTGGTCCTCCCCCCTCTGGTCCTCCCCCCTCTGGTCCTCCCCCCTCTGGTCCTCCTCCCAGCCCAAGTCAACACCTACACTGATGCTTTAAGTATGTTAGCTGAGACATGTACAGTACATGTAACTGTCTGTCAGTGGCTGACAAGGGGATGCTACTCTTCAAGAACCAATACAATCAAATGAAGACATAAGGGTCGAAACATTGATGACAAAGCACCTGGGAGAATAGGCTGCGTTTACACCAGACAGACCTATTCTGATCCTTCACCCAATTATTGGCAAAAGATCTGATCCGATTGGTCAAAAGACAAATTAGTAGACAAAAGATCAGTAAGTAAGCCTGTGTAAGCACAGCCTTAGAGACTTTGTTTACCTTTTGTAGAACATATTATTTGATACCGTAAGCATCTGCTTCAAAACACGGCAGGTGAATACAGTACGTCAGAAAGCAAACACAGCAACATGACTCTAAAACATACCAGACGGGTGGAGTAGTGACGGTCAGCTTGTGTTTTATTACAAAATAGAGCAGTTATTTGGGAGTAAGGAGAGAGTGTAAAACATACATTATTCACATAAAGACAAAGAATAGCAAGAGATAATATACAGCTTCAACACAAATATACGTAGGTATTGGCAACAGAATCCTCCATTTTGCTTTCATTGCAGCCTCATGATTTTAAACATGGGTAATTGTGAATATTTGACTGTTAGTGTTAAAGTGGAGAGAGAACTGTGTATAGAGCCTCGTCAACCAGACTGACTCAACCAGGCTACTATGACTATACTGTAACAAATAAATTCAATGTTTTTCCATTTTCTTTTCTAGGAGATAAAATGTTGAAACAATTACAGTATTTATTTCTGGCTCGACTGAAAATCAGAGAGGGAGCCTTTTAATAACTGATAAAAAAAGTACAATGATTAATCAACAAAGAAGCAGAGCCAGAATATTTGCCCTTTAACGGGATATCTACAGTGATTCACCAGTCAAGAAGGACCAGAAGTCTGGCAGGCTCTCATAACGTTGAGCTCCATAACCAAAGTTATTTGTGATTATATTACTGATGCTCATTGGTCAGTCTTAGGGTATAGGGTCCAAAATGGCTTTACCCCATGCCCTTTACAGTACACTACTTCTGGTCCCAAGTGCACTATATAGGGAAAAGGGTGCCATTTAGGATGAATGGACCCTGGTTATTCCCTATGGACCCTGGTAAAAAAGTAGGTCACTATATAGGAAATATGGTGCGATTTGGGACGTAGACCGAGTTATGACTGACACTTAATATAGACGTCACTATTAAGAATAAGGTCTGTTCACTGGCATATTCACTCACTGCTGCCCACACTAGAAGAATGACAGATCTCACACAGTGTAACAAAGGAACAGTCAGTCACCTTAATGCATCAACGTACAGATAGATACCTGTGAAACAGTCGTCTTCTTCAATAATGCTTTTCTTTCTGAAGCCAGACACACATATTTATACACAGGGGCGTGTCTTTGGTTTTAGAAGTGGGGGGGGGGACATATCAACAAGAGCAACATGTATCCAGTCAGATAAACACTCCAAACCCAACCTCTGAGGCGTCCGCATGGTCCTAAAGCACACCGTTGCCTCGTTTAATATCACATTCCAATGATAAAACTGGGGGGGTCAAAGATGCACTTTCATGTCCCCTCTGTCCCCAGTGAAAGTTGCACCCCTGTTTAGACACATCTTTCATTAAGACTTTGTGTAATTAAATAGTAATTTGAACAGATATTCTCTGTCTGTATGTCCAGATACAAAGCATCATCAACATGTTACAGAGCACAACACAGCATCTGGTTTAACAGAGCAGAGCTGAGGCGTCGGTTCAACAAAACATAAGGCTATAATTACCAGCCAGGGCCGTATTTAGGTGGAGAGATTCTACCTGGACGTCTCCAATAACAACACAAATGTTACATTTTCTATTGCAAAAACATTTTGCTACGGTGTGCCCTAATGAACACTAAAAAGGTCCAGTTCAATAGTGAGACAGCTGGACCGCCCTAGTGAGGGCCCTAGAGGTGAGTGAGAACAGCATTCCAAATGGCACCCTATATAGTGCACTCTCTTGGACCCGGGCCTACAGGGCCCAATGTAGGGAACAGGGTGGCTTTTGGGATGCAGAGACATGTTGATGCAGCCAGTAGACTAGTGGTGCACTAGACTAGTGGTGCTCTAGACTAGTGGTGCTCTAGACTAGTGGTGCACTAGACTAGTGGTGCACTAGACTAGTGGTGCACTAGACTAGTGGTGCACTAGACTAGTGGTGCACTAGACTAGTGGTGCACTAGACTAGTGGTGCACTAGACTAGTGGTGCACTAGACTAGTGGTGCACTAGACTAGTGGTGCACTAGACTACTGCAGCTATGAACAGTTTCTACCTCTCTAAGTGGGGAAGGAAGGAAGTGGTTGGCTGTTATTATCAGACACTCTGTAGCCTGTCAGCTCTGACATGATTGCAGAACCTGACTGACACACACTTACAAAAGGATTTTCATTGCAGAGAAATATGGACAAATCATAGGCAAATGGAATCAGAGAATTTGCATCCGAATTTCACAAAACTGATCTAACCTGATCTGCAGGTGGAGAAAGAGGAACACACACACACACACACTTCTCTCTGCTCTAAACGTCCTGCTGTAACCAGTGTTTGATAATCGCCACAGGTCCTATGCTTCCATCGGTCTGCTTTACACCCTCCTAACGCTGGTTTACCAACAGCATCAGGCTGGGAGAGTGCTAGGTAAACAGGGGAAAACCTCCTCCCGCCCACAGTCCGCTTTATTACAGGAAATGACAAGAGGTTGAGGCAAACACCAACCGACAAATAGGTGACTTGTGTAACATGTCACTGCAATGAATGTGTGTAACATGTCACTGATAATGTGAGGAAAATGTCAGTTAGAATGTTAAACAGAACTGGTGTTGATGTAACAATGAACTACCTAGATGATCTATTGTTCTGACAGGTAGCAGGCTCCAGTCACGATGCTATAGCTAGCAGGCTCCAGTCAAGATGCTATAGGTAGCAGGCTCTAGTCAAGATGCTATAGGTAGCAGGCTCTAGTCAAGATGTTATAGGTAGCAGGCTCTAGTCAAGATGTTATAGGTAGCAGGCTCTAGCCAAGATGTTATAGGTAGCAGGCTCTAGTCAAGATGTTATAGGTAGCAGGCTCTAGTCAAGATGTTATAGGTAGCAGGCTCTAGTCAAGATGTTATAGGTAGCAGGCTCTAGCCAAGATGTTATAGGTAGCAGGCTCTAGTCAAGATGTTATAGGTAGCAGGCTCTAGTCAAGATGTTATAGGTAGCAGGCTCTAGTCAAGATGTTATAGGTAGCAGGCTCTAGTCAAGATGTTATAGGTAGCAGGCTCTAGTCAAGATGCTATAGGTAGCAGGCTCTAGTCACGATGCTATAGGTAGCAGGCTCTAGTCACGATGCTATAGGTAGCAGGCTCTAGTCAAGATGTTATAGGTAGCAGGCTCTAGTCAAGATGTTATAGGTAGCAGGCTCTAGTCAAGATGTTATAGGTAGCAGGCTCTAGTCAAGATGTTATAGGTAGCAGGCTCTAGTCAAGATGTTATAGGTAGCAGGCTCTAGTCAAGATGTTATAGGTAGCAGGCGCTAGTCAAGATGTTATACACTACTGTTCAAAAGTTTAAGGGAATATCTACATAGGTGTACAGAGGCCCATTATCAGCAACCATCACTCCTGTGTTCCAATGGCACGATATGTTAGCTAATCCAAGTTTATCATTTTAAAAAGTCTAATTGATCATTAGAAAACCCTTTTGCAATTATGTTAGCACAGCTAAAAACTGTTGTTCTGATTAAAGAAGCAATAAAACTGGCCTTCTCTAGACTAGTTGAGTATCTGGAGCATCTGCAATTGTGGGTTCGATTACAGGCTCAAAATGGCCAGAAACAAAAGACTTTCTTCTGAAACTCATCAGTCTATTCTTGTTCTGAGAAATGAAGCATGACTCTTCATGAAGGCCATGCGAGAAATTGCAAAGAAACTGAAGATCTCGTACAACGCTGTGTACTACTCCCTTCACAGAACAGCGCAAACTGGCTCTAACCAGAATAGAAAGAGGAGTGGGAGGCCCCGGTGCACAACTGAGCAAGAGGACAAGTACATTAGAGTGTCTAGTTTGAGAAACAGACGCCTCACACGTTCTCAACAAGAAGCTTCATAAAATAGTACCCGCAAAACACCAGTCTCAATGTCAACAGTGAAGAGGTGACTCAGGGATGCTGGCCTTCTAGGCAGAGTTGCAAAGAAAAAGCCATATCTCAAACTGGCCAATAAAAAGAAAAGATTAAGATTGGCAAAAGAACACAGACACTGGACAGAGGAAGATTGGAAAAAAGTGTTATGGACAGACTAATCTAAGTTTGAGGTGTTCGGATCACAAAGAACATTCATGAAACGCAGAAAAAATGAAAAGATGCTGGAGGAGTGCTTGATGCCATCTGTCAAACATTGTGGAGGCAATGTGAGGGTCTGGGGGTGCTTTGGTGGTGGGAAAGTGGGAGATTTGTACAGGGTAAAAGGGATCTTGAAGAAGGAAGGCTATCACTCCATTTTGCAACGCCATGCCATACCCTGTGGACGGTGCTTAATTGGAGCCAATTTCCTCCTACAACAGGACAATGACCCAAAGCACAGCTCCAAACTATGCAAAAACTATTTAGGGAAGAAGCAGTCAGCTGGTATTCTGTCTATAATGGAGTGGTCAGCACAGTCACCAGATCTCAACCCTATTGAGCTGTTGTGGGAGCAGCTTGACCGTATGGTACGTAAGAAGTGCCCATCAAGCCAATCCAATTTGTGGGAGGTGCTTCAGGAAGCATGCATGGGGTTACCTCAACAAATTGACAACTAGAATGCCAAAGGTCTGCAAGGCTGTAACTGCTGCAAATGGGGGATTCTTTGACAAAAGCAACGTTGGAAGGATACTAATATTTAATTTAAAAACAATTTTTATAACCTTGTCAACATCTTGACTATATTTCCTATTCATTTTGCAACTCATTTCATGTTTGTTTTCATGGAAAACAAGGACATTTCTAAGTGACCCCAAACTTTTGAACAGTAGTGTAGCTAGCTGGCTCTAGTCACGATGTTATAGCTAGCTGGCTCTAGTAAAGATTCTCTACCAGGCTCTAGCATGGAAAAAGCCTCATCACAGCTGGTGGAGTGATACACACAACACAAGCCTTTTTGTTGTGACAGACAGGCAGCCAGGTCCCCATCACCACGGTAACAGTAGCTCTCTGTTCCGGCCAGACCACTTGATTACACCAACACAGTTCCACTTAACAGGCAGAGAGGAGCACAGAACAAGAGAGGAGCAACATCATATGAAATGGCACAGATGAAGAAAAGCCCTTATTATTATGACACATGTAAAGGGAATGAATAGCACTGGACAGAGGCTTAACAAAGTCATGTTGTTTATCAAAATGTTATTTTCTTAAGTGTCTCTCCTAAATGCATGAGTTCACACACTTGGACTGCTCTTCCATGTCAGTTCTCTCAGTGTGCAGACAGACAGACAGACAGAAGCTGTAATGTGGTGTGTGTGAGGGAGAAGTTAGCAAGCTGTTCTGTACGTAACAGATGGGGTTTGTATTCATCCAGAAGGAGCCAGTGTCCTACAGACTGTCTTTCCCTTTGTCCCTGAAGCAGGATCCCAGTCCACAGATCCCAGTCCACAGATCCCAGTCCACAGATCCCAGTCCACATGACTATGTCCAGATGTTTGTTTTCTCACAGGAAGGACAGAGGGAGCAGTAGCGGTTTCTTCTTCTATTTAATTCACGTCATTCACTCTACCAGAGGAGGTGCTGCTACGGCACTGTGATCCATATCCACCCAGTATAGACTGTACATCTCTGTCATAATATGGGCCTTTATAGAGTAGTTTCATCCACAGTAGTAATTCATTAATTCCTGTATCAACTCAACACGTCGTCCACAGCATCCTGTAAGCCATCCAGTCTATACGTCTCTGTCGTAATGCGTGTTGACTTTATACTGTACTCATCCATATCCATCTGTACTCATCCATATCCACTCAGTATAGAATCTATCCATCTGTACTCATCCATATCCACTCAGTATAGAATCTATCCATCTGTACTCATCCATATCCGAATCTATCCATCTGTACTCATCCATATCCACTCAGTATAGAATCTCTCCATCTGTACTCATCCATATCCACTCAGTATAGAATCTATCCATCTGTACTCATCCATATCCACTCAGTATAGAATCTATCCATCTGTATTAACACACACTTATCCGCTCCGTATATGGTTTGAGCTTGGACGTCTTGTTTCATAAATGGATCTCATCATCCTCGTCCTCCAAAAAGGAAGAAAACTTTCCCAGCTCCTCCTCCTCAGGTGGGGCGCTGAAAGTGGCACTGTCCGTATCCCCCCCGTGGAGCTGTCCGTCTGGTTTCTCCTGCTCCACGTGGGCGGAGCCAGAGGCGGAGCTTGACACAGAACAGGTATCTAATTGGTGCTGCAGGTGTTTAGGGCGGGGCTCTGGGGTGTACTCTGGGGTGTAGGGTGCTCCCTCATCCTCTCCCACCTCAGGTTCTACAGAGCTGGTTGGACTCACAGGTACAGGGACCGCCTCCTCCTGCAGCAGCTCAGCTTCCGGTTCCTCTTCTTCTCCCTCCTCCTCTCCTCCCACCTCCCTTCCCAGGAGTAGTGTAGGAGAGGCCCGTCCCTCATTGCTCTTCCCCTCCTCGTATCCCAGATCATCATCCTCCTTCTCCATCACCCCCAGGATGTCCCCCAACATGGAGGGCCCCAGGTCGATGTGGAACGACATGACCGACACAGCGTGCTTCATCCCCCCTCCGTAGTACCCGCGGCTGGGGCTTGGCAGGTCAGTCAGCTCCCCAAAGCTCCTCTCATCCAGCTCCAGAGAGCGGGCCCCAGCAGCGGCCCCATTAGACGGCCAGGTACCTCCACCTCCATCCTGCTCATTCAGTTGTTTCAGTGGGCTGGATGAGAGGCTCTTAGGCACCCTGTGTCCTCCATCAACATGGTCACCGTTTTCATCATTGAGGAAGGGGAGAGACATGGCGTTCTTCACGAAGGTGGGCGAGCCACCGGGTGGCGCTAGCGAGCAGTCTCTCTGGTCCACCCTGGTGACGGACTGGGAGCGTTTGCTGCTGCGGAAGGTTCTGGATAAAAGGCCCGGGCGGGGGGAGTGGGGATGGGCCTGGGGTTCGGCCTGATGGGGGGCCTCCCCGGAGTGGGTGGAGAGGAAAGAGGTGTCCCCGAAGGCGTCCCCGCTGCGCCCCACGTGCATGGTGTGGCGGAAGTCCCCCAGGGGGGCGCTGATCATCTCCCGGGTCAGGTCCATACGGGAGCGGCGCTGTTTGGTCTGGGACGAACCAGATACCAGCTGCTTTAGGATGGGCATGGTTGCTGGTTGAGGTCACACACCTCGGACACTCACAGTCTGTCACACAGACACACACAGTCAGTCAGTCAGTAGCCCAGAAGGACAGATCTCTTTCTTTGTAAGGAGTTCAAAGATAGAAGTGTTTGGGAAGTCTTCAAGGTAGATCCGTGTCACACTCATTGCAGTCCCCAGAAACAATAACACGTCTTCAGTTCCAGGGTGGCTCAATCTGAAAAGAAAGAGGGGAAAACAACATTAGATATATATGATCATGACAAGACATTGTTTCATACCATGTCATCGTATCACTGCTCTGAAACAAGAGTGTATAACAACGCATTTTAGATATAAACTCAGATCTGACACCCCTTTATAATGGACCAGTGGTCCAGTCCAGTCTCCTGATGCATCCCAAACACCCCTATATAATGGACCAGTGGTCCAGTCCAGTCTCCTGATGCATCCCAAACACCCCTATATAATGGACCAGTGGTCCAGTCCAGTCTCCTGATGCATCCCAAACACCCCTATATAATGGACCAGTGGTCCAGTCCAGTCTCCTGATGCATCCCAAACACCCCTATATAATGGACCAGTGGTCCAGTCCAGTCTCCTGATGCATCCCAAACACCCCTATATAATGGACCAGTGGTCCAGTCCAGTCTCCTGATGCATCCCAAACACCCCTATATAATGGACCAGTGGTCCAGTCCAGTCTCCTGATGCATCCCAAACACCCCTATATAATGGACCAGTGGTCCAGTCCAGTCTCCCGATGCATCCCAAACACCCCTCTATAATTGACCAGTGGTCCAGTCTAGAGCTCGACTGATTAAAATTGGCATGGCCGATTAATTAGGGACGATTTTAAGTTTTCATAACAATCGTTACTCAGCGTTTTTGTACGCCAATTACATTGCAATCCACGAGGAAACTGTGTGGCAGGCTAACCACCTGTTACGTGAGTGTAGAGTCAAAAGGACCTTGTGGCTGCAAGGAGCCAAGGTAAGTTGCTAGCTAGTATTAAACTTATCTTATAAAAAAACAATCAATCTTCACATAATCACTAGTTAACTACACATCGGTCGACCTCTAGTTTGGACTGCCTGGCTCGTTGCTGTGAACTAATTTGCCAGAATTTTACATAATTATGACACAACATTGAAGGTTATGCAATGAAACAGCAATATTTAGACTTAGGGGGATGCCACCCGTTCGATAAAATACGTAACGGTTCCGTATTTCACTGAAAGAATAAACGTTTTGTTTTCGAAATGATAGTTTCCGGATTTGACCATACTAATGACCAAAGGCTAAATCTGTGTGTTATTATGTTATAATTAACTCTATGATTTGATAGAGCAGTCTGACTGAGCAGTAGTCAGCAGCAGCAGACTCATAAGCATTCATTTAGCTGTGCTTGAAGCACAGCGCTGTTTATGACTTCAAGCCTATCAACTCCTGAGATTAGCCTGGCAATACTAAAGTACCTATTAGAACATCCAATAGTCAAAGGTATATGAAATGCAAATGGTATAGAGAGAAATAGTTGACGCGGCATAATTCCTATAATAACTACAACCTAAAACTTCTTATTTGGGAATATTAAACCACCAGCTTTCATATGTTCTGAGCCTCCCACCAAATTTAACATTTCCTTATTTATTTGAGACTAAATAGATTTTATTTATGTATTATATTAAGGTGAAATAAATAAAGTGTTCATTGTTCATTCAGTATTTTTGTAATTGTCATTACAAATATATATATATGAAAATTGTCCGATTAAAATCGGTATCGGCGTTGAAAAATCACAATCGGTTAACCCCTAGTCCAGTCTCCTGATGCATGCCAAACACCCCTTTATAAATGGACCAGTGGTACAGTCCAGTCTCCTGATGCATCCCAAACACCCCTTTATAAATGGACCAGTGGTACAGTCCAGTCTCCTGCTGCACCACCAGGTGCCAGAGAGAGATCCCTCCGGGTCAGTCAGACAGACAGGAACACAAACAGAGACAGTTCAAATCAGTAATACTGATAGCCGTGCTGCAGTGGAACAGAACCCATCCTGGAGGACAGTTTAGGCTACTAACTTATTCATCTGTAGTTTAACCTTCATTTTGCAGTGAAATAACAAATGTAAACAGCAGTACATATCCCAGATTGTACATTCAAAAGAACAGTAGTCATTATCCTATATTGTGCCTTTAACATTATTTATTGCAGTGAAATGATCGATCGAACAAGAGCCGTAACTATCTCAGAATTGATGTTTAAAAGAACGTTTCACAGCCAACACAAAATGTAAACTCACATTAAACCAATAACCGACTAAGAATCTAAGAGGCTAAAACATCCGTCTAATTACAGGAAGCATAAGCATTCATGGTTCAACCATGGAATGATAACTAACACCGCTCTGGCATCTACATTTGACATGATACGTGGCCCTAATGGCACCATATTCCCTACATAGTGCACTACTTTAGACCAGGGCCCAGTGGCACCCTATTCCCTACATAGGGCCCTGGTCTAAAGTAGTGCACTATTGCACCATATTCCCTACATAGTGCACTACTTTAGACCAGGGCCCATTGTGCTCTGTACAAAAGAAGTGTACTATTATAGGGTATATTTGGGGCACTTTTTTTTTTTTAAGTGCATTGAAAATGACATTGAACAGTAGGGGAGTATACTGCCACCATGCATTGAAATTGAGGTTCACAACCCCAGACCACAGTACAATATGAACACAGAAAGAAAGGGCCAAACTGTTAAACCCCAGACCACAGTACTATATGAACACAGAAAGGAAGGGCCAAACTGTTAAACCCCAGACCACAGTACTATATGAACACAGAAAGGAAGGGCCAAACTGTTAAACCCCAGACCACAGTACTATATGAACACAGAAAGGAAGGGTCAAACTGTTAAACCCTAGACCACAATATCACAGTATTACTGATTGAACTGTCTTTGTTTGTGTTCCTGTCTGTCTGACTGACCCAGAGGGATCTCTCTCTGGCACCAGGTGGTGCAGCAGGAGACTGGACTGTACCACTGCTACATTATAGAGGGGTGTTTGGGATCCATCAGGAGACTGGACTAGAAAAGCCAAACTGTTAAACCCCAGACCCGGCCTATATGAACACACAGAGAAAGGGCCAAACTGTTAAACCCCAGACCAGACATATATGAACACAGAGAAAGAGCCTAACTGTTAAACCCCAGACCCGGCCTATATGAACACACAGAGGAAGAGCCAGACTGTTAAACCCCAGACCAGGCCTATATGAACACACAGAGAAAGAGCCTAACTGTTAAACCCCAGACCAGGCCTATATGAACACACTGAGAAAGAGCCTAACTGTTAAACCCCAGACCCGGCCTATATGAACACACAGAGAAAGAGCCAGACTGTTAAACCCCAGACCAGGCCTATATGAACACACAGAGAAAGAGCCTAACTGTTAAACCCCAGACCAGGCCTATATGAACACACTGAGAAAGAGCCAGACTGTTAAACCTCAGACCACAGTGTTATATCTGTCAAAGAACGCACATCTGCACAGTTTCACATTGTACATCACTCTGTCGTTTAATGACATGTGCCACTCATTCTGACAAGCCATTCATCCGTAAAGCAGCACACTGCCGTAACCCATAACAACGTACAGTACGACCAACAGCATGTCGTACCGTACATCACACACAGTCATATATGAACACAGAGAGAAAGGGCCAAACTTTTGCCTATGGCCTTATAATACTACTTAATGGTGGAAAAAGCTCAATGTTCTATTTTGACTTTGAAAATGTCCTTGTCATCGTTGTAGACACAACAGTGGCATAATGTAGTGTAAACAGTGAGAAACAGCCTCGACCAGAGGGGGGAAACAAAACATCCCTACTTTTACTTTAAAACATGAAACTGTCCTCGTCATCTTTTTTGACACTATAGTGGTGTAACCAGTGAGAAACAGCCTAGACCGGAGGGAACAGACCAGATCAGGCTCATAGAGGCCATGCTGCTTTTAGGGAACAGACCAGATCAGGCTCATAGAGGCCATGCTGCTTTTAGGGAACAGACCAGATCAGGCTCATAGAGGCCATGCTGCTTTTAGGGAACAGACCAGATCAGGCTCAAAGAGGCCATGCTGCTTTTAGTGAACAGACCAGATCAGGCTCATAGAGGCCATGCTGCTTTTAGTGAACAGACCAGATCAGGCTCATAGAGGCCATGCTGCTTTTAGTGAACAGACCAGATCAGGCTCAGAGAGGCCATGCTGCTTTTAGGGAACAGACCAGAT
Organism: Salvelinus alpinus; assembly: GCF_045679555.1. NCBI lineage: Eukaryota > Metazoa > Chordata > Actinopteri > Salmoniformes > Salmonidae > Salvelinus > Salvelinus alpinus. The sequence continues at coordinate 18,370,654 of NC_092086.1, forward strand.
CAGGCTCAGAGAGGCCAGGCTGCTTTTAGTGAACAGACCAGATCAGGCTCATAGAGGCCATGCTGCTTTTAGTGAACAGACCAGATCAGGCTCAGAGAGGCCATGCTGCTTTTAGTGAACAGACCAGAGCAGGCTCAGAGAGGCCATGCTGCTTTTAGTGAACAGACCAGATCAGGCTCATAGAGGCCATGCTGCTTTTAGTGAACAGAGAACTATGCCCTTCAGCTAGGGAAGGCAGGTGATTCAGTAGGAGTATGTATGTGTGTGTGTGTGTGTGTGTGTGTGTGTGTGTGTGTACTCAGAGCATTCCTCCAGGAGAGAGAGATGAGTCCTGACAGGCAGCTGACCTGACAACGTACGTTACTGCATCACTGTTATGACCTACAGTGTTCAGACCAGACTCTTCTACTGCCCTGACATCACCCCTATAGTCACCCCAGGCTGCTGCTGCTATAGTCACCCCAGGCTGCTGCTGCTATAGTCACCCCAGGCTGCTGCTGCTATAGTCACCCCAGGCTGCTGCTGCTATAGTCACCCCAGGCTGCTGCTGCTATAGTCACCCCAGGCTGCTGCTGCTATAGTCACCCCAGGCTGCTGCTGCTATAGTCACCCCAGGCCGCTGCTATAGTCACCCCAGGCCGCTGCTATAGTCACCCCAGGCCGCTGCTATAGTCACCCCAGGCTGCGTCTATAGTCACCCCAGGCTGCGTCTATAGTCACCCCAGGCTGCGTCTATAGTCACCCCAGGCTGCGTCTATAGTCACCCCAGGCTGCGTCTATAGTCACCCCAGGCTGCTGACCTGAAGAAGAGGAGCAGTACAATAGAAAACAGGTTGGCTAATAGAAAGAGCTGCAGTGCTTCTGTGAAACATGTGAAAGTCAACCAGGAAACACATGAAAATGATGCAACATGCCATGCTGAAAGCCCACCCTAATGAGGGTCCCTACAAATCAATATGTACCACACAGACCTACATACATAGTACACAAATGATTACGCTCAAATAATGCCTCAACCCATCACCCATGTACTGACCTGTCCACTGCTTCAACCCATCACCCATGTACTGACCTGTCCACAGCTTCAACCCATCACCCATGTACTGACCTGCTCCACTGCTTCAACACATCACCCATGTACTGACCTGCTCCACTGCTTCAACCCATCACCCATGTACTGACCTGCTCCACTGCTTCAACCCATCACCCATGTACTGACCTGCTCCACTGCTTCAACCCATCACCCATGTACTGACCTGCTCCACTGCTTCAACCCAACACCCATGTACTGACCTGCTCCACAGCTTCAACCCATCACCCATGTGCTGACCTGCTCCACAGCTTCAACCCATCACCCATGTGCTGACCTGCTCCACAGCTTCAACCCATCACCCATGTACTGACCTGCTCCACTGCTTCAACCCATCACCCATGTACTCCACTGCTTCAACCCATCACCCATGTACTGACCTGCTCCACAGCTTCAACCCATCACCCATGTACTGACCTGCTCCACTGCCAATCCCTGTATCTGATCACGCTGCTGTCTTTTCCTTTCTTTACTCCTCACTCCTTCCAGATCTCTCTCCTCCTAGCTCTGCTCTCATAACACATTTACAAAGTCTCGGTTTAGGATGGGTGGTGGTGGTGGGGGGGAAGCCACAGATTTTGACTGCCGAGGTTTCCTGGTAGCAGGCAGCAGGGTGCAGCCCAGCAGAGCCGTCGACCTCGTTCTCGCTCTCTCTCCGAGGCGCCGCCCCTCTGCCAGTCGAGGCATAGCCTCAATCCACTTCCTGTTTACAATGCCTTCACCTGCTGTTGTCTCCACGGCAACCACACTCCAGCTGCTTCTGTCTCCGTGCAAGGCAAGCGGATGACCCTACTTCCTGTCTGTGTGAATGTCTGAGGGCTGCAGAGGCATCCAGAGTGTGTGTGTGTGTGTGTGTGTGTGTGTGTGTGTGTGTACACATTGCAGAGGCATCAAGTGTGTGTGCTGCAAAAGGCATCAGCCTTCAACCAAAAAGCTTTGCACGCATGCTAACACACGTTCCTCTGCCTGGTCTACGCCACATGCCCTCTGCCTGGTCTACGCCACATGCCCTCTGCCTGGTCTACGCCACATGCCCTCTGCCTGGTCTACGCCACATGCCCTCTGCCTGGTCTACGCCACATGCCCTCTGCCTGGTCTACGCCACATGCCCTCTGCCTGGTCTACGCCACATGCCCTCTGCCTGGTCTACGCCACATGCCCTCTGCCTGGTCTACGCCAGATGCCCTCTGCCTGGTCTACGCCAGATGCCCTCTGCCTGGTCTACGCCAGATGCCCTCTGCCTGGTCTACGCCAGATGCCCTCTGCCTGGTCTACGCCAGATGCCCTCTGCCTGGTCTACGCCAGATGCCCTCTGCCTGGTCTACGCCAGATGCCCTCTGCCTGGTCTACGCCAGATGCCCTCTGCCTGGTCTACGCCAGATGCCCTCTGCCTGGTCTACGCCAGATGCCCTCTGCCTGGTCTACGCCAGATGCCCTCTGCCTGGTCTACGCCAGATGCCCTCTGCCTGGTCTACGCCAGATGCCCTCTGCCTGGTCTACGCCAGATGTCCTCTGCCTGGTCTACGCCAGATGTCCTCTTTCTTACAAGAAGTCCTTTGAGCAGTGAAAAGCCATAGCGTGCCGGTCCCTGGTTTGGAAAAGACTGAGAAACACTGCACTGATATTCACCACAAGTAATACATTTGATAAGATACCCACTTCACCTTGACTTGCTTTTCTTGGTACACACTGCACAGCATGTTAAAAACCCTGACTAATAGAGTGAAAGTATATCAGTAGTCTCCTGATGTCAGAGAAATCCATTATGACACCGACTGCACATATGTTGGCAGCCCGATAGATCTAATAACACCAGCCATGTTATGGAACAACATCCGTCTAGCTGTAGTGAGTAAATAAACGTCTGTTTTAGTTTCCATGACAAGTGATGTTTCTGTTGATAGGCTGGTCTAAAACACACAAACACAGGGGCTACAGCAGATACATACCCACACATGTTTGTTGTTACCCAGCATCCTCCACTGACATGCTTGTATGGAAAGAAAATGGAAGCAGGAATAATTCAAAGCATGCCAGACAAATAGAGCTGTATATTTATGAGACACTGCTTCTGGGTGGCATGATGATGATCTGACAGGAAAGCAACCAGTACATGAAAGATGTAGTTGTCCAATGGAAAGAAACAAAAAAAGCCCTACCTCCTCCTCCCACAAGCCCCCCCCCTCCCTCTACTCCTCCCCTCAGGCCTCAAGCACGCGCTGCCTTAATGGCACCGACATGGGGACCCAGGTGTTAAGTTTACTACAATCTCTACTCGAGAATTTGAGGATTGCGCTGTCGTTTTTTTGTCACAAAAAAGGGGCGGCTCCTTGTAATACGCTCCGGCATTCGACTGACTTCTTTACTGCGTGAACATTTTGACACGTCTCAGGCCTTCCACAGACGTGGGGCAGTGTTGTTGCTTGGTTCCTTGATCTGATCTATACAGTATATAGGCTATTCATCAAAGAAGCCTATTTTGCATTGATAACCAAATATAATCTCAGCGAATGTTCAAACAGTAAACCAAACAACAAGAATGTAACTTATTTATTTTGTACATAATGTTGCCGCTACCGTCTCTTATGACCAAAAATAATTTCTAGACTGCGATTCAGGACTGCGATTACTCACTACTAACTAGCAGAATCCTCTTTTTCCTTTCACGACTCTGACGAGCCCGACACGAAGGATATGCTGCTTCCTCGGGAACAGGCCCCGATCCCCGTGAAGAGGCGGCGGAGAAAGAGGGGCCGAAGGTCTGGCTGCCTTTGAGAATTCGCAGGCGATCTAATAAAACACCCACTTCCCTCCATTCTGCTAGCAAACATGCAATCTTTGGACAATAAAATGGACGAGTTATTGGGAAGATTAAACTACCAACTGGACATTAAAAACTGCAACATCTTATGCTTCATGGAGTCGTGGCTGAACGACGACAATATCAACATACAGCTGGCTGGTTATACTATGTACCGGCAGGATAGAACAGCGGCATCTGGTAAGACAAGGGGCGGCGGTCTATGTATTTTTGTAAACAACAGCTGGTGCACGATATCTAAGGAAGTCTCAAGCTATTGCCAGAGGTAGAGTTTCTCATGATAAACTGTAGACCACCTGGAGAGTTTTCATCTGTATTTTTCGTAGTTGTTTACATACCACCACAGTCAGAGGCTGGCTCTAAGACAGCATTGAATGAGCTGTATTCTGCATTAAGCAAACAAGAAAACGCTCACCCAGAGGTGGCGCTCCTAGTAACCGGAGACGTTAATACAGGGAAACTTAAATCTGTTTGACCTCATTTCTATCAGCATTTTAAACGTGCAACCAAAGGAAAAAGAACTCTGGACCACCTATACTTTACACACACAGACGCATACAAAGATCTCCTTCGCCCTCCATTTGGCAAATCTGACCATAATTCTATCCTCCTGATTCCTGCTTACAAGCACAAATTAAAGCAGGAAGCACCTGTGATCTAGTGACTAGATCAATAAAATAAATTAGTCAGATGAAGCAGATGCTAAACTACAGGACTGTTTTTCTAGCACAGACTGGAATACGTTCCGGGATTCCTCCGATGGCATTGAGGAGTACACCACATCAGTCATCGGCTTCATCAATAAGTGCATCGATGAATTCATCCCCACAGTGACCGTACATACCCCAACCAGAAGCCATGGATTACAGGCAACATCCGCTCTGAGCTTAAGGCTAGAGCTGCCGCTTTCAAGGAGCGGGACTCTAACCTGGAAGCTTATAAGAAATCCCGCTATGCCCTCCGACAAACCATCAAACAGGCAAAGCATCAATACAGGACTAAGATCGAATCGTACTACACCGGCTCTGACACTCGTCGGATGTGGCAAGGCTTGCAAACCATTACAGACTAGCACAGCCGAGAGCTGCCCAGTGACACGAGCCTACCAGACGAGCTAAACTACTTCTATGCTTATTTTGAGTATAATAACACTGGAATGCATGAGAGCACCAGCTGTTCTGGAAGACTGTGTGATCACACTCTGTGCAGCCGATGTGAATAAGACCTTTAAATAGCTCAACATTCACAAGGCCGCAGGGCCAGATGGATTACCAGGACGTGTACTGCGAGCATGTGTTGACCAACATGGCTCATATCAACACCATCATCCCAGAAACCCTAGACCCACTCCAATTTGCATACCGCCCCAACAGATCCATAGATGATGCAATCTCTATTGCACTCCACACTTCCCTTTCCCACCTGGACAAAAGGAACACCTATGTGAGAATGCTATTCATTGACTACAGCTCAGCGTTCAACACCATAGTGCCCTCAAAGCTCATCAATAAGCTATGGACCCTGGGACTAAACACCTCCCTCAGCAACTGGATCCTGGACTTCCTGACGGGCCGCCCCCAGGTGGTAAGGGTAACAACACATCTGCCACGCTGATCCTCAACACAGGGGCCCCTCAGGGATGCGTAATCAGTCAGCTCCTGTACTCTGTTCAATCATGACTGCATGGCCAGGCACAACTCCAACACCATCATTAAATTTGCCGATGACACAAGTGGTAGGCCTGATCACCAACAGCGACGAGACAGCCTGTAGGGAGGAGGTCAGAGACCTGGCCGTGTGGTGCCAAAACAACAACCTCATCAACCGGGCTGCAGTGGAGCAGGATGAGAGCTTCAAGTTCCTTGGTGTACACATCACCAACAAACTAACATGGTCCAAGTACACCAAGACAGTCATGAAGAGGGCACGACAAAACCCATTCCCCCTCAGGAGACTGAAAATATCTTGGCATGAGTTCTCAGATCCTCAAATGGTTCTACAGCTGCACCATCAAGAGCATCCTGACTGGTTGCATCACTGCCTGGCATGGCAACTTCTCAGCTTCCGACCGCAAGGCACTACAGAGGGTAGTCCGAACGGCCCAGTGCATCACCGGGGCCAAGCTTCCTGCCACCCAGGACCTCTATACCAGGCGGTGTCAGAAGAAGGCCCTAAAAATTGTCAGACTCCAGCCACCCTAGTCATAGACTGTTCTCTCTGCTACCGAACGGCAAGCGGTACCGGAGCGCCAAGTCTAGGTCCAAGAGGCTTCTAAACAGCTTCTACCCCCAAGCCTTAAGACTCCTGAACATCCAATCAAATGGCTACCCAGACTATTTGCAGTGCCCCCCCTACCCCTCTTTCACACCGCTGCTACTCTGTTGTCATCTATGCATTATCACTTTAATAAAACTCTACCTACATGTACAAACTACCTCAAATAACCGGTGCACATTGTATCGGTAACCCCCTGTATATAGTCTCGCTGTTGTTATTTCACTGCTGCTCTTTAATTAGTTACTTTTATCTCTTATCTGTATTTTTTTAAACTGCATTGTTGGTTAGGGGCTCGTAAGTAAGCATTTCACTGTAAGGTGAAATGTTGTATTCGGCGCATGTGACTAATACAATTTGATTTGATTTTAAAAGGCTAGCAAGCTTGTTATGTTTTTACCCAGGCTAAAGCCAGCTAGTCGGGCTGCCAGCTAGTCGGGCTGCCAGCTAGCTACTACTAGCAAGCTTGTTATGTTTTTACCCAGGCTAAAGCCAGCTAGTCGGGCTGCCAGCTAGTCGGGCTGCCAGCTAGCTACTACTAGCAAGCTTGTTATGTTTTTACCCAGGCTAAAGCCAGCTAGTCGGGCTGCCAGCTAGTCGGGCTGCCAGCTAGCTACTACTAGCAAGCTTGTTATGTTTTTACCCAGGCTAAAGCCAGCTAGTCGGGCTGCCAGCTAGCTACTACTAGCAAGCTTGTTATGTTTTTACCCAGGCTAAAGCCAGCTAGTCGGGCTGCCAGCTAGCTACTACTAGCAAGCTTGTTATGTTTTTACCCAGGCTAAAGCCAGCTAGTCGGGCTGCCAGCTAGTCGGGCTGCCAGCTAGCTATACTAGCAAGGGAAGGCAAATCATTCAAAAGCAAATGCCATTCTATAATACACTTTTGCGAAAGGGTTATAAACCACAATTTGCAAAGACCAAGACCCCTCTACTTTCACTGCAAATGTGGGTAGCTGTACAAGACTGTGTGTGTGTGTGTGTGTTGTGTGTGTGTGTGTGTGCGTTGAATGTCAGATCATCAGTTGAGATGTTTCACAGTACCCACAGCATGTTACGCATGGTTCATCTCTCTGACATCCTGCTAGCTCAGGCCCCATAATTCACTTCTGGGTCAAAGGTCAGGGTCGTGCTGAGTGTGTTGGGGTGTGGGAGGAAGGCATGTTTAGTATGAATGTCTCTCCACCCTTTTCGATCTTTCTTTCTCATCTCTCTCGCTCGCTCTACCTCTCTCTCTCTGAACATTGTGAAATATGGTTTGCAACATACAGACTTTGGGATATTCCAGTCTTTAAACCCCATAGGGGATAATGAATACTTTAGTACAGTGGTGACAGAACACTGCAATCTATGAATGTCCATTAAAGTACAGACACCCCAGCTGTTTCTCTTCTCTGTGTTCTGGCCCACGTGACACGGATGTTGCATTTTGTCAAAGAGCGTGTGTGTGTGTGTGTGTGTGTGTGTGTGTGTGTGTGTGTGTTGTAAACGTGTGTTTGAAAAGTCAATTCCCAAGCAGTGACCCCAGAGTTCCCACGGTGACTCACCAACAGCCTTCACACACACACACACACACACACACACACACGTTCCAATCCATCCCTAAATATGTTCCTCTTTTCCTCATCATGTGACATCTGGTCAGGAAGACACATTCTGGAATTCCAGAGGGTTTTCCCAACAGTATTCTTACCCTGGGAACGCCATGGAAACGCCGTGCTAACTTTGTCTGCTTCCCAAAGGGCACCCTATTCCCTATGTAGTGCACTTCTTTTGACCAGAGCCCATAGGGCCCATCACTATACAGGAAATAGGGTGCCATTTGGGACGTGCACTCTAATGTTAGGTGTTTATAGGTTACAAGACAGAATGATCAACGTATAGGTCTGAGGAAGGTTGTAAAACCTGACTGTGGTATATTTCTGCTTCATTAAGAGCCAACATTATGGGGAGAGAAAGCCCTGAACACGAAGGCATCATGAGAAAGGGCAATGAGTGGGTTCCACAAGGCTTTAACTTTCAGCTTCCTCTAAACAGACAGATTTCCTCCACTTGAATCAGAGTGAATTAGAGGCAAAACACACTTGGCTTGATTGAGGTGAAAGACAAATGCTGTTGAGTTGTACTGTAGTTACTAAAATAAGTTATTCTGTCAGCCACTGTGAGGAAATGACAGCAGTAACAGTCGCTGTGGGAGCAGTAACAGTCGCTGTGGGAGCAGTAACAGTCGCTGTGGGAGCAGTAACAGTCGCTGTGGGAGCAGTAACAGTCGCTGTGGGAGCAGTAACAGTCGCTGTGGGAGCAGTAACAGTCGCTGTGGGAGCAGTAACAGTCGCTGTGGGAGCAGTAACAGTCGCTGTGGGAGCAGTAACAGTCGCTGTGGGAGCAGTAACAGTCGCTGTGGGAGCAGTAACAGTCGCTGTGGGAGCAGTAACAGTCGCTGTGGGAGCTGTAACAGTCGCTGTGGGAGCAGTAACAGTCGCTGTGGGAGCTGTAACAGTCGCTGTGGGAGCAGTAACAGTCGCTGTGGGAGCTGTAACAGTCGCTGTGGGAGCTGTAACCTGAGTTACGAGGAGAAACATTCACTAATCTCCATTCATAAATAACACTGTGCATGATGTTTTACAACCCTCTACTGAATATCCACTTCTTCAAATTACAGAACTCTACATTACTAACAGCCCGGCTTCATTAGAGGGAGTTTTCTATACAGCTTCCTGGGTTTCAGGACCTACATCATTCTTCACATACTTTCAATACACTCACACACCATTCATAAACATGACTCCTACATACCATTTCCCTAATTGAGTAGACAATACTTGACACACTTCCCTGATAATCAATTCCTCCAGAGTGTATCCCCCCCCCTTCCCCCACCATGCAGCCCATCCAACCCCAGAGAAGGTGGTATCCCCCTCCCCCACCATGCGGCCCATCCAACCCCAGAGAAGGTGGGATCCCCCTCCCCCACCATGCAGCCCATCCAACCCCAGAGAAGGTGGTATCCCCCTCCCCCACCATGCGGCCCCTCCAACCCCAGAGAAGGTGGGATCCCCCTCCCCCACCATGCGGCCCATCCAACCCCAGAGAAGGTAGTATCCCCCTCCCCCACCATGCGGCCCATCCAACCCCAGAGATGGTGGGATCCACCTCCCCCACCATGCGGCCCATCCAACCCCCAGAGAAGGTAGTATCCCCCTCCCCCACCATGCGGCCCATCCAACCCCCAGAGAAGGTGGGATCCCCCTCCCCCACCATGCGGCCCATCCAACCCCAGAGAAGGTGGGATCCCCCTCCCCCACCATGCGGCCCATCCAACCCCAGAGAAGGTGGTATCCCCCTCCCCCACCATGCGGCCCCTCCAACCCCAGAGAAGGTGGGATCCCCCTCCCCAACCATGCGGCCCCTCCAACCCCAGAGAAGGTGGGATCCCCCTCCCCCACCATGCGGCACCTCCAGCCCCAGAGAAGGTGGCCGGCTATGGTGGCTAGGCTTGTTCTAGATGTTCATTCTACACAGGCATGGGTTACCCTAGACTGGGTTGCTTCAGAGATCTGCCTCTTATCCCTGGTCTCTGCTAGATGTCGGTCTCTACTGCACCAAGTAACTTGGCAGGCTGCTGGGGCTGGGCCAGAGTCCTAGCAGGCTGCTGGGGCTGGGCCAGAGTCCTAGCAGGCTGCTGGGAATGGGCCAGAGTCCTAGCAGGCTGGGCCAGAGTACTAGCAGGCTGCTGGGGCTGGGCCAGAGTCCTAGCAGGCTGGGCCAGAGTACTAGCAGGCTGGGCCAGAGTCCTAGCAGGCTGCTGGGGCTGGGCCAGAGTCCTAGCAGGCTGCTGGGAATGGGCCAGAGTCCTAGCAGGCTGGGCCAGAGTACTAGCAGGCTGCTGGGGCTGGGCCAGAGTCCTAGCAGGCTGGGCCAGAGTACTAGCAGGCTGGGCCAGAGTCCTAGCAGGCTGCTGGGGCTGGGCCAGAGTCCTAGCAGGCTGCTGGGGCTGGGCCAGAGTCCTAGCAGGCTGCTGGGGCTGGGCCAGAGTCCTAGCAGGCTGCTCGGGCTGGGCCAGAGTCCTAACTGGCTGCTGGGGCTGGGCCAGAGTCCTAGCTGGCTGCTGGGGCTGGGCCAGAGTCCTAGCTGGCTGCTGGGGCTGGGCCAGAGTCCTAACTGGCTGCTGGGGCTGGGCCAGAGTCCTAGCTGGCTGCTGGGACTGGGCCAGAGTCCTAGCTGGCTGCTGGGGCTGGGCCAGAGTCCTAGCTGGCTGCTGGGGCTGGGCCAGAGTCCTAGCAGGCTGCTGGGGCTGGGCCAGAGTCCTAGCTGGCTGCTGGGGCTGGGCCAGAGTCCTAGCAGGCTGCTGGGGCTGGGCCAGAGTCCTAGCAGGCTGGGCCAGAGTCCTAGCAGGCTGCTGAGTCCACACTTCCGAGTTGCACAGTTTATTTCTGATAGGGTTTTCAAACCTATGAAGATGTCCAGTGAAAGCAGATACTCATTTCATAGGGAACTGTCCCTCTAGTGTTCTAACATCATCAACATCTAGAGAATAAAGGCGTTACCATGGCAGCCGTTCTCAAACCTGGCCAAACTCTTAATGTATGCCTCTGGGTTGTGCTACACAGCCACTTACCGGAGCTGAACGTCCCATTTAGAAGAGAAACAGCCCAAACACATCAGAGAGAAACAGCCCATTATCTCTCCATCAGACCAACAGGGTGGGACCATGCAGACAGCAGCACAATAATGACTTACAGTCGGGTCCGTCATTCAAATGGAGCATGTTGCACTTTCAAGAAATGCTCATTTTTGATGAATCATTGGTGGCCAAATAGATGTTCTATATTTAGAAGTCTGTCTAGGATAAACTGTCATGACGTACAAAACAGGCCTTTCTGTTGGCTAGACTGATGTCCAGAGTATATAGGCCAGAGTCAGACTAAATGTAGACCACAGTGTGAGCTGGTTACTCCTCTGTCTCTCCTCACACCTCCACCCACACAGAGGTGTGTGTTGTGAACCCTGCAGTGTGTGAACCAACCCTGTGGTGTGAACGAAGGTCGTAGTGTTAAACCATAGTGCTGCCATCACCTCCAACCATCAGCGCTCACCTAACGTGTGTGTGTGTGTGTGTGTGTGTGTGTGGTCATCAGCATTGCTGGTGTCACACCTCCCACACGGACAACAGAGGGAGGCAGGGTGTTCTATGGAATGCTGCTCTCTCCTCTCAGTCAAGATCCAAGAGAGACAGTTAGGAACATGTTTCTACTAGTTTATGGCTGAGTTTCAAATAGCAGCCTGTTCCCTATATAGTCCACTACTTCTGACCAGAGCCCTATGGGGCCTAGTGCACCCTATGGGCGATCCTGCATGGGTTTAAAAGATAAGCTTGAAAGATAAACAAAGTGCGTTCAACTATGGCTTGTTGTTACAAAAGGTGTTGATTGTAAGGTCAAAGGTAGTGCACTAATCAGGGTAATAGGGTGCTATTTGTGACGTAGACTCCATGTGCTGTGACCTCTGTCCTGTTACTAAGCTGCTGTTTAAGTTTAAACACTGACAAGAACTGCAGGTGACTAAACCTCCAAAACATCACCAGGAAGAAGGAAAAGAATTACAGAGGAACGGGGTCAGGGAGGGAGGGAGGAAGAGAGGAACGGGGTCAGGGAGGGAGGAAGAGAGGAACGGGGTCAGGGAGGGAGGGAGGAAGAGAGGAACGGGGTCAGGGAGGGAGGGAGGAAGAGAGGAACGGGGTCAGGGAGGGAGGGAGGAAGAGAGGAACGGGGTCAGGGAGGGAGGGAGGAAGAGAGGAACGGGGTCAGGGAGGGAGGGAGGGAGGAACGGGGTCAGGGAGGGAGGGAGGAAGAGAGGAACGGGGTCAGGGAGGGAGGGAGGAAGAGAGGAACGGGGTCAGGGAGGGAGGGAGGAAGAGAGGAACGGGGTGAAGGAGGGAGGAAGAGAGGAACGGGGTGAGGGAGGGAGGAAGGAAGAGAGGAACGGGGTCAGGGAGGGAGGAAGGAAGAGAGGAACAGGGTCAGGGAGGGAGGAAGGAAGAGAGGAACAGGGTCAGGGAGGGAGGAAGGAAGAGAGGAACAGGGTCAGGGAGGGAGGAAGAGAGGAACAGGGAGGGAGGAAGAGAGGGACGGGGTCAGGGGAGGAGAAAGAGAGGGACGGGGTCAGGGGAGGAGGAAGAGAGGGACGGGGTCAGGGGAGGAGGAAGAGAGGGACAGCAGTGGCTTCCGTGGTGTTCTCACACGGACACCATTCTTGTTAAGTGTTTTACATATCGTAGACTCGTCAGAGATGTTAGCATGTTCCAGAGATTTCTGTAAGTCTTTAGTTGACACTATAGGATTGTTCTTAACCTCAGTGAGCATTCTGCGCTGTGCTCTTCCAGGCATCTTTGAAGGACGGCCACTCCTAGAGAGAGTAGCAACAGTGCAGAACTTTCTCCATTTATAGACAATTTGTTTTACTGTGGACTGATGAATATCAAGGCTTTTAGAGATACTTTTGTAACCCTTTCCAGCTTTATGCAAGTCAACAATTCTTAATCTTAGGTCTTCTGAGATCTCTTTTGTTCGGGGCATGGGTCACATCAGGCAATGCTTCTAGTGAATAGGGTTGCAACGGGTCGGAAACTTTCCGGTCAATTTCCCTGGGAAGTTAAGCCCTGGGAAGTTAAGCCCTGGGAAGTTAAGCCCTGGGAAGTTAAGCCCTGGGAAGTTAAGCCCTGGGAAGTTAAGCCCTGGAATTTGGGGTATTTTGCTTAAATTCAACAAAGAAAAGTTAGCTTATAACAGTGAGCCTTTTATTGTGGGATACACACAAGGCAATTCTAGGTCTTGTGGCATATTTTGGTTCAACTATCCCCAATTCAATGGAATTGCAACCCTCTGCATGCGCCGTGCACTCTTCCAACACGCGCGCCGTGCACTCTTCCAACACGCGCGCCGTGCACTCTTCCAACACGCGCGCCGTGCACTCTTCCAACACGCGCGCCGTGCACTCTTCCAACACGCGCGCCGTGCACTCTTCCAACACGCGCGCCGTGCACTCTTCCAACACGCGCGCCGTGCACTCTTCCAACACGCGCGCCGTGCACTCTTCCAACACGCGCGCCGTGCACTCTTCCAACACGCGCGCCGTGCACTCTTCCATCACGCGCGCCGTGCACTCTTCCATCACGCGCGCCGTGCACTCTTCCATCACGCGCGCCGTGCACTCTTCCATCACGCGCGCCGTGCACTCTTCCATCACGTGCGCAGCTGATTCTCAAGATCTTGCATACTAATGAGATGCTATTGAGCCCACACTACTACACTGTCTGACCCAACAACTATATGCTTTCTGGTAAGTTTTGATTACAATACTGGGTTGGGGTGAATATATTTTATCTGACATTCATGTTTTTTTGTTACCTAGTAAATAGTAGCCTACAACGAAGTGTTTTTAAATCATTTCTAACTTGTTAACAATTTCTGCTATTTCATTTTTGCTACCTACCATGTGGGTTTTAGCTTGCTTTGAGCCTGCTAACTGAGGAGTGTTAATTCACCTGTTTCCATACATGTTTAATTTTTAAAACATTTATCTTACAAAGGAGTTGTTTAATCTAACTGCTTAACTATTTATCTGTACGTGTAGTTGTATGTGGGGTTTTTTACTCATTGTTTTCTAATCTTTACAGGAAAATGCCACGGGCACTATCTGATGTGTGGAGACATTTCACTGCAGCTAATGTAGAAGGAAAAGCTGTGTACATCTGCAAATACTGTGCCAAATCATATGTGAAGAATCAAAGATGCATCAAAGATGCAGAATCCTCTGGCCAAGTGCATAAAGTTCCCTCAGCGCTCACAACCTCTGACAAAAGTCCCTCTTACTTCTATTCGAGGTGAAAATGATGAATCAGACACCTTATGGTCCACCTGGAATCAGAAGTATTTTTGACTCATTGGAAGAACGTAGTCAGAGAAATTATGAATGTGTTGCTCGAGCTGTGTATGCAACTGGTTTACCTCTGATGCTCACAGGCAATGTGTATTGGAAGAGATTTCTGAATGTTCTTCGCCCAGCATACACCCCTCCAACCAGACATGCTTTATCTACTAATTTGCTGGATGCAGAGTTCAACAGAGTTCAAGTGAAGGTCAAGCATATCATTGAGAAAGCCGACTATTGCAATCGTCTCTGATAGGTGGTCGAACGTTCGTGGGCAAGGAATCATCAACTACATCATCTCCATCCCTCAAACAGTATTCTACAAGAGCACAGACACACCGATCTCTACATTGCAGATGAGCTGAAGGCAGTCATCAATGACCTTGGACTACAGAAGGAGTTTGCACTGGTGACCGACAATGCTGTGAACATGAAGGCTGCTTGGTCAAAAGTGGAGGAGTCCTACCCTCACATCACACCCATTGGCTGTGCTGCTCATGCATTGAATCTGCTCCTCAAGGAAATCATGACACTGAAAAACAATGGATACACTGTACAAGAGAGCCAAGGAAACAGTTAGGTATGTGAAGGGTCATGAAGTTATAGCAGCAATCTACCTCACCAAGCAAAGTGAGAAGAATAAGAGCACCACATTGAAGCTGCCCAACAACACCCGTTGGGGTGGTGTTGTCATCATGTTGGACAGTCTCCTGGAGGGGAAGGAGTCTCTCCAAGAAATGGCCATATCACAGTCTGCCGATATGGACAGCCCCATCAAGAGGATCCTCCTGGATGATGTATTTTGGGAGAAAGAGGTAAGCAGCCTGAAACTCCTGAAACCTATAGCAGTAGCCATTGCACTGATTGAGGGAGACAATGCCATCCTGTCTGATGTTCAGACTCTGCTTGCATATGTAAGAGAAGAAATCCGTACTGCCCTGCCCACTTCACTGTTGCTCCAAGCAGAGGAAACTGCAGATCTGAAATACATCAAAAAGCGTGAAGACTTCTGCCTGAAGGCCATACATGCCGCAGCTTACATGTTGGACCCCAAGGAAGCTGGCAAGAGCTTCCTGTCTGGTGCAGAGGTTAACAGGGCCTATAGCATCATCACTACCGTGTCTCGCCACCTTGGCCTGGATGACGGCAAGGTTCTGGCAGTCTGGCGAAGTACACTTCCAAGCAAGGGCTTTGGGATGGAGATGCAATATGGCAGTCGTGCCAACATATCTCATCAGCCACCTGGTGGAAGGGACTTTGTGGATCTGAGGCTCTTTCCTGTTGACTACATCATTCTCCAAATCCCACCAACATCAGCCGCCTCAGAGCTCAGCTGGTCCTTGTTTTGGGCACACACACGCACACCAAAGCACGCAACAGTCTGACCAATACAAGGGTTGAAAAATTGGTGGCCATCCGTGCAAATTTGAGGCTTTTTGAGCCTGACAACAAGCCATCCTCAACAAGGTTGGAAAGTGACAGTGAAGATGAGGCCTCATGGTCAAGAGGTGGACATTGAGGAGGTCCAGGGAGAAGACATGGAAGCCTGAGAGGAAGACAACCAAAGCTTTAGATTTTAGACCATTTTATAGATGTATTTAAGTATTTAATCATTTGCAATTATGTCTACTTATGATAAGGTAAACGGTTTGTTTTGTCTCCATATATGGTAAGGTAAATATATCCAATGCAAAAAAACATATACATTTAAATGGTATAAATATTATTTTACATATATTTCCATTAATTCCCACAGAAAGTTTCCACCTCTGAATATTCCCCAAAATGTGCCAACCTACTAGTGAATAGCAAACAAACATTTTGAGAGTGTATTTTAATAGGGCAGGGCAGCTCTAACAATCATCTCCAATCTCATTGACTGGACTCCATGTTAGCTGACTCCTGACTCCAATTAGCTTATGGAGAAGTCATTAGCCTAGAGGTTCACATACTTTTCCAACCTACACTGTGAATGTTTAAATGATGTATTCAATATAGACAAGACAAATAATAATTAGTGTGTTATTAGTTTAAGCAGACTGTGTTTGTCTGTTGTTGTGACAGATGAAGATCAGATCTGATGACCAATTAATGCAGAAATCCTGGTAATTCCAGAGGGTTCATACTTGTTCTTGCCACTGTACACACACACACACACACACAGGTGTTATATTTAATTAACTCTGCAACTAACTATTCACTTCTTTCACAACTGGCACCAGTTTGGCGACCAACACATTTACAACAAAGACAGTGATATAGTAGGATAAATAAACGTGTTTACAGAAAACAAAAAGGATATTTCATTAAATACCAATGATATTCACTAAGTTGGTTGGTATTCAGGATAATGATTTACAGATTTGTCGAGCTATTCATATTTTTAAATCTTCTATCTTTGAATATGTGATATGCGATAAGGCCACACAGAAGGCCAGAGATAATTACACACATCTGTACAAATCTAAAGGACCCAAAAGAGACACTAGATGTCTTGTGAAAAAATTACATAAAATCCTTGAACGTTACCAAAATGCTGGTAGTTTACGGGTAAACGTTGACATTTTCCAGTAATATACCCTCCCTTTGCAAGCGTTGCACAGAGTGATGTAATGGCAGTGAGCGTGGCATCTAGAAGTAAACAGGCCTTCAGAGGGGCCACCTCCCTCCATGACATCTAGAAGTAAACAGGCCTTCAGAGGGGCCACCTCCCTCCATGGCATCTAGAAGTAAACAGGCCATCAGAGGGGCCACCTCCCTCCATGGCATCTAGAAGTAAACAGGCCATCAGAGGGGCCACCTCCCTCCATGGCATCTAGAAGTAAACAGGTCAGAGGGACTGTATGACGAGGAGAGAGTGCAGAGGACTGACATTTAGAAGACTTACTACACAGCCTAAAGAGAGGGGGCACCTCCCTCCATGACATCTAGAAGACTTACTACACAGCCTAAAGAGAGGGGACACCTCCCTCCATGGCATCTAGAAGACTTACTACACAGCCTAAAGAGAGGGGACACCTCCCTCCATGACATCTAGAAGACTTACTACACAGCCTAAAGAGAGGGGGCACCTCCCTCCATGGCATCTAGAATACTTACTACACAGCCTAAAGAGAGGGGGCACCTCCCTCCATGGCATCTAGAATACTTACTACACAGCCTAAAGAGAGGGGGCACCTCCCTCCATGGCATCTAGAAGACTTACTACACAGCCTAAAGAGAGGGGGCACCTCCCTCCATGGCATCTAGAAGACTTACTACACAGCCTAAAGAGAGGGGGCACCTCCCTCCATGGCATCTAGAAGACTTACTACACAGCCTAAAGAGAGGGGGCACCTCCCTCCATGGCATTTAGAAGACTTACTACACAGCCTAAAGAGAGGGGGCACCTCCCTCCATGGCATCTAGAAGACTTACTACACAGCCTAAAGAGAGGGGGCACCTCCCTCCATGGCATTTAGAAGACTTACTACACAGCCTAAAGAGAGGGGGCACCTCCCTCCATGGCATCTAGAAGACTTACTACACAGCCTAAAGAGAGGGGGCACAGTGAGGGTGAAGGAGATTAGAACAGAGAGGAACTCAGGAACATTCAAGGAATATTCAAATGCATTCTAATTCTCAGCCATCTAAAATTATACACTTGGAGGTTTTATCAGAGGTAAGATATGGGGGATGGTTAAGTTTTCCTCCTTAAAATGACTGCTGTCCTCAGTTCCTAAACCACAAGGCTTGTCCTTCCAGTTCACCAGCTGGACCAAAGACTTGACCTCATTGGTTGAACTAATTGGTGACCATCTGAGACACACATCCATGGCTGTTGAACTGTGTTCTGCACAGCGCTAAAGGAATGTTCCTAATTACACTAGAAAGATAAGTTAACTGACATCAGTTAGCTCTACATGGCAATTACTGGTGACACACACTGTGGCGGTACAGGGGAGTGTGTGTGTGTGTGTGTGTGTGTGTGTGTGTGTGTGTGTGTGTGTGTGTGTGTGTGTGTGTGTGTGTGTGTGTGTGTGTGTGTGTGTGTGTGTGTGTGTGTGTGTGTGTGTGTATAAAGGTCTGAGCCCACAGGAAGGGCAGGGGGAGTAGGACTCTCCCATCTCAACAGAAATTAACTCAGACACACACACACATCAAGAGGACTGTATGACGACGAGAGAGTGCAGAGGACTGTATAACGACGAGAGAGTGCAGAGGACTGTATGACGACGAAAAAGTGCAGAGGACTGTATGACGACGAGAGAGTGCAGAGGACTGTATAACGACGAGAGAGTGCAGACGACTGTATGACGACGAGAGAGTGCAGAGGACTGTATGACGACCAGAGAGTGCAGAGGACTGTATGACGACGAGAGAGTGCAGAGGACTGTATGACGACGAGAGAGTGCAGAGGACTGTATGACGACCAGAGAGTGCAGAGGACTGTATGACGACGAGAGAGTGCAGAGGACTGTATGACGACCAGAGAGTGCAGAGGACTGTATGACGACGAGAGAGTGCAGAGGACTGTATGACGACGAGAGAGTGCAGAGGACTGTATGACGACGAGAGAGTGCAGAGGACTGTATGACGACGAGAGAGTGCAGAGGACTGTATGACGACGAGAGAGTGCAGAGGACTGTATGACGACGAGAGAGTGCAGAGGACTGTATGACGACGAGAGAGTGCAGAGGACTGTATGACGACGAGAGAGTGCAGAGGACTGTATGACGACGAGAGAGTGCAGAGGACTGTATGACGACGAGAGAGTGCAGAGGACTGTATGACGACGAGAGAGTGCAGAGGACTGTATGACGACGAGAGAGTGCAGAGGACTGTATGACGACGAGAGAGTGCAGAGGACTGTATGACGACGAGAGAGTGCAGAGGACTGTATGACGACGAGAGAGTGCAGAGGACTGTATGACGACGAGAGAGTGCAGAGGACTGTATGACGACGAGAGAGTGCAGAGGACTGTATAACGACGAGAGAGTGCAGAGGACTGTATGACGACGAGAGAGTGCAGAGGACTGTATGACGACGAGAGGGTGCAGAGGACTGTATGACGACGAGAGGGTGCAGAGGACTGTATGACGACGAGAGAGTGCAGAGGACTGTATAACGACGAGAGAGTGCAGAGGACTGTATAACGACGAGAGAGTGCAGAGGACTGTATAACGACGAGAGGGAGCAGAGGACTGTATGACGACGAGAGAGTGTAGAGGACTGTATAACGACCAGAGAGTGCAGAGGACTGTATAACGACCAGAGAGTGCAGAGGACTGTATGACGACCAGAGAGCGTAGAGGACTGTATAACGACCAGAGAGCGTAGAGGACTGTATGACGACGAGAGAGCGTAGAGGACTGTATGACGACCAGAGAGTGTAGAGGACTGTATGACGACCAGAGAGCGTAGAGGACTGTATAACGACGAGAGAGCGTAGAGGACTGTATAACGACGAGAGAGCGCAGAGGACTGTATAACGACGAGAGAGCGTAGAGGACTGTATGACGACGAGAGAGTGCAGAGGACTGTATGACGAGGAGAGAGTGTAGAGGAGTGTATAACGACGAGAGAGTGTAGAGGACTGTATAACGACGAGAGAGTGTAGAGGACTGTATGACGACGAGAGAGTGTAGAGGACTGTATGACGACGAGAGAGTGTAGAGGACTGTATGACGACGAGAGAGTGTAGAGGACTGTATGACGACGAGAGAGTGTAGAGGACTGTATGACGACCAGAGAGCGTAGAGGACTGTATGACGACCAGAGAGTGCAGAGGACTGTATGACGAGGAGAGAGTGTAGAGGACTGTATGACGACGAGAGAGTGTAGAGGACTGTATAACGACGAGAGAGTGTAGAGGACTGTATAACGACGAGAGAGTGTAGAGGACTGTATAACGACCAGAGAGTGCAGAGGACTGTATAATGTATAATGAGTCGGACGTCCTTAGGACCCCAGATAGCAGGGGGTTACTGAATAAACATTTCCTCTGGCTTGTGAACAAACTCTACTATCACGCTAGTATGCACAAACACACACACACACACACACACACACACAATTATTATCAGGCCTGAAACAAAAGAGTCCCAGGAACAAACACAGTATTCACAGTGACATTTGAGACTCACCAAACCCCCGTGGAATGTAGATGTAGAGGCAACATAACAGGGGTTCCATCCCGTCTGCTGTGTGGCAGTGAACCAACCAACCACAGCTCAGAGGTTCGCTCCTCTACACAAATCATGGACCTACTTAGTTACTTAGTTAGAGAGCTTTAGAACTGTTTGCCAAAAGCCAGAGAGGACAATACGGTCAAATGATGTCTGCATCCTAAACACGCTATTCCCTAGCAGGATCTTATGTAGAGCACTATAGGGGACAGGGTGTCAGCTGGGATACAGACTATAGGGGACAGGGTGTCAGCTGGGATACAGACTATAGAGGACAGGGTGTCAGCTGGGATACAGACTATAGAGGACAGGGTGTCAGCTGGGATACAGACTATAGAGGACAGGGTGTCAGCTGGGATACAGACTATAGGGGACAGGGTGTCAGCTGGGAAACAGACTATAGGGGACAGGGTGTCAGCTGGGATACAGACTATAGAGGACAGGGTGTCAGCTGGGATACAGACTATAGGGGACAGGGTGTCAGCTGGGATACAGACTATAGAGGACAGGGTGTCAGCTGGGATACAGACTATAGAGGACAGGGTGTCAGCTGGGATACAGACTATAGGGGACAGGATGTCAGCTGAGATACAGACTATAGAGGACAGGGTGTCAGCTGGGATACAGACTATAGGGGACAGGGTGTCAGCTGGGATACAGACTATAGGGGACAGGGTGTCAGCTGGAATACAGACTATAGAGGACAGGGTGTCAGCTGAGATACAGACTATAGAGGACAGGGTGTCAGCTGGGATACAGACTATAGGGGACAGGGTGTCAGCTGGGATACAGACTATAGGGGACAGGGTGTCAGCTGAGATACAGACTATAGAGGACAGGGTGTCAGCTGGGATACAGACTATAGTCAAACAGACTACAGGGTACAACCCTTCACCACATACTCAGTATCACTCAGCTAAGTGTTGAACTGGCAACACAACATCAGTCAACCAGACTACAGGGTACAACCCTTCACCACATACTCAGTATCACTCAGCTAAGTGTTGAACTGGCAACACAACATCAGTCAACCAGACTACAGGGTACAACCCTTCACCACATACTCAGTATCACTCAGCTAAGTGTCGCGGTCCGCAGACATTCCTAGGAGAAAATAACAGTTTATATTGGAATTTCCTGGAATGTCAAACCCCCATACACACACACACAAAACACACACACACACACACGTTCTATGACAGAGTTCAGTTTAAAGCAGGATGCATGGCCTTCCCCCCACAACACAGTACATGGTAAAGACAGAACACAGTGGTTCACAGCTACCACACAGGAACACAGACAAATGAAAAGATCCATTCATTTAATGACAATTGAAACGTTTGATTTATCCGCCAATATTCTAGACTCAACAAAACGTTAGAAACCTGAGTGAAACTCGGGAGGCAACTACCTACATTTGTCCAATGAGAAACGATTGGTTTGGTTGAATTTTCCGTTGCACATTTTTTTATAAACGTTTAGCCCCAATAACCCCCCCCCCCATGGTCCATTATGACAGGAGGACCAGAGAACCTGCGTCCCAAATGGCTCCCTATGGGCCCGTGTCAGAAGTAGTGCACCGTATAGTGACTATGGTGCCATTTGGAACACAGACAGTAAAGGACTCCCAGCCAATGAGCTGATCTGATGTCATGACCCTGACAGCCGTGCCCAGTGACACAGATCTGGTTGCCATGTCAACAGTCTCTCTGGCTGGGAGGGTAATGGTTTGGGAGAATGGGATGCACATTGACCTGTGTACCAGAGCACACGCACGACGAGAGGATAAACAGTAGGTGAAATGTCTGCTAGGAAGTGTGTGTGTGTGTGTGTGTGTGTGTGCGCAGTTTTGGACTTAACAGGGTCAGTTTGTCCATTCTGTCACCAGCAGTTCCACTTTATCTAATGTCTGCTGGTTAATGATTGAACAATTCTCTGGCCTGAGATCCAAACTCACTTCTCCCAACGCTGCAGAGTGAGTTGGCAAAAATGCATTTTTCTCCCATTCTGTCAAATGCATGTTCTTTAAGAAAGTGCTCTGGTGCAACCAATTGGTAGTTAGGCTATTAAAGAGGACGTTGTTCGTGGACGTGGTATGATGGAGTACATGAGAAAAGATATCACCGGAGTCACCATCATGCTCCCCTAGTCAACCTATACAGGAGCTACAGCCCCACTGCCTTCAATACAACCGATGCTTTTCTTTTTAACATTATAAAAAGTGAGCCGCACCACATTTCCTTGAATTCCTCGAAGCTACACAACTTCTAAATAAATCAGTCGAATATAAAGTTAAGAAATAGTCCACTGAAAGCAGCATTCTAACAGAAAACCTAAAACACCGTCTTATTCTATTGATTTAAAGACGCAAAGAAAATGATCATGAACCCAGACACAGAAAAGGCAACAAAGTAACAAAGTAACACATTTCTACTGACTACCGTCATTTTTGCAACATCGTTGCATTCAATAAACAGGCACCCGGCAGCGCCCAAAAACACTGCATGTTGCAATTGGCTGTTCTTTGTAATGTGAGGAATAATCTACACTCGACAGAAAGGGGATAACTACTCCAATTAAACTGTTAAAAAGAGAATCATGAAATGACCCTAGTTAAGCCCCGTTTCAACACCGCCGAGGATCACTGACGAGGGGACAATAAGTAGCCTGGTTGATGATTACAAAAGCGTCTCCCCTCCCAATATTCACCCCCCGTGGTCCCCCCCTATCTGCGCTTCTGTCTGTTTGTAAGCTGCATGCACTATGATCAAAACGGAATAAAATATCTACAATTAAGTTATATTTTTTAAATGAATCTAATTTAAAGCGCATGCATAGGCCACGCGGAACTCACCGTGAAAAGCATCCCATTCACAAGGCTTTGATCCGCGTGACAGTTTCATCGGGCCCCCAGGTTCAAGACAAGGGCGCGTTCATCACACAGCAACGTTGGCTTGTCTTGTAGTAGCTAGGATCCGCTCAACAACGGGACCAGGCAAAATGTGGAGAATATATATCCTATCGACTCTTCCAAACTCCCAATTCTATTATTTTTCTTTTGAAAAAAAAACAACACCAAAATAAGATAGTGAAGTTGGTTTCCAGAGTAAAATAGCAGCTATGATGCATCCTCTGTGCTTCTGTCAGGCGTTGCTGTACACCGGTGCAACGTTCTGCGCGTTCCACTCCTTTGGTGAGTCTGACCACGCCCCTCCCACATGGCGTCTTAAAGCGATAGAGGGCTATTCTAGAATTAGGCTACTCTCACTTTACTGAGACCGACAAAAGGCTCTGGGTGGGCACCCGCATGTTTTCCAAACGGAGATGGGCAATGAATGATTGTCACATTCAAATTCGTGTTTGTGTGACAACGGGTACCATATCTCACACAGCCAAAGGGAGGGGAAAAGTAGGCCTATAGTCACATGACTTACTGCCAAGGGAGGGGTGAGGTAGGATTATAGTCACATGACTTACTGCCAAGGGAGGGGTAAGGTAGGCTTATAGTCACATGACTTACTGCCAAGGGAGGGGAAAGGTAGGCTTATAGTCACATGACTTACTGCCAAGGGAGGGGAAAGGTAGGCCTATAGTCACATGACTTACTGCCCAGGGAGGGGAAAGGTAGGCCTATAGTCACATGACTTACTGCCAAGGGAGGGGAAAGGTAGACCTATAGTCACATGACTTACTGCCCAGGGAGGGGAAAGGTAGGCCTATAGTCACATGACTTACTGCCCAGGGAGGGAAAGGTAGTCCTATAGTCACATGACTTACTGCCAAGGGAGGGGAAAGGTAGGCCTATAGTCACATGACTTACTGCCAAGGGAGGGGAAAGGTAGGCCTATAGTCACATGACTTACTGCCAAGGGAGGGGAAAGGTAGACCTATAGTCACATGACTTACTGCCCAGGGAGGGGAAAGGTAGGCCTATAGTCACATGACTTACTGCCCAGGGAGGGAAAGGTAGTCCTATAGTCACATGACTTACTGCCAAGGGAGGGGAAAGGTAGGCCTATAATCACATGACTTACTGCCCAGGGAGGGGAAAGGTAGGCCTATAGTCACATGACTTACGGCCCAGGGAGGGGAAAGGTAGGCCTATAGTCACATGACTTACTGCCAAGGGAGGGGTGAGGTAGGCTTATAGTCACATGACTTACTGCCAAGGGAGGGGTAAGGTAGGCTTATAGTCACATGACTTACTGCCAAGGGAGGGGAAAGGTAGGCTTATAGTCACATGACTTACTGCCAAGGGAGGGGAAAGGTAGGCCTATAGTCACATGACTTACTGCCAAGGGAGGGGAAAGGTAGGCCTATAGTCACATGACTTACTGCCAAGGGAGGGGAAAGGTAGGCCTATAGTCACATGACTTACTGCCAAGGGAGGGGAAAGGTAGGCCTATAGTCACATGACTTACAAGATGATTTCCATTAGGTGCAGGATTTATAGAACAAAGGGGCATGACCCACATGCGTTGTTGAGGTGGGTGGAAGTATGCTGGGGGGAATGCAGTCTATCAACAGATTCATCATGATAGCAGATTCATTGGGATAGGGTCACCCAGAGGGACCGAGCGTTGCGTTTGGTTCGACTCAGGGGCGTGAGAGGTAACATGTTTTAGCCTATGGAAAAGGGCTCCTCTCAAGGGGGTGATAACAGCCTTTACGTATAGGATGCACAGTTTAAGAGGAAGGTTCCTGGTGTGTGTGAGGCTGGACGGCTTAAGGCGTCAGCATTCTGCAGTTCGGCTGGCGCCTAGTCTAACTCGGCTAGCCGAAACCGAACGAGCGTGCTCGCATTCTGTCTTAAAATACCTTTGCTTGAAAAATTAGAAAAAGGTGGCAATAGTACTGTTTCTCCATTTTGAGATGCCGTACATTTCCTCAAAATAGTCCGAATGAATCTAAGACAACTCAAGAAATTTCGAATTCATTTTAGCAGGGGAGATTTTAGTCTCGTAATTTTTTTATATATATTTTTAAATTTAATTTAACCTTTATTTAAGTAAGCAAGTCAGTTAAGAACAAATTCTTACATCTAACTAAGATGTTTGGTGCAGTATTTCTCAAAGAAAAAATGCATGAAAACGAGTCATCTCTCGTTATTAAAGAATCGCTACTGTTGACCAATCACCAACGAAGGGGCTTAGACTTCGGCTCCGAACTTCAGCTTGCCTCCAGAAAAAAATGTTGTTTGCCCGAACAGCCGAAAAAAAAACTCACTGAAGTCCAAAACAAACAAAAACCTCACAAAATGTCATCATAATATTTACACAAACTCTTCCCAACTGTTTCGGGTTGGGAAGCATGCGGACGCCTTTTGTCGAAATCATTTTTACAAAAAAACTATTTGGGATCTCTGTCTCATCTGCAGGCCTTTGACTTTACTTTGTTTTAGCTTCAAAGTGGGTGACATGTCTTAAGAGGAAAAATGGCGGACATCAGAACTTTATTTTAATCAAAAAGCGACTTTTTCAAATCCGGCTAGTCTCATGCAAGAGATTCCAGGCTTGACTAGTCAGATTTGCGGGGGAGTGATCAACCGCGGCTCTATCCATGGTGCTGAATCTATGCTTTTGCTGCTATTGTTAATCTGTTTATTAAACACTGCATCGGATATGCCACAGTAAGTGGGTTATCATAATATAAAAACAGCCACAACCTTTCCAAATCCCCCTGACAGCCAGGTACAAGGGGAGAGAAAAGGACTTAACAAGCTGGCTAACATCTTTCAGTCGAAGGTAGACTAAAACATTTTCACTAGGCTGTAATAATAACCACACCATATTTTACCGCTCAGCTAACAGTGTTTCATAGGCCTACTTTTAAAACTAGACTACATCAACTAAATGAGGTGTAATTACGTCAGACTCAGGTTGAACAGGAATACCCAGGATGCTCGGGAGAAGCTTGCAATTTTCTTGCAGAATTGGTAGATTTGATGGAAAATATTCAACCTTAATCAGAACCACATGGTCCTGACAGTTTTAGGGAGCGTACCCATCCCAAGATCCATCTTAAGGTCTTCTGCAGTTCATTCCTTCGGCCGTTCGTTCTGCGCGTTGTGTTTTGGCCTAACGATCCAGGTTAGAGTAAGTACCCCACACCTGGCCTAACAATCCAGGTTAGAATAACCATCCTACACCTGGCCTAACAATCCAGGTTAGAGTAACCATCCTACACCTGGCCTAACAATCCAGGTTAGAGTAACCATCCCACACCTGGCCTAACAATCCAGGTTAGAATAACCATCCTACACCTGGCCTAACAATCCAGGTTAGAATAACCATCCCATACCTGGCCTAACAATGTCTGTGATGATATGGCCATTAGCCTATATAGTTATTCAGAATCAGCCCCCTCTGTTACTCTGACTGGCAGGGCTGCTGTTGAGTGATAGATGATGACACTAGAAAACACTCATGTTCAAGTCACTAGGCAAGAAGTCAGTGAACTCATTCATCATCTCTATCCATAGTATCATTTAAGAAAATACTTTTTCGGACAATTCAATTGTTCTAAAAGATGTGTGATGAACTTCATGTTGACAAGCCCTTTCCTGTAAACTCCCCCCTTATCCCCCTCTCTCTTTCTCCTCCCTCGTGTACTTTCTGTGATGAAATGAACAGCATGAAGGACTGTATTTAAACAGCCAATGTCCATCAGTCATATTTTATAGCCATTTCCTTTTCTTGTTGGCTGAGTTCCCAGTGTTTTCTCTCTTTCTCTCTCGCTCTCTTTCTCTTTCTCCCTCTCTCTTTCTCCCTCTCTTTCCCTTACTTCGTCTCTTTCTCTTCCCTTCTTTCTCTCTCTCTGTCTCTCTCTCTCTCTCTGTCTCTCTCTCCCTCCCTCCCTCACTCCATCCGGCTCCTGGCCCTGTGAGTTGGATCTTAATGAGAATCTCTAGACAACTGCAGTGCTCTGTTTGGGTTTGTGGATGCATTAACGATTTGCCAAGGATCTGTCTTTCTGTCCAATTACTGCCGTCAGAGGAGGGCTTCTGCAAAATATAAGCTTTCTGGAGCTTCCTGTGGATTGTAGACCGGGCCTCTCATTTCGTTGTACCCACCTCTCTCTCTCTCTCTCAACCCCTCTCTCTTTTTGTTGTCTCTCGTCTCTCTCCTTCCCCTCTACTAAGGATACATATTTTCCGGTTAGAAATAAAGGGATTATCTCCAGGCGTACTATCCCACCCTCCCCTGTCATCTCCCCTTCTCCCCTATCATCCCCTTTTCCCTGTCATCCCCCATTCTGCCCTGTCATCCTCCCTTCTCCCCTGTCATCCTCCCTTCTCCCTGTCATCCCCCTTCTCCCCTGTCATCCCCCCTTCTCCCGTCATCCCCCTTCTCCCCTGTCATCCCCCCTTTTCTCCTGTCATCCTCCCTTTTCCCCTGTCATCCCCCCTTTTTCCCTGTCATCCCCCCTTCTCCCCTGTCATCCCCCCTTTTCCCCTGTCATCCCCCTTCTCCCCTGTTCTGTCTCTGTCTCAGTCTCTTTTCTGTTCTGTCACCCTCTTTTCTGTTCTGTTCTGTCTCTGCTCTGTTCTGTCTCGTCTCTGTCTCTTCTCTGTCTCTTCTCTGTCTCTTCTCTGTCGCTGTCTCATCTCATCTCGGCTCTGTCCTGTCTCTGCTCTGTCTCTGATGTGGCTGGGAAGAATCAGGTCAGCTATCTGCCTATCAGCATCTAGTGTCAGTCATCGTTATGGCTCTGACAGAGTTGTGTTCTATGTGAAGGAGGATGGGGTTCTTTCAGTAGCGTTGCCTAGCTACAGTACATAAACATGGCCAAGGTCATGTTATTCAGACTTCAACATATTACTGATTATTTAACTTTAGTGAGGGCCTTGATATCTGCTCCAGACCTATGAGACTGACCCTGATTATTTAACTTTAGTGAGGGCCTTGATATCCGCTACAGACCTATTTGACTGACTCTGATTAGTTAACTTTAGTGAGGGCCTTGATATCTGCTACAGACCTATGAGACTGACCCTGATTATTTAACTTTAGTGAGGGCCTTGATATCTGCTACAGACCTATGAGACTGACTCTGATTAGTTAACTTTAGTGAGGGCCTTGATATCTGCTACAGACCTATGAGACTGACCCTGATTATTTAACTTTAGTGAGGGCCTTGATATCTGCTACAGACCTATTTGACTGACTCTGATTATTTAACTTTAGTGAGGGCCTTGATATCTGCTACAGACCTATGAGACTGACCCTGATTATTTAACTTTAGTGAGGGCCTTGATATCTGCTACAGACCTATGAGACTGACCCTGATTATTTAACTTTAGTGAGGGCCTTGATATCTGCTCCAGACCTATGAGACTGACCCTGATTATTTAACTTTAGTGAGGGCCTTGATATCTGCTACAGACCTATGAGACTGACCCTTGAGGTAGAAACTGAATAAACTGCAGGAGCATTCAACAGGGTCTGGGTGTCTATTTCAAGGCTTACAATTTGAGGCATTCAAAGAAACAATTTGTAGAAAATAAAATAATTTATTGTTGCAGTAGTACCATGATCATGTGGTTATGATGTGTACAGTGAGTTTCAGCCCACAACAACAACAGATGATATAAGTGTCCTTATGGACCTTGAATGTGATCAGGTACCTTCTTCCAATGGTTTCCATCCCGTTAGAAATGTCCCATCATACTTTGGTCAAATGAATATTATAATACAACAAATGTGGGTATTTATCTGCATGTATACGTGGAATTAAGCCGAAATCATATTGTAAAGTGTTGAAAAACCACATTCAACGTTATGCAGTTGCAGAGGAATGTACTGTACCTGTAAGCAGACCGATAACATTATGCAATACTTTTTTAATGAGATTGATAACATTAACATTACAGAAGTGATTGATAGATACCATTAAGAAATAAATATCTGTTCAACAAAATGAAGACAAATACATATCACATATGTTCCATATAAAATAGCAACAATGTTTTGGGTTTAAGTGAGAAGAACATCAAAGGTGTTGAACCCGTTGTAGCTGATCGAGTGTCGTGGAACCAGATGTCATTTGTCATGTTACAGTTGTCTCTTACGTTCGTCCTTGGTTCATATTTCTAGCCCACATTGAGTCTTTTTCCCTTTCATTGTGTTTTGTGTGTCATTCTCTGTAAGACACAGTCCACTGCTCCTTTGTGATGTGGTACTGTTCTCTTGTTCATATAGGCTGCACTTTAAATACTCATCTCCTGGTTCACGTGTCGTGGCTGTCATGTAAAATACTATTATTAATGTGCCAAGCATCATAAACATTCTGAATGATTGTCTTTTTTTCCCCTCGAAATTAAACTCTCTCTCACTCTCTCTTTCTCTCACTCTCTCTTTCTCTCGCTCACTCATAGACACACACACACACACACACACACACACACACACACACACACACACACACACACACACACACACACACACACACACACACACACACACACACACACACACACACACACACACACACACACACACGCACGGGAGAGCGAAAATACTACCCAAGATGCCTGCAATATTTACTATAATATCGAGAGAACACCTTTAAAAATCATTGTCATTAAGAAACAAGCAGAAAAAATGTAAACGCGAGTAAAACCAACTACAACAAAATAATCCCCTTTTCACTATGAGCCAAAGCGAGCTGTACGGCGCTGGCCAGGTTACACATCCACTATGGTAGATGGAACTATGCTGGACAGGATCATGTGAAAAGAAACTATCCAAGCCAGCACAGTAGGGCTCAGGGTCAGCCCTATAGTGTGAATGAGGGCTAGCCAGCCCAATAGGGCTCAGGGTCAGCCCTATAGTGTGAATGAGGGCTAGCCAGCCCAATAGGGCTCAGGGTCAGCCCTACAGTGTGAATGAGGGCTAGCCAGCCCAATAGGGCTCAGGGTCAGCCCTACAGTGTGAATGAGGGCTAGCCAGCCCAATAGGGCTCAGGGTCAGCCCTATAGTGTGAATGAGGGCTAGCCAGCCCAATAGGGCTCAGGGTCAGCCCTACAGTGTGAATGAGGGCTAGCCAGCCCAATAGGGCTCAGGGTCAGCCCTATAGTGTGAATGAGGGCTAGCCAGCCCAATAGGGCTCAGGGTCAGCCCTATAGTGTGAATGAGGGCTAGCCAGCCCAATAGGGCTCAGGGTCAGCCCTATAGTGTGAATGAGGGATAAAAAGAGACCTCTGGGATGTATGTTCCTACTGGGAGCAGTGTGTTAAACGTGGTTCAAACGAAAGAGGAGAAGCCCGCGGTAGGAGGCTGCTGCGTGGAGGAACAGCCCAGGCTGCTTGGAGGCCTACTGCTGTACAGGAGGGTCCCGTGCTGGCTGGGGGGTTCAGACACAGAACAGGACAGCAGCGAGGGAGTGGGAGTCCGGCTGCCCTTTGGCCTGAATAGTGTGCCCTGACCCTGGGGTGCCAGACCCTGGATGAGACCCCCTTGGCTATGGAGCCCCTGGAGGCCCTGGGGCTGGGGGGATGGAGAGAGGGCCCGGGGCAGCAGGGGGGGTAGTGGGGGCAGGGGTGGAGGGTGTCTCGGGGTGGTGTTGGTGGTGGGCTGGATGGGGTCCTGCTCAGCCAGGGGGTGGGGGTGCAGCGGCTCTGGCTGGGTATATCCGTAGGCCGGGGGGCGAGAGACGCCCCTCTGCTGGCGGCGCCAGGAGTTATAGTAGGTGGGGTCACTGATGTAGTGGTTGACGAAGGAGTGTGTCTTCTGTTGCCCGTCCCGGTTCTGATCCACCTCGTACTCGCTGTCGCTGCCCTGGGGTCGGACAAGAGGGAATAGTGGTTTTAGTTGAGGAATGAAAACTTAGTGGATAGGTGTAGATACTAGCTACATCAAACACAGTTTCAGATGAGTGAGGACTCTAGTCAGTGGGTGTAGATACTAGCTACATCAAACACAGTTTCAGATGAGTGAGGACTCTAGTCAGTGGGTGTAGATACTAGCTACATCAAACACAGTTTCAGATAAGGAGTGAACGGTGGGTGTAGATACTAGCCACATCAAACACAGTTTCAGATAAGGAGTGAACGGTGGGTGTAGATACTAGCCACATCAAACACAGTTTCAGATAAGGAGTGAACGGTGGGTGTAGATACTAGCCACATCAAACACAGTTTCAGATAAGGAGTGAACGGTGGGTGTAGATACTAGCCACATCAAACACAGTTTCAGATAAGGAGTGAACGGTGGATGTAGATACTAGCCACATCAAACACAGTTTCAGATAAGGAGTGAACGGTGGGTGTAGATACTAGCCACATCAAACACAGTTTCAGATAAGGAGTGAACGGTGGGTGTAGATACTAGCCACATCAAACACAGTTTCAGATAAGGAGTGAACGGTGGGTGTAGATACTAGCCACATCAAACACAGTTTCAGATAAGGAGTGAACGGTGGGTGTAGATACTAGCCACATCAAACACAGTTTCAGATGAGTGAGGACTCTAGTCAGTGGGTGTAGATACTAGCTACATCAAACACAGTTTCAGATAAGGAGTGAGAACGGTGGGTGTAGATACTAGCCACATCAAACACAGTTTCAGATAAGGAGTGAACGGTGGGTGTAGATACTAGCTACATCAAACACAGTTTCAGATGAGGAGTGAGAACGTGGGGTGTAGATACTAGCCACATCAAACACAGTTTCAGATGAGTGAGGACTCTAGTCAGTGGGTGTAGATACTAGCTATATCAAACACAGTTTCAGATGAGGAGTGAGAACGTGGGGTGTAGATACTAGCCACATCAAACACAGTTTCAGATGAGTGAGGACTCTAGTCAGTGGGTGTAGATACTAGCTACATCAAACACAGTTTCAGATGAGTGAGGACTCTAGTCAGTGGGTGTAGCTACATCAAACACAGTTTCAGATGAGTGAGGACTTTAGTCAGTGGGTGTAGATACTAGCCACATCAAACACAGTTTCAGATGAGTGAGGACTTTAGCCAGTGGGTGTAGATACTAGCCACATCAAACAAAGTTTCAGATGAGTGAGGACTCTAGTCAGTGGGTGTAGATACTAGCTACATCAAACACAGTTTCAGATGAGTGAGGACTCTAGTCAGTGGGTGTAGCTACATCAAACACAGTTTCAGATGAGTGAGGACTTTAGTCAGTGGGTGTAGATACTAGCCACATCAAACACAGTTTCAGATGAGTGAGGACTCTAGTCAGTGGGTGTAGATACTAGCTACATCAAACACAGTTTCAGATGAGTGAGGACTCTAGTCAGTGGGTGTAGATACTAGCTACATCAAACACAGTTTCAGATGAGTGAGGACTTTAGTCAGTGGGTGTAGGTACTAGCTACATCAAACACAGTTTCAGATGAGTGAGGACTTTAGTCAGTGGGTGTAGCTACATCAAACACAGTTTCAGATGAGTGAGGACTCTAGTCAGTGGGTGTAGGTAACTCAAAGCAAACACACAATAAGAAGATTAAGACTTCCTATGGGAATTATGATTCATTGTCAACCTGATTTACTAACAGCTTTGTTCTACAGTCTAAAGGGCATGATTACAAACAAGTAATGGTCTTCATCTAACAAAGAAAACTCGAGACTGTCGATTAGGCTACTACTATCTCGGATCTGTCGCCAAGCAGCTAACACACAGGTGACAGACAGCTAACAGACAGCTAACACACAGCTAACAGACAGCAAACAGACAGCTAACAGACAGCTAACACACAGATAACACACAGTAAACAGACAGCTAACAGACAGCTAACACACAGCTAACAGACAGCATGACCTACTACTATCTGGGATCTCTCTCCCAGCCGCTAACACACAGCTAACAGGCAGCTAACACACAGCTAACAGACAGCTAACACACAGCTAACAGACAGCTAACAGACAGCAGGACCTACTATTATCTGGGATCTCTCTCCCAGCCGCTGACACACAGCTAACAGACAGCTAACACACAGCTAACAGACAGTTAACACACAGCTAAGAGACAGCTAACACACAGCTAACAGAAAGCAAACAGACAGCTAACACACAGCTAACACACAGCTGGACCTACTACTATCTGGGATCTCTCTCCCAGCCGCTAACACACAGCTAACAGGCAGCTAACACACAGCTAACAGACAGCTAACACACAGCTAACAGACAGTTAACACACAGCTAAGAGACAGCTAACACACAGCTAACAGACAGCAAACAGACAGCTAACACAAAGCTAACACACACAGCTAACACACAGCTAACACACAGCAAACAGACAGCTAACACACAGCTGGACCTACTACTATCTGGGATCTCTCTCCCAGCCGCTAACACACAGCTAACAGGCAGCTAACACACAGCTAACAGACAGCTAACACACAGCTAACAGACAGCTAACAGACAGCAGGACCTACTATTATCTGGGATCTCTCTCCCAGCCGCTAACACACAGCTAACAGACAGCAAACACACAGCTAACCGACTGCTAACACACAGCCAACAGACAGCAGGACTTACTACTATCTGGGATCTCTCTCCCAGTAGCTAACAGACAGCTAACACACAGCGAACACAGAGCTAACACAGAGCTAACACAGAGCTAACAGACAGCTAACAGACAGCAGGACCTACTACTATCTGGGATCTCTCTCCAGCAGCTAACGCACAGCTAACACACAGCTAACACACAGTTAACAGACAGCTAACAGACAGCTAACACACAGCTAACACACAGCTAACAGACAGCTAACACACGGCTAACAGACAGCTAACAGACAGCAGGACCTACTACTATCTGGGATCTCTCTCCCAGCCGCTGACACACAGCTAACACACAGCTAACAGACAGCTAACAGACAGCTAACACACAGCTAACACACAGCTAACACACAGCTAACAGACAGCTAACAGACAGCTAACAGATAGCTAACACACAGCTAACAAACAGCTAACAGACAGCTAACAGACAGCAAACATACAGCAAACAGACAGCTAACACACAGCTAACACACAGCTAACAGACAGCTAACACACAGCTAACAGACAGCTAACAGACAGCTAACAGACAGCTAACAGATAGCTAACACACAGCTAACAAACAGCTAACAGATAGCTAACAGACAGAAAACATACAGCAAACAGACAGCTAACACACAGCTAACACACAGCAAACAGACAGCTAACACACAGCTAACACACAGCTAACAGACAGCTAACACACAGCTAACAGACAGCTAACAGACTGCTAACAGACAGCAGGACCTCACCCAAAGCCCTGAGGAGCACCGATCTGATACGTGTAAACAAGAGTCTCCTATAGATGGACAGAGAACAATACAACTATCACAGGAGGATGGTGGCACCTCAATTAGGGAGATGGGCTCGTGGTAATGGCTGGAGCGGAATGAGTGGAATGGTTTCCATCTGTTTGATGCCATTTCATTCGATCCGTTCCAGACATTATTCTGAAATGTCTTCCCCTCCACTGAACGTTATTACATCTTATGAGAAGAGAGGGAGAACGCTGGGAAGAGAGGGAGAACTCTGGGAAGAGAGGGAGAACGCTGAGAAGAGACGGAGAACACTGGGAAGAGAGGGAGAACGCTGAGAAGAGAGGGAGAACGCTGGGAAGAGAGGGAGAACGCTGGGAAGAGAGGGAGAACGCTGGGAAGAGAGGGAGAATGCTGAGAAGAGAGGGAGAACGCTGAGAAGAGAGGGAGAACACTGGGAAGAGAGGGAGAACGCTGAGAAGAGAGGGAGAACGCTGGGAAGAGAGGGAGAACGCTGGGAAGAGAGGGAGAACACTGGGAAGAGAGGGAGAACGCTGGGAAGAGAGGGAGAATGCTGAGAAGAGAGGGAGAATGCTGAGAAGAGAGGGAGAACGCTGGGAAGAGAGGGAGAACACTGGGAAGAGAGGGAGAACACTGGGAAAAGAGAGAGAACGCTGGGAAGAGAGGGAGAACACTGGGAAGAGAGGGAGAACACTGGGAAGAGAGGGAGAACGCTGGGAAGAGAGGGAGAACGCTGAGAAGAGAGGGAGAACGCTGAGAAGAGAGGGAGAACACTGGGAAGAGAGGGAGAACGCTGAGAAGAGAGGGAGAACGCTGGGAAGAGAGGGAGAATGTTGGGAAGAGAGGGAGAATGCTGGGAAGAGAGGGAGAATGCTGAGAAGAGAGGGAGAACGCTGAGAAGAGAGGGAGAACACTGGGAAGAGAGGGAGCACGCTGAGAAGAGAGGGAGAACGCTGGGAAGAGAGGGAGAACGCTGGGAAGAGAGGGAGAACACTGGGAAGAGAGGGAGAATGCTGGGAAAAGAGGGAGAACACTGGGAAAAGAGGGAGAACATTGGGAAAAGAGGGAGAATACTGGGAAAAGAGGGAGAACACTGGGAAGAGAGGGAGAACACTGGGAAGAGAGGGAGAATGCTGGGAAGAGAGGGAGAACGTTGGGAAGAGAGAGAGAACACTGGGAAAAGAGGGAGAACACTGGGAAAAGAGGGAGAACACTGGGAAAAGAGGGAGAACACTGGGAAGAGAGGGAGAACACTGGGAAGAGAGGGAGAATGCTGGGAAGAGAGGGAGAATGCTGGGAAGAGAGGGAGAATGCTGAGAAGAGAGGGAGAATGCTGAGAAGAGAGGGAGAACACTGGGAAGAGAGGGAGAACACTGGGAAAAGAGGGAGAACACTGGGAAGAGAGGGAGAACACTGGGAAGAGAGGGAGAACGCTAGGAAGAGACGGAGAACGCTGGGAAGAGAGGGAGAATGCTGAGAAGAGAGGGAGAACTCTGGGAAGAGAGGGAGAACACTGGGAAGAGAGGGAGAACACTGGGAAGAGAGGGAGAACACTGGGAAAAGAGGGAGAACACTGGGAAGAGAGGGAGAACACTGGGAAGAGAGGGAGAACACTGGGAAGAGAGGGAGAACACTGGGAAGAGAGGGAGAACACTGGGAAGATAGGGAGAACACTGGGAAGAGAGGGAGCGTTGAGGGAGAGAGGGGAGGGTATGGGACTCTGTCAACGGTAACATCTGTCTTCCAACACCCTGGCTGTCTGTGTTTGCAGGTACCTGTACAGCACAGTCACAACATTGTTCAACCCAACTCTGAATAAACACTGCTCTCTCTCCCGGGAGCCCCAAACTACTGTTATTCAACTCCCCTGCATGGCAGTCACTGTTTACCTGACACTAAGACAAATAAATGAACTGTCTCTCTCCCGCTGGAAAATACAACATCTGTCTGTCTAGCTAATAGACCATTAATACTGCTGAGGTTACAGGGGATAGGATGACACACATACACACACACACACACACACACACACACACACACACACACACACACACACACACACACACACACACACACACACACACACACACACACACACACACACACACATATTTAGAGTTGTTGTTCTTTGGTAAGATAAACTTGTTCTATCTTTAAATGTTTTTGTTTGACCTGATCGTACAATGTGCTTACATACGTGACATAATGATTGCTGTGCACAAAGGAGCCAACTAGAAGGATGTATTGCTTTACAGCATGTTACTGTTGAACCTTCTCAATGTCCCTGTCTGTTTCACTCTTCTACCTGCTACACCTGGGTTCTCATTGTATTTTGTTCCTCATCCTTGCTTGAGCTCTGTATGATTGAGCTTGCCTGGTGCGATGGAACCAACAGAATAGTCCTAAAAGTGCAAAACTCAGTCTGCTACACACTGACACGTCCAGTACCTCAGATTAACATGACATTTCCTGTTCGAGTCTGAGAATTAACTGGTACTGAGGCCATGACAGGACATGAGGGATTGAGACATGATAATCAGACCAGTCCTTCCTTCCCATGGGATAAATAATAACTCATATAAAAACAGAGAGAGAGAGAGAGAGAGAGAGAGAGGGGGGGAGAAAGAGAGAGAGGGGGGGATAGAGAGGGGGGTAGAAAAAGGGGGAGAGAGAGAGAAAGAGAAAGGGGGGGTAGAGAGGGGGGTAGAAAAAGAGAAAAAGGGGGAGAGAGAGAGAGAGAGAGAGAGAGAGAGAGAGAGAGAGAGAGAGAGAGAGAGAGAGAGAGAGAGAGAGAGAGAGAGAGAAATAAGAAACTCAGAGTGGGAGGGAGAAATGTCAGTCATGTCAGCTATATCTTATGTCAATAACAGGCCATTCTAGTTGGTGGTGACGCACTTGAAACTGACCCCTCGTACTGACAATGTATTGGTTCTTACCAATTCTACATGAGAGGAGGGACGGTGAGGATAGAACAAGACATGACAATAGTTAAAGACGTTACAGTGCTCTCTGTGATCGCTAAACTAAACCTGTCGGCTACAGTAACTGTATCTGTCGTCTACAGTAACTGTACCTGTATTCTACAGTAACTGTACCTGTATTCTACAGTAACTGTACCTGTATTCTACAGTAACTGTACCTGTATTCTACAGTAACTGTACCTGTGAGTCTGATATCTCAGAGGGCTTCTCAGTCAGGCTGCTGTTCTCTGCAGGGATCAGATCGTTATACTTGGTACTGACATCTTCATCAGAGTAGTGTAGACTGCCTGGACTGGGCCTCGGGGGAGACCTGGAGAGAGGAGGGGGGGGGGGGATAAAGGGGAGAGGGAAAGAGAGAGAGAAATTCAAGGTCAATTTGAAGTGTTAGACAACTGGTATTGTTTCTCTGATACAGTCTCGTCTAACAGTTGGAAAGTCAAACACATCGTGAGCTTGACAGCACAGCCCACTGATCATGAGGGTCACTGTCAACCATGACAGTTCTTTAAGTCACTCTGTTAGTGTCCTGAATAGAAAACATTCAGTGACCATTCTCAGTCGTGTAGAGTACAGAATGTCTTCTGCACTATTCAAGATGGCTGCTCATAGAACTCCAAGTTCTCCCTTTCCGTTAAGGTGATTGGCTCGGCCTATTGGCTGTTTTCCATAATGTATTGTTGTTTGTTTCCTCAGTACAGTCTCTTACTCAGCCAGTCAGCCAGTCTGATCAGCTAGCGAGCCAGCCAGCCAGCCAGCCAGCCAGTCTGTCAGTGCAGTCAGTCAGTCTCTCTGCCAGTCTCTCTGCCAGTCAGTCAGTCAGTCAGTCAATCTCTCTGTCAGCCAGTCAGTCAGTCAGTCAGTCAGCCAGTCAGTCTTGAGGACAGCCTACAAAGTCTGTAGTAGGCACTCAAGCAGCCAAGACCAGCCTCCCTCCAGTTCCTCATTGACATTCCATGTGCATGTCAAGTTACACTTTATATAAGAGGTCAACACAATGCTGCTGCCTTGACATTCAACAGGCTTCCTTCTGCTTGTGTTCTGTTGAGTGTCAAGTTACACTTTATATAAGAGGTCAACACAATGCTGCTGCCTTGACATTCAACAGGCTTCCTTCTGCTTGTGTTCTGTTGAGTGTTTGTCACAGCATCAGACAAAGGCCAGTTATTATTGGTCAGGACAGACTCTGCTCCTCTGCTCCTCTTGGCACAGATCTCCTCTGAGACACATGGAGCAGCTCTGTGAGAGTTCTTTGTGCACATGGTACCCTATATTCCCTATAGTCCCTATATAGTGCACTACTTTAGATTTGGAATGCATTCAATGACATATATACACTAGATGAAAGACAGGAGCGCTGTTTTGAAGCCACCACGCCTCCATCTTGGTACTCCCCCAACCTAGTAAATAATATTCTAGAAGCTTTAGAAAAGCAGTTATTATATTCTACTACAGGCACCTTAATGCAGATACATTTAAATGATATTATGTCCTTGAAACATTTCATTGAAATACTGTAGAATTACAATTTATTCCAGTGGCTTCTCAATGGCCAACACATAGCATGAGCAAACCAGGGTTTCTATACATCACTGTATTCATACGTAGTTTTAGTGTTATACTGAACACTGTCTTCCACACAGACACTACATTAGGACTTTGATAGCAGAGCAGACCAGAGCAACGTTTCTGCGACGTTTGTTTATGAAACACAGATAGTGTAGTTTTACTGGGCCTATCAGAGCTGGGGTAAACAACCTGTGGTATGGTTCTACTGGGCCTATCAGAGCTGGGGTAAACAACCTGTGGTATGGTTCTACTGGGCCTATCAGAGCTGGGGTAAACAACCTGTGGTATGGTTTTACTGGGCCTATCAGAGCTGGGGTATACAACCTGTGGTATGGTTCTACTGGGCCTATCAGAGCTGGGGTATACAACCTGTGGTATGGTTCTACTGGGCCTATCAGAGCTGGGGTAAACAACCTGTGGTATGGTTTTACTGGGCCTATCAGAGCTGGGGTAAACAACCTGTGGTATGGTTCTACTGGGCCTATCAGAGCTGGGGTAAACAACCTGTGGTATGGTTCTACTGGGCCTATCAGAGCTGGGGTAAACAACCTGTGGTATGGTTCTACTGGGCCTATCAGAGCTGGGGTATACAACCTGTGGTATGGTTCTACTGGGCCTATCAGAGCTGGGGTAAACAACCTGTGGTATGGTTCTACTGGGCCTATCAGAGCTGGGGTAAACAACCTGTGGTATGGTTCTACTGGGCCTATCAGAGCTGGGGTAAACAACCTGTGGTATGGTTCTACTGGGCCTATCAGAGCTGGGTTAAACAACCTGTGGTATGGTTCTACTGGGCCTATCAGAGCTGGGGTAAACAACCTGTGGTATGGTTCTACTGGGCCTATCAGAGCTGGGGTAAACAACCTGTGGTATGGTTCTACTGGGCCTATCAGAGCTGAGGTTAACAACCTGTGGTATGGTTTTACTGGGCCTATCAGAGCTGGGGTAAACAACCTGTGGCATGGTTCTACTGGGCCTATCAGAGCTGGGGTAAACAACCTGTGGTATGGTTCTACTGGGCCTATCAGAGCTGAGGTTAACAACCTGTGGTATGGTTCTACTGGGCCTATCAGAGCTGGGGTAAACAACCTGTGGTATGGTTCTACTGGGCCTATCAGAGCTGGGGTAAACAACCTGTGGTATGGTTCTACTGGGCCTATCAGAGCTGAGGTTAACAACCTGTGGTATGGTTCTACTGGGCCTATCAGAGCTGGGGTAAACAACCTGTGGTATGGTTCTACTGGGCCTATCAGAGCTGGGTTAAACAACCTGTGGTATGGTTCTACTGGGCCTATCAGAGCTGGGGTAAACAACCTGTGGTATGGTTCTACTGGGCCTATCAGAGCTGGGGTAAACAACCTGTGGTATGGTTCTACTGGGCCTATCAGAGCTGAGGTTAACAACCTGTGGTATGGTTCTACTGGGCCTATCAGAGCTGGGGTAAACAACCTGTGGCATGGTTCTACTGGGCCTATCAGAGCTGGGGTAAACAACCTGTGGTATGGTTCTACTGGGCCTATCAGAGCTGAGGTTAACAACCTGTGGTATGGTTCTACTGGGCCTATCAGAGCTGGGGTAAACAACCTGTGGTATGGTTCTACTGGGCCTATCAGAGCTGGGGTAAACAACCTGTGGTATGGTTCTACTGGGCCTATCAGAGCTGAGGTTAACAACCTGTGGTATGGTTCTACTGGGCCTATCAGAGCTGGGGTAAACAACCTGTGGTATGGTTCTACTGGGCCTATCAGAGCTGGGGTAAACAACCTGTGGTATGGTTCTACTGGGCCTATCAGAGCTGGGGTAAACAACCTGTGGTATGGTTCTACTGGGCCTATCAGAGCTGGGGTAAACAACCTGTGGTATGGTTCTACTGGGCCTATCAGAACTGGGGTAAACAACCTGTGGTATGGTTCTACTGTGCCTATCAGAGCTGGGGTAAACAACCTGTGGTATGGTTCTACTGGGCCTATCAGAGCTGGAATTAGGAAAAGGGTAGGCAGTACTGATCAATTATTTAAACTCTCTCTTTCCTATCGCCTTAGGTAGCTCCTTCATCACAACTTCCCTCCTCCTCATGTCCTCCTCATTAGCCCAAAACCTTTTGTTGCCTTAACTCTTTCATAGACTACACTGTTATGTAGTGTCTTCCAAACGCCTTAGCCAATCTCAATGATTTACCCATTTCATGTGGCCTATGTAAAGGTCCCCTTGTAACCTGGTACGTGAAAGACAGCACTGGAGACAGAGACGTCATCTGTTTAATGTGGTTTAAATGGCTCTGCGGGACAAGCCGTGTCAGGCTCACCTCTCTTCCACCTTTATGCACCATGTTCAAATGATTCTAATCTCATATAAAGACAATGACTGGTTTCTGTACTTCATTAGTATTTTGTACAGATTGACCTCACAAACCTCTTTCTTTGAGCTGTTGTAGCATGTCTCCAACGTTAAGCCCACGGATGTAAACTACTGATGTGAGGGAGCGAGAGAGAAGGAAAGAGAAATGGAGAGAGGGAAATAAAGAGATACAGATAGATAGAGAGGGAGCATGGTCTAGACCTTCAGAGATACAAGCCCTACAGTAAACATCTCAGACCTCATCCTGGCCTTCAACAGAACAGACTACAGTAAACATCTCAGATCTCATCCTGGCCTTCAACAGAACAGACTACAGTAAACATCTCAGACCTCATCCTGGCCTTCAACAGAACAGACTACAGTAAACATCTCAGACCTCATCCTGGCCTTCAACAGAACAGACTACAGTAAACATCTCAGACCTCATCCTGGTCTTCAACAGAACAGACTACAGTAAACATCTCAGACCTCATCCTGGTCTTCAACAGAACAGACTACAGTAAACATCACAGACCTCATCCTGGTCTTCAACAGAACAGACTACAGTAAACATCACAGACCTCATCCTGGTCTTCAACAGAACAGACTACAGTAAACATCACAGACCTCATCCTGGTCTTCAACAGAACAGACTACAGTAAACATCTCCTCAGACCTCATCCTGGCCTTCAACAGAACAGACTACAGTAAACATCTCAGACCTCATCCTGGCCTTCAACAGAACAGACTACAGTAAACATCTCAGACCTCATCCTGGCCTTCAACAGAACAGACTACAGTAAACATCTCAGACCTCATCCTGGTCTTCAACAGAACAGACTACAGTAAACATCACAGACCTCATCCTGGTCTTCAACAGAACAGACTACAGTAAACATCACAGACCTCATCCTGGTCTTCAACAGAACAGACTACAGTAAACATCTCAGACCTCATCCTGGTCTTCAACAGAACAGACTACAGTAAACATCTCAGACCTCATCCTGGTCTTCAACAGAACAGACTACAGTAAACATCTCCTCAGACCTCATCCTGGTCTTCAACAGAACAGACTACAGTAAACATCACAGACCTCATCCTGGTCTTCAACAGAACAGACTACAGTAAACATCACAGACCTCATCCTGGTCTTCAACAGAACAGACTACAGTAAACATCACAGACCTCATCCTGGTCTTCAACAGAACAGACTACAGTAAACATCTCAGACCTCATCCTGGTCTTCAACAGAACAGACTACAGTAAACATCTCAGACCTCATCCTGTCCTTCAACAGAACAGACTACAGTAAACATCTCAGACCTCATCCTGGCCTTCAACAGAACAGACTACAGTAAACATCTCAGACCTCATCCTGGCCTTCAACAGAACAGACTACAGTAAACATCACAGACCTCATCCTGGCCTTCAACAGAACAGACTACAGTAAACATCTCAGACCTCATCCTGGTCTTCAACAGAACAGACTACAGTAAACATCTCAGACCTCATCCTGGCCTTCAACAGAACAGACTACAGTAAACATCTCAGACCTCATCCTGGCCTTCAACAGAACAGACTACAGTAAACATCTCCACAGACCTCATCCTGGCCTTCAACAGAACAGACTACAGTAAACATCTCAGACCTCATCCTGGCCTTCAACAGAACAGACTACAGTAAACATCTCAGATCTCACCTGGTCTTCAACAGAACAGACTACAGTAAACATCACAGATCTCACCTGGTCTTCAACAGAACAGACTACAGTAAACATCACAGATCTCACCTGGTCTTCAACAGAACAGACTACAGTAAACATCTCAGATCTCACCTGGTCTTCAACAGAACAGACTACAGTAAACATCTCCACAGATCTCACCTGGCCTTCAACAGAACAGACTACAGTAAACATCTCAGACCTCATCCTGGTCTTCAACAGAACAGACTACAGTAAACATCTCCTCAGACCTCATCCTGTCCTTCAACAGAACAGACTACAGTAAACATCTCCTCAGACCTCATCCTGGCCTTCAACAGAACAGACTACAGTAAACATATCAGACCTCATCCTGGTCTTCAACAGAACAGACTACAGTAAACATCTCAGATCTCACCTGGTCTTCAACAGAACAGACTACAGTAAACATCTCAGACCTCATCCTGGCCTTCAACAGAACAGACTACAGTAAACATCTCAGACCTCATCCTGGCCTTCAACAGAACAGACTACAGTAAACATCACAGACCTCATCCTGGCCTTCAACAGAACAGACTACAGTAAACATCTCAGACCTCATCCTGGCCTTCAACAGAACAGACTACAGTAAACATATCAGACCTCATCCTGGCCTTCAGCAGAACAGACTACAGTAAACATATCAGACCTCATCCTGGCCTTCAACAGAACAGACTACAGTAAACATCACAGACCTCATCCTGGCCTTCAACAGAACAGACTACAGTAAACATCTCAGACCTCATCCTGGCCTTCAACAGAACAGACTACAGTAAACATCTCAGACCTCATCCTGGCCTTCAACAGAACAGACTACAGTAAACATCACAGACCTCATCCTGGCCTTCAGCAGAACAGACTACAGTAAACATCTCAGACCTCATCCTGGCCTTCAACAGAACAGACTACAGTAAACATCTCAGTCCTCATCCTGGTCTTCAAAAGAACAGACTACAGTAAACATCTCAGACCTCATCCTGGCCTTCAACAGAACAGACTACAGTAAACATCTCCTCAGACCTCATCCTGGCCTTCAGCAGAACAGACTACAGTAAACATCTCAGACCTCATCCTGGCCTTCAGCAGAACAGACTACAGTAAACATCTCAGATCTCACCTGGTCTTCAACAGAACAGACTACAGTAAACATCTCAGACCTCATCCTGGCCTTCAACAGAACAGACTACAGTAAACATCACAGACCTCATCCTGGCCTTCAACAGAACAGACTACA
Organism: Salvelinus alpinus; assembly: GCF_045679555.1. NCBI lineage: Eukaryota > Metazoa > Chordata > Actinopteri > Salmoniformes > Salmonidae > Salvelinus > Salvelinus alpinus. Next base: position 18,415,057 of record NC_092086.1, read on the forward strand.
GTAAACATCTCAGACCTCATCCTGGCCTTCAACAGAACAGACTACAGTAAACATATCAGACCTCATCCTGGCCTTCAGCAGAACAGACTACAGTAAACATATCAGACCTCATCCTGGCCTTCAACAGAACAGACTACAGTAAACATCACAGACCTCATCCTGGCCTTCAACAGAACAGACTACAGTAAACATCACAGACCTCATCCTGGCCTTCAACAGAACAGACTACAGTAAACATCACAGACCTCATCCTGGTCTTCAACAGAACAGACTACAGTAAACATCTCAGACCTCATCCTGGCCTTCAACAGAACAGACTAAAGTAAACATCACAGACCTCATCCTGGCCTTCAACAGAACAGACTACAGTAAACATCACAGACCTCATCCTGGTCTTCAACAGAACAGACTACAGTAAACATCTCAGACCTCATCCTGGCCTTCAACAGAACAGACTACAGTAAACATCACAGACCTCATCCTGGTCTTCAACAGAACAGACTACAGTAAACATCACAGACCTCATCCTGGTCTTCAACAGAACAGACTACAGTAAACATCTCCTCAGACCTCATCCTGGCCTTCAACAGAACAGACTACAGTAAACATCTCCTCAGACCTCATCCTGGCCTTCAACAGAACAGACTACAGTAAACATATCAGACCTCATCCTGGTCTTCAACAGAACAGACTACAGTAAACATCACAGACCTCATCCTGGTCTTCAACAGAACAGACTACAGTAAACATCACAGACCTCATCCTGGTCTTCAACAGAACATACATTACGGTGGAGAAAATCAATGACCTAACAGATGTTTTTCTGCTTTACTTTATGTTCTTGAAGACTGAGGGGCCCCTAGAAGGAAGGGGTCATTTTCCTCGACCTGCACTCCTGAAATAACGTTGTAATATGTGAACAGTGAACACGGTTAGTTACCCCAGTCATTGGCCATGAAAAGCAACCCAAAGGCCCTGGATCTATCTGTCTATTCATTGAGTTCAGACCTAATCAACAGAGAGAGAAGTCTCCCATGAGGATAATCTTTAAAGGGGTTTGTGTCTGGTGATCTGTCTCCCACCTCTCCTGCCTCCTCTCTCCCCCTGCCTTACCTCCCTCTCCTTCCTCCTCTCTCCCCCTGCCTTACCTCCCTCTCCTTCCTCCTCTCTCCCCCTGCCTTACCCCCTCTCCTTCCTCCTCTCTCCCCCTGCCTTACCCCCTCTCCTTCCTCCTCTCTCCCCCTGCCTTACCCCCTCTCCTTCCTCCTCCCTCCCCCTGCCTTACCTCCCTCTCCTTCCTCCTCTCTCCCCCTGCCTTACCTCCCTCCTCTCTGCCCCTGCCTTACCCCCTCTCCTTCCTCCTCTCTCCCCCTGCCTTACCTCCCTCTCCTTCCTCCTCTCTCCCCCTGCCTTACCTCCCTCCTCTCTGCCCCTGCCTTACCCCCTCTCCTTCCTCCACCTATTGCTGCCCTACCCCCTCTCCTTCCTCCCTTCCTCTCTTCCCCTGCCTTACCCCCTCTCCTTCCTCCTCTCTCCCCCTGCCTTACCTCCCTCTCCTTCCTCCTCTCTCCCCCTGCCTTACCTCCCTCCTCTCTGCCCCTGCCTTACCCCCTCTCCTTCCTCCACCTATTGCTGCCCTATCCCCTCTCCTTCCTCCCTTCCTCTCTCCCCCTGCCTTAACCCCTCTCCTTCCCTCCTCTCTCCCTGCATGTGCTTCAATACAGACATCTCAGTCCTTCTACACAGATCAGAGAGAAAAAGAACAACAGAACATAACCCATGATGGAGCTGATGTTGTATGTATAATTGGTTCATCAGACTGTATAACAGTTAATCCATCCTGTGGTTGTTATTGTCTGAAGATAAAGAGGCATGTTTCAACTGCAGTTGATCTCCTGAATAATCTTCTTCCTAATCAATAAGTATGCAATGAGCATGTGAGCTTTAATCTCAGCCATGACCCCTCAGAATGAGCTCTATTATCTCAGCCATGACCCCTCAGAATGAGAGCTATTATCTCAGCCATGATCCCTCAGAATGAGCGCTATTATCTCAGCCATGACACCTCAGAATGAGAGCTATTATCTCAGCCATGACCCCTCAGAATGAGAGCTATTATCTCAGCCATGACCCCTCAGAATGAGAGCTATTATCTCAGCCATGACCCCTCAGAATGAGAGCTATTATCTCAGCCATGACCCCTCAGAATGAGCTCTATTATCTCAGCCATGACCCGTCAGAATGAGAGCTATTATCTCAGCCATGATCCCTCAGAATGAGCGCTATTATCTCAGCCATGACCCCTCAGAATGAGCTATTATCTCAGCCATGACCCCTCAGAATGAGCGCTATTATCTCAGCCATGATCCCTCAGAATGAGCGCTATTATCTCAGCCATGACCCCTCAGAATGAGAGCTATTATCTCAGCCATGATCCCTCAGAATGAGCGCTATTATCTCAGCCATGACCCCTCAGAATGAGCGCTATTATCTCAGCCATGATCCCTCAGAATGAGCGCTATTATCTCAGCCATGACCCCTCAGAATGAGAGCTATTATCTCAGCCATGATCCCTCAGAATGAGAGCTATTATCTCAGCCATGACCCCTCAGAATGAGAGCTATTATCTCAGCCATGACCCCTCAGAATGAGAGCCTAATCTTAGCCATGACTCAGCCTCAGAATAGATGGTTTAATCTCAGCCATGACCCTCAGAATAGATGGTTTATTGTGAAACATAGGGCCGTTTGGTAGCCTAGTAGTTAGAGTGTTGGGCCAGTAACTGAAAGGTTGCAAGATCAAATCCCCAAGATGACAAGGTAAAAATCTGTCGTTCTGTCCATGAACAAGGCAGTTAACCCACTATTCCTAGGCCGTCATTGTAAATATGATTTTGTTCTTAACTGACTTGCCTAGTTAAATAAAATATTACATGACCCTCAGAATAGATCGTTTTACTGTGAAACATGACCCTCAAAATAGATGGTTTACTGTGAAACATGACCGTCAAAATAGATGGTTTACTGTGAAACATGACCCTCAGAATAGATGGTTTACTGTGAAACACGACCCTCAGAATAGATGGTTTACTGTGAAACATGACCCTCAGAATAGATGGTTTACTGTGAAACATGACCCTCAGAATAGATGGTTTTCTGTGAAACATGACCCTCAGAATAGATGGTTTACTGTGAAACATGACCCTCAGAATAGATGGTTTACTGTGAAACATGACCCTCAGAATAGATGGTTTACTATGAAACATGACCCTCAGAATAGATGGTTTACTGTGAAACACGACCCTCAGAATAGATGGTTTACTATGAAACATGACCCTCAGAATAGATGGTTTACTATGAAACATGACCCTCAGAATAGATGGTTTACTGTGAAACACGACCCTCAGAATAGATGGTTTACTGTGAAACATGACCCTCAGAATAGATGGTTTACTGTGAAACACGACCCTCAGAATAGATGGTTTACTGTGAAACATGACCCTCAGAATGGATGGTTTACTGTGAAACATGACCCTCAAAATAGATGGTTTACTGTGAATCATGACCCTCAAAATAGATGGTTTACTGTGAAACACGACCCTCAGAATAGATGGTTTACTGTGAAACATGACCCTCAGAATAGATGGTTTACTGTGAATCATGACCCTCAAAATAGATGGTTTACTGTGAAACATGACCCTCAGAATAGATGGTTTACTATGAAACATGACCCTCAGAATAGATGGTTTACTATGAAACATGACCCTCAAAATAGATGGTTTACTGTGAAACATGACCCTCAGAATAGATGGTTTACTATGAAACACGACCCTCAGAATAGATGGTTTACTATGAAACATGACCCTCAGAATAGATGGTTTACTGTGAAACATGACCCTCAGAATAGATGGTTTACTGTGAAACATGACCCTCAGAATAGATGGTTTACTGTGAAACACGACCCTCAGAATAGATGGTTTACTGTGAATCATGACCCTCAGAATAGATGGTTTACTGTGAAACATGACCCTCAGAATAGATGGTTTACTGTGAATCATGACCCTCAGAATAGATGGTTTACTGTGAAACATGACCCTCAGAATAGATGGTTTACTGTGAAACACGACCCTCAGAATAGATGGTTTACTGTGAATCATGACCCTCAGAATAGATGGTTTACTGTGAAACATGACCCTCAGAATAGATGGTTTACTGTGAAACATGACCCTCAGAATAGATGGTTTACTATGAAACATGACCCTCAGAATAGATGGTTTACTGTGAAACATGACCCTCAGAATAGATGGTTTACTGTGAAACATGACCCTCAGAATAGATGGTTTACTGTGAAACATGACCCTCAGAATAGATGGTTTACTGTGAAACATGACCCTCAGAATAGATGGTTTACTGTGAAACATGACCCTCAGAATAGATGGTTTACTGTGAAACATGACCCTCAGAATAGATGGTTTACTATGAAACATGACCCTCAGAATAGATGGTTTACTGTGAAACATGACCCTCAGAATAGATGGTTTACTGTGAAACATGACCCTCAGAATAGATGGTTTACTGTGAAACATGACCCTCAGAATAGATGGTTTACTGTGAAACATGACCCTCAGAATAGATGGTTTACTGTGAAACATGACCCTCAGAATAGATGGTTTACTGTGAAACATGACCCTCAGAATAGATGGTTTACTGTGAAACATGACCCTCAGAATAGATGGTTTACTATGAAACATGACCCTCAGAATAGATGGTTTACTGTGAAACATGACCCTCAGAATAGATGGTTTACTGTGAAACATGACCCTCAGAATAGATGGTTTTCTGTGAAACATGACCCTCAGAATAGATGGTTTACTGTGAAACATGACCCTCAGAATAGATGGTTTACTGTGAAACATGACCCTCAGAATAGATGGTTTTCTGTGAAACATGACCCTCAGAATAGATGGTTTACTGTGAATCATGACCCTCAGAATAGATGGTTTACTGTGAAACATGACCCTCAGAATAGATGGTTTACTGTGAATCATGACCCTCAGAATAGATGGTTTACTGTGAAACAGCATAATGCTTTAGAACTATTTGAGCTTTAGAAGAGAGTAGAATACAACAACAAATAGACGTCATGCAGAAATCATCTGTGTGTGTGTGTGTGTGTGTGTGTGTGTGTGTGTGTGTGTGTGTGTGTGTGTGTGTGTGTGTGTGTGTGTGTGTGTGTGTGTGTGTGTGTGTGTGTGTGTGTGTGTGTGTGTGTGTGTGTGTGTGTGTGTGTGTGTGTGTGTGTGTGCGCATGTGTATGTGTGTTACTGACCGTGTGTAGATGCCGTTCTTGCGGCAGAAGGAGTTCTTGACTGACAGGCGTCTGTTGTTGAGTTCCAGGGCGGGGAAACGGCCTTCGTCCAGCCTGACCATCTCCCCATGGGACAGGGGCAGGGAGGTGCTGTTACTGTGGCTCCCTAGGTGGGGGTAAGATGACACTGGGAGAAGGTTAGTCCATTGTAGGGGTAGGGCACACACACCAGCTAAATGCCTTCTATGCTCGCTTCGAGGCAAGCAACACTGAACCATGCATGGGAGCACCAGCTGTTCCAGACGACTGTGTGATCACGCTCTCCATAGCCGATGTGAGTAAGACCTTTTAACAGGTTAACATTCACAAGGACGCAGGGCCAGACGGATTACCGGGACGCAGACTCAGGGCATGCGCTGACCAACTGGCAAGTGTCTTCACTGACATTTTCAACCTCTCCCTGACCCAGTCTATAATACATACATGTTTCAAGCAGACCACCATAGTCCCTGTGCCCAGAAGGCCTACATGACCATCGCCCCAGAGCTCTCACATCGGTAGAGGCTGGTCATGGCTCACATCAACACCATCAATGATTTATCACTAAGGTTAATCAGCAGTATCACTATAAAACCTTTAGTGTTAGAGACTATACTGAGGTGCCAGGCCCTGATCCAACTAAACCACATGCCCAAATATATACCCTCATACACAGTATAAATCAATCAAATTCAATCAAATGTATTTATAAAGCCCTTCTAACATCAGCTGATGTCACAAAGTGCTGTACAGAAACCCAGCCTAAAACCCCAAACAGCAAGCAATGCAGGTGTAGAAGCACGGTGGCTACGAAAAACTCCCTAGAAAGGCAGGAACCTAGGGAAGAAACCTAGAGAGGAACTAGGCTATGAGGGGTGGCCAGTCCTCTTCTGGCTGTGCCGGGTGGAGATTATAACAGAACATGGCCAAGATGTTCAAATGTTCATAGATGACCAGCATGGTCAAATAATAATAATCACAGGGGTTGTCGAGGGTGCAGCAAGTCAGCACCTCAGGAGTAAATGTCAGTTGGCTTTTCATAGCCGATCATTCAGAGTATCTCTACCGCTCCTGCTGTCTCTAGAGAGTTGAAAACAGCAAGTCTGGGTCAGGTAGCACGTCCGGTGAACAGGTCAGGGTTCCCTAGCCGCAGGCAGAACAGTTGAGGTGTAGAGGCAGGGTTTAGGGGGCAGTGACCTCTCCTCTCTCTTCCTCCTGGCTGGTTAGTGACTCACCATGCTGGTGCCTGGTCCTGGTGGTGAGTTTGGACCACAGTAAAACAAACAACTTGTGTGGTACAAAACGGCTGTGTTGCCGGGGGTGGCTGGGGGGTAGCTGGCTCTAAAAGGGGCTCTTTGTGTCCCAGACAAACACTGTCCTTGTCTCTCCTGGACCAGCCAAAGCCCTATTGACTGACCCCTGACCCCTACAGGACCCCTGGACACTATAGGACCACTCTCAACACCACACTAAACACTAACGGGGCGTTAAAAGGTAATGGTGTGAGATCACGGCAGGCTTGACCTCTCGTCCACTCCTTCCTCTCTCCTGTTTCTCATCCTCTCTGTCTCTACTTCCCTTCCTCTCTCCTGTTCCTCTCCACCTCTCTTTCTCTCCATCCCTGTGAGTTCTAACAGGTCGTTATCCAGTGATTATTTTACTGGATTTGGCCATCAGTGTTCCCACAAAAAATGCAGAGGAGGAGCAGTGGCAGTGAACCCATGATGCCAGAGTCCAACAGTGATGTAACCTGGGATGACTCAGCAGAGCGTCAGTCTGGCACTGTGGGGTTAGGGACAGAAGTCACACACAGTGTACTGACTGAATGACTATTGGCTTAAACATCAGAACAAACCCTGGACACTCACACTGGCAGATCGATACACATTCTTTCTAAACAGCGAACAATAATGACCTCTCGTCTCTCATTCTCCTGTCTACCTGTGCTTATGTAAGGCACTTTGTGACAACTGTTACTGTTAAATGGGCTATAATTGAATTTGATAGTGCTTTTAGCTTGGTCTTATATTACAATGGTCATGCTGTATTTTTATAATTGTACAAATCGTTTTCAGATGTTCGACTGATGGCTCTGGGCTATTCTCCTTACGGGCTTCTCAGAAACAGATTAACACTAGTCCTGGACTGAAAAGATAGATCAATGGTGAATCTCCATCGAAACATTTTTTTTTTGTCCAGGTCTAGTCTTAATCGGTGTCCGGGAAACCGCCCCTCAAAAGTATCAATAACTTGGGAATGGAATGTTGGGAATGGAATGTTGGGAATGGAATGTTGGGAATGGAATGTTGGGAATGGAATATTGGGAATGGAATGTTGGGAATGGAATGTTGGGGATGGAATGTTGGGAATGGAACATTGGGAATGGAATGTTGGGAATGGAATGTTGGGAATGGAATGTTGGGAATGGAATGTTGGGAATGGAACAAAAAGTTGAAAGAAACACGAATCAGAGAGGACAGTTATATATGGAGCAGTTCTCTGTGCTGTCTACCTGAGTCAGCCTTCTTGGTGTACTTCTTACTCTGGCCCCTGATGATGAGGATGAAGACCAGGAGGAGGATGAAGATTAGGCCCACCAGAGCGATGACCACCAGGAACCACCACTCTTCATAGAAGGGAGACACTTTCTGGGCTGGAGATGAGAGTCACAAGAGAGCTAGATAACAGACATCTGTACCAAGAGGAAGAACAAGTCACTAACTAAACCTATACTGTATGGGCTGGTTTCCCGGACCTAGATGAAGACAAGTACAGAGTTAAAAAGTAAGTAAAATAGAAATTCCACTGGTTAAAATAGTTTTTAGTCCTGGAATAGGCTCAATCCAGGTCTGGCATCCATATGCATGTTGTAATATTCAGACATGTATTATAACTGAGCAGGCATAACTAACCAGAGATAGAGGGGGAAGGAGCACTGGGGGAGCCATAGCCGTAGTCGTTGACCCCAATGACCCGGAAGTCATAAGTAACCCCTTCTCTCAGCATGTCCAGGTTCAGTGTGTATGATGTCACTTCCTTTGGAATGTCTTTGATGAGGATATCCCACAGTCCTTCATCTAGAGGGGAGCAGGACATACAGAGTGTTTGATTGAGCCTGCCTGGAGTCCCAGATGTGTGGGTTTTGCACTTTCACACTATTCCAACTGGTTCCATTGGTTCCACTGGTTCCATTGGTTCAGTTGCACCAGGCAAGCCTAAGGTCTAATATCCCTTGGACTCACCAGAGGGCCTGGCCTCAATGACGTAGCGTGTAATGGGAGCTCGGCCTGGGTCTCCACTGGTCCAGTGTAGGGTGAGGGCCGTGCCGTACCGGGAGATAAAGGGTTCACCTGGAGGGCCTGGGGCTCCTGGGGTGGAGGGGTGGGGAGAGGAGGGGAGAGGATGGGATGGGAAGGGTGGGGAGAGGAGGGGAGAGGATGGGAGGAGTGGGGAGGGGAGGAGGGGAGGAAAGGAGATGGTAGGGAGAGGAGAGGAGGGAAGGGGAGAGGAGGGGTGGAGTGGGGATAGGAGGGGATGGGTAGGGAGAGGAGAGGAGGGAAGGGGAGATGAGTGGTGGAGTGGGGAGAGGAAGGGATGGGTAGGGAGAGGAGAGGAGGGAAGGGAAGAGGAGGGGAGAGGAGGGGAGCAGGACAGGATATGTACATACTGTAATACGACAAACAGAGCACTGACAAAGCCAGAAGTTGGGAGAAAACATTTTGAAACTTTTTTAAACAGGGAGGTACTAGCTGAACTTGTCCAATAAGAACACAGATCTTCATTTTCTGTTGCAAAACATCTTGCTACAGTTGTTCCCTACTGAACACGACCTATGACCAGCTAGGCTACCTTCTCCTGGTCCGGTAGTGATGTTAGCTGGACCAGAGATACTGTGTTACATACCTTCTCCTGGTCCGGTAGTGATGTTAGCTGGACCAGAGATACTGTGTTACACACCTTCTCCTGGTCCGGTAGTGATGTTAGCTGGACCAGAGATACTGTGTTACATACCTTCCCCTGGTCCGGTAGTGATGTTAGCTGGACCAGAGATACTGTGTTACATAGCTTCCCCTGGTCCGGTAGTGATGTTAGCTGGACCAGAGATACTGTGTTACATACCTTCTCCTGGTCCGGTAGTGATGTTAGCTGGACCAGAGATACTGTGTTACATACCTTCCCCTGGTCCGGTAGTGATGTTAGCTGGACCAGAGATACTGTGTTACACACCTTCTCCTGGTCCGGTAGTGATGTTAGCTGGACCAGAGATACTGTGTTACATACCTTCTCCTGGTCCGGTAGTGATGTTAGCTGGACCAGAGATACTGTGTTACATACCTTCCCCTGGTCCGGTAGTGATGTTAGCTGGACCAGAGATACTGTGTTACATACCTTCTCCTGGTCCGGTAGTGATGTTAGCTGGACCAGAGATACTGTGTTACATACCTTCCCCTGGTCCGGTAGTGATGTTAGCTGGACCAGAGATACTGTGTTACACACCTTCTCCTGGTCCGGTAGTGATGTTAGCTGGACCAGAGATACTGTGTTACACACCTTCTCCTGGTCCGGTAGTGATGTTAGCTGGACCAGAGATACTGTGTTACACACCTTCTCCTGGTCCGGTAGTGATGTTAGCTGGACCAGAGATACTGTGTTACATACCTTCCCCTGGTCCGGTAGTGATGTTAGCTGGACCAGAGATACTGTGTTACATACCTTCTCCTGGTCGGTAGTGATGTTAGCTGGACCAGAGATACTGTGTTACATAGCTTCCCCTGGTCCGGTAGTGATGTTAGCTGGACCAGAGATACTGTGTTACATACCTTCCCCTGGTCCGGTAGTGATGTTAGCTGGACCAGAGATACTGTGTTACACACCTTCTCCTGGTCCGGTAGTGATGTTAGCTGGACCAGAGATACTGTGTTACATACCTTCTCCTGGTCCGGTAGTGATGTTAGCTGGACCAGAGATACTGTGTTACATACCTTCTCCTGGTCCGGTAGTGATGTTAGCTGGACCAGAGATACTGTGTTACATACCTTCCCCTGGTCCGGTAGTGATGTTAGCTGGACCAGAGATACTGTGTTACATACCTTCTCCTGGTCCGGTAGTGATGTTAGCTGGACCAGAGATACTGTGTTACATACCTTCTCCTGGTCCGGTAGTGATGTTAGCTGGACCAGAGATACTGTGTTACATACCTTCTCCTGGTCCGGTAGTGATGTTAGCTGGACCAGAGATACTGTGTTACATACCTTCTCCTGGTCCGGTAGTGATGTTAGCTGGACCAGAGATACTGTGTTACACACCTTCTCCTGGTCCGGTAGTGATGTTAGCTGGACCAGAGATACTGTGTTACATACCTTCCCCTGGTCCGGTAGTGATGTTAGCTGGACCAGAGATACTGTGTTACATACCTTCTCCTGGTCCGGTAGTGATGTTAGCTGGACCAGAGATACTGTGTTACACACCTTCTCCTGGTCCGGTAGTGATGTTAGCTGGACCAGAGATACTGTGTTACACACCTTCTCCTGGTCCGGTAGTGATGTTAGCTGGACCAGAGATACTGTGTTACATACCTTCTCCTGGTCCGGTAGTGATGTTAGCTGGACCAGAGATACTGTGTTACACACCTTCTCCTGGTCCGGTAGTGATGTTAGCTGGACCAGAGATACTGTGTTACATACCTTCTCCTGGTCCGGTAGTGATGTTAGCTGGACCAGAGATACTGTGTTACACACCTTCTCCTGGTCCGGTAGTGATGTTAGCTGGACCAGAGATACTGTGTTACACACCTTCTCCTGGTCCGGTAGTGATGTTAGCTGGACCAGAGATACTGTGTTACATACCTTCCCCTGGTCCGGTAGTGATGTTAGCTGGACCAGAGATACTGTGTTACATACCTTCTCCTGGTCCGGTAGTGATGTTAGCTGGACCAGAGATACTGTGTTACATACCTTCCCCTGGTCCGGTAGTGATGTTAGCTGGACCAGAGATACTGTGTTACACACCTTCCCCTGGTCCGGTAGTGATGTTAGCTGGACCAGAGATACTGTGTTACATACCTTCTCCTGGTCCGGTAGTGATGTTAGCTGGACCAGAGATACTGTGTTACATACCTTCCCCTGGTCCGGTAGTGATGTTAGCTGGACCAGAGATACTGTGTTACACACCTTCTCCTGGTCCGGTAGTGATGTTAGCTGGACCAGAGATACTGTGTTACATACCTTCTCCTGGTCCGGTAGTGATGTTAGCTGGACCAGAGATACTGTGTTACACACCTTCTCCTGGTCCGGTAGTGATGTTAGCTGGACCAGAGATACTGTGTTACATACCTTCTCCTGGTCCGGTAGTGATGTTAGCTGGACCAGAGATACTGTGTTACACACCTTCTCCTGGTCCGGTAGTGATGTTAGCTGGACCAGAGATACTGTGTTACATACCTTCCCCTGGTCCGGTAGTGATGTTAGCTGGACCAGAGATACTGTGTTACATACCTTCCCCTGGTCCGGTAGTGATGTTAGCTGGACCAGAGATACTGTGTTACATACCTTCCCCTGGTCCGGTAGTGATGTTAGCTGGACCAGAGATACTGTGTTACATACCTTCCCCTGGTCCGGTAGTGATGTTAGCTGGACCAGAGATACTGTGTTACATACCTTCCCCTGGTCCGGTAGTGATGTTAGCTGGACCAGAGGTACTGTGTTACATACCTTCCCCTGGTCCGGTAGTGATGTTAGCTGGACCAGAGATACTGTGTTACATACCTTCTCCTGGTCCGGTAGTGATGTTAGCTGGACCAGAGATACTGTGTTACATACCTTCCCCTGGTCCGGTAGTGATGTTAGCTGGACCAGAGATACTGTGTTACATACCTTCCCCTGGTCCGGTAGTGATGTTAGCTGGACCAGAGGTACTGTGTTACATACCTTCCCCTGGTCCGGTAGTGATGTTAGCTGGACCAGAGATACTGTGTTACACACCTTCTCCTGGTCCGGTAGTGATGTTAGCTGGACCAGAGATACTGTGTTACATACCTTCTCCTGGTCCGGTAGTGATGTTAGCTGGACCAGAGATACTGTGTTACACACCTTCCCCTGGTCCGGTAGTGATGTTAGCTGGACCAGAGGTACTGTGTTACATACCTTCTCCTGGTCCGGTAGTGATGTTAGCTGGACCAGAGGTACTGTGTTACATACCTTCCCCTGGTCCGGTAGTGATGTTAGCTGGACCAGAGATACTGTGTTACATACCTTCTCCTGGTCCGGTAGTGATGTTAGCTGGACCAGAGATACTGTGTTACATACCTTCTCCTGGTCCGGTAGTGATGTTAGCTGGACCAGAGATACTGTGTTACACACCTTCCCCTGGTCCGGTAGTGATGTTAGCTGGACCAGAGATACTGTGTTACATACCTTCTCCTGGTCCGGTAGTGATGTTAGCTGGACCAGAGATACTGTGTTACATACCTTCTCCTGGTCTGGTAGTGATGTTAGCTGGACCAGAGATACTGTGTTACATACCTTCTCCTGGTCCGGTAGTGATGTTAGCTGGACCAGAGATACTGTGTTACATACCTTCTCCTGGTCCGGTAGTGATGTTAGCTGGACCAGAGATACTGTGTTACACACCTTCTCCTGGTCCGGTAGTGATGTTAGCTGGACCAGAGATACTGTGTTACACACCTTCTCCTGGTCCGGTAGTGATGTTAGCTGGACCAGAGATACTGTGTTACACACCTTCTCCTGGTCCGGTAGTGATGTTAGCTGGACCAGAGATACTGTGTTACACACCTTCCCCTGGTCCGGTAGTGATGTTAGCTGGACCAGAGATACTGTGTTACATACCTTCTCCTGGTCCGGTAGTGATGTTAGCTGGACCAGAGATACTGTGTTACACACCTTCTCCTGGTCCGGTAGTGATGTTAGCTGGACCAGAGGTACTGTGTTACATACCTTCCCCTGGTCCGGTAGTGATGTTAGCTGGACCAGAGGTACTGTGTTACACACCTTCTCCTGGTCCGGTAGTGATGTTAGCTGGACCAGAGATACTGTGTTACATAGCTTCTCCTGGTCTGGTAGTGATGTTAGCTGGACCAGAGATACTGTGTTACATACCTTCTCCTGGTCCGGTAGTGATGTTAGCTGGACCAGAGATACTGTGTTACACACCTTCTCCTGGTCCGGTAGTGATGTCAGCTGGACCAGAGATACTGTGTTACATACCTTCTCCTGGTCCGGTAGTGATGTTAGCTGGACCAGAGATACTGTGTTACACACCTTCTCCTGGTCCGGTAGTGATGTTAGCTGGACCAGAGATACTGTGTTACATACCTTCCCCTGGTCTGGTAGTGATGTTAGCTGGACCAGAGATACTGTGTTACACACCTTCTCCTGGTCCGGTAGTGATGTTAGCTGGACCAGAGATACTGTGTTACATACCTTCTCCTGGTCCGGTAGTGATGTTAGCCTCCACCTCCGGCCCGTAGGTGAGTGTCTTGGCCCGGATCCGGAAGTTATAGGTCACCCCGTCAGCCAGGTCCTTAATCTTCATCCACAGGGGGGTGCTGCCCTTCACGTCCACTGTGACTATCTTACTAACACCTGGAGTGGAGCGGAGAGGAGACAGAGAGGAGTCAGTATAGAGATACAGGCTCGAGATACTGGAGGCTACAAGCTACACAACATACACTGAATATATAGTGTCTTCGGAAAGTATTCAGACCCCTTGAATTTTTCCAATTTTTTTTAACGTTATAGCCTTTTTCTAAAATGTATTAAATAAAAAAAGAATCCTCAGCAATCTACACACAATACCCTATAATGACAAAGCGAAACAAGTTCAGACATTTTTGCAAATTCATAAAAAATACTGAAATACCTTATTTTCATAAGTATTCAGACCCTTTACTATGAGACTCGAAACTGAGCTCAGGTGCATCCTGTTTCCATTGATCATCCTTGAAATGTTCCTACAACTTGATTGGAGTCCACCTGTGGTAAATTCAATTGATTGGACATGATTTGGAAAGGCACACACCTGTCTATATAAAGGTTCCACAGTGGACAGTGCATGTCAGAGCAAAAACCAAGCCATGAGGTCAAAGGATGTGTCCTGTACAGCTCAGAGACAGGATTGGGTCAAGTCAGGGATCTGGGGAAGGGTACCAAAACATTTCTGCAGCATTGAAGGTCCCCCAGAACACAGTTGCCTCCATTATTCTTAAATGGAAGAAGTTTGGAACCACCGAGACTCTGTCTAGAACTGGCCGCCCAGGCAAACTGAGCAATCGGGGGAGAAGGGCCTTGGTCAGGGAGGTGACCAAAAACCCGACGGTCACTCTGACAGAGCTCCAGAGTTCCTTTGTGGAGATGGGAGAACCTTCCAGAAGGACAACCATCTCTGCAGCACTCCAGAGTGGCCAGACAGAAGCCATTCCTCAGTAAAAGGCACACGACAGCCTGCTTGGAGTTTGCCAGAAGGCACCTAAAGACTCTTAGACCATGAGGAACAAGATTCTCTGGTCTGATGAAACCAAGATTTGCCTGAATGCCAAGAGTCACATCTAGATGAAACCTGGCGCCATCCCTACAGTGAAGCATGGTGGTGGCAGCATCATGCTGTGGGGAGGTTTTTCAGTGGCAGTGACTGGGAGACTAGTCAGGATCGAGGTAAAGATGAACGGAGCAAGTACAGAGAGATCTTTGATGAAAACCTGTTTCAGAGCGCTCACGACCTCAGGCTGGGGCGAAGGCTCACCTTCCAACAGGACAATGACCCTAAGCACACAGCCAAGACAACGCAGGAGTGGCTTCGGGACAAGTCTCTGAATGTCCTTGAGTGGCCAAGCCAGAGCCCGGACTTGAACCCAATCGAACATCTCTGGACATGTGAAAATAGCTGCGTAGCAATGCTCCCCATCCAACCAGACAGAGCTTGAGAGGATCTGCAGAGAAGAATGAGAGAAACTCCCCAAATACAGGTGTGCCAAGCTGGTAGCATCATACCTAAGCAGACTCGAGGCTGTAATCGCTGCCAAAGGTGCTTCAACAAAGTACTGTGTAAAGGGTCTGAATTCTTATGTAAATGTGATATTTCAGTTGTTTATTTTCAATATATTTACAAAAATTTCTAAAATCAGTTTTTGATTTGTCATTATGGGGTATTGTGTGTAGATTGATGAGTGAAAAAATAAACGATTTAATCCATTTTAGAATAAGGCTGTAACGTAACAAATGTGGAAAAAGTCAAAGGGTCTGAATACTTTCTGAATGCACTGGGCTACACACCACTATACATGGACAGACAAGCAGACCTTTGCACACACTCAAGGACACACAAAACACACTAACACATGGACACCTAACCTACATATCACACTTTTCCAGTTCATGGTAGCACCTTTCCACCTCCCTGCTGACAGTTCATGGTAGCACCTTTCCACCTCCCTGCTGACAGTTCATGGTAGCACCTTTCCACCTCCCTGCTGACAGTTCATGGTAACACCTTTCCACCTTCCTACTGACAGTTCATGGTAGCACCTTTCCACCTCCCTGCTGACAGTTCATGGTAGCACCTTTCCACCTCCCTGCTGACAGTTCATGGTAGCACCTTTCCACCTCCCTGCTGACAGTTCATGGTAGCACCTTTCCACCTCCCTACTGACAGTTCATGGTAGCACCTTTCCACCTCCCTGCTGACAGTTCATGGTAGCACCTTTCCACCTCCCTACTGACAGTTCATGGTAGCACCTTTCCACCTCCCTGCTGACAGTTCATGGTAGCACCTTTCCACCTCCCAGCTGACAGTTCATGGTAGCACCTTTCCACCTCCCTACTGACAGTTCATGGTAGCACCTTTCCACCTCCCTGCTGACAGTTCATGGTAGCACCTTTCCACCTCCCTACTGACAGTTCATGGTAGCACCTTTCCACCTCCCTGCTGACAGTTCATGGTAGCACCTTTCCACCTCCCTGCTGACAGTTCATGGTAGCACCTTTCCACCTCCCTGCTGACAGTTCCTGGTAGCACCTTTCCACCTCCCTGCTGACAGTTCATGGTAGCACCTTTCCACCTCCATACTGACAGTTCATGGTAGCACCTTTCCACCTCCATACTGACAGTTCATGGTAAATAAGCGTGAGTGTCCCTAATAAACAGATGTGACCTATCACTGCACCCCTCCAGATAGAGAGACATGTTCCTCCACCATCCCAGACCGTGCTGTGCCTCTTTCTCCCCCACATGGCTCTAGGGGCCAGATAGAAGCCATTAGTGGCCAACAGGCCTGGGACCACAGAGGTTCTCTACCTCTCATTCCCAAACCCCCACCCCTGTCTGTTCCTAATTACTAAGGAATCTGGAGACCCAACCACACATACCAGCTATTAGCTGGGTTCTCTCTCAACAGGAGAGAGAGGAAGTTGTAAACAAGCTGACTGCATGTGGCCACAGGGTCGGCATAGACCTACCCAGCTGTAACAGATTAGGACACCAATCTAAGACCATGGCGGCGCTGATGCTAGCCTATGACTGTAAATCATCTCAGGGACTGATAGTAAACTATCTAGCTATCTGTGTAGTTTAAAGGCATAACTAAGTAACTAACAGCCTTCCAGCCTTCCAGGCTCCAGAGGTTCTCACCGTCCATGGGTGTGTGAGTGTGTGTTTGTGTTTGTGTGTGTTTGTTTGTCTGTGTGTGCATGTTTGCGTGCGTGTGTGTGTGTGTGCTTCTCACCATCCATGAGCCTGTGTGTCTGTGTGTGTGTGTGTGTGTGTGTGTGTGTCTGTGTGTGTGTGTGTACATAAGTTAATGTGTGTGTGTGTGTGTTTTCTCACTATCAAGACTCGTGTGTGTGTGTATTTGTGTCTCACCATCCATGAGACTGTGTGTGTGAGTGTGTGTGTGTGTGTCTGTGTCTGTGTGTGTGTGTGTACATAAGTTCATGTGTGTGTGTGTGTGTGTTTTCTCACTATCAACACTCGTGTGTGTGTGTGTTTGTGTCTCACCATCCATGAGACTGTGTGTCTGTGTGTGTGTGTCTGTGTGTGTGTGTGTGTACATAAGTTCATGTGTGTGTGTGTGTGTGTGTTTTCTCACTATCAACACTCATGTGTGTGTGTGTCTCACCATCAACAGGTGTGTGTGTCTCACCATCAACAGGTGTGTGTGTGTGTGTCTCACCATCAACAGGTGTGTGTGTGTGTGTGTGTGTCTCACCATCAACAGGTGTGTGTGTGTGTCTCACCATCAACAGGTGTGTGTGTGTGTGTGTCTCACCATCAACAGGTGTGTGTGTGTGTGTGTGTGTCTCACCATCAACAGGTGTGTGTGTGTCTCACCATCAACAGGTGTGTGTATGTCTCACCATCAACAGGTGTGTGTATGTCTCACCATCAACAGGTGTGTGTGTGTGTGTCTCACCATCAACAGGTGTGTGTGTGTCTCACCATCAACAGGTGTGTGTGTGTGTGTCTCACCATCAACAGGTGTGTGTGTGTGTGTCTCACCATCAACAGGTGTGTGTGTGTGTCTCACCATCAACAGGTGTGTGTGTGTGTGTCTCACCATCAACAGGTGTGTGTGTGTGTGTGTGTGTGTGTCTCACCATCAACAGGTGTGTGTGTGTGTGTCTCACCATCAACAGGTGTGTGTGTGTGTCTCACCATCAACAGGTGTGTGTGTGTCTCACCATCAACAGGTGTGTGTGTGTGTGTGTCTCACCATCAACAGGTGTGTGTGTGTGTGTGTGTGTGTGTGTGTGTGTGTGTGTGTCTCACCATCAACAGGTGTGTGTGTGTGTCTCACCATCAACAGGTGTGTGTGTGTGTGTCTGACCATCAACAGGTGTGTGTTTGTGTTTCAAACCATCAACAGGTGTGTGTGTGTGTGTCTCACCATCAACAGGTGTGTGTGTGTCTCACCATCAACATGTGTGTGTGTGTCTCACCATCAACATGTGTGTGTGTGTGTCTCACCATCAACAGGTGTGCAGGGCTCGTAGACCAGACGGTAGCCCTCGATGATGCCGTTGGCCTGGCCTGGCTCCCCCCACGACATGTTGACTGACGTGGTGGTCAGCTCACTGAAGTGGAGGAAGCTGGGTCTACTGGGGGCTGGAGAGGAGGAGGAGGAGGGGAGGGGGAGAGGGAGGAGAGAGGGGAGGAGATAGAGAGGGAAAGAGAGAAACAGGAGAGGGAGAGGGACAGAGAGAGAGAGAGCCATGGTTAAGGAAGGACACTTAGGCTGGCGCACCATGGTCCTGTTAGGTCCTAGATCACGTGACAACTCCCTCCATCCGGGATATGCTGTTGTACAAATCAAACACACTACTGAAAGCCTTATCTGGAAAGCCACTATGTGATTGAGTTTAGTCCATATCCTGGCAGTCTGCTTCATTCATCAAAGTCATTATACTGAAGCTATACTAGTATTATTCTTGGGGACTGGGACAGATACAATCATCCATTCATCCCCTGACCTTCCAAAAGTCATGTGAGAATTCTGCATTAAATTGCCAAGGCTTGGGTTGGCTCCTCTCCCAGTTACCCTGCAGAGCAGAGAGGAGCGGGGAGACAGAATATTCTGCAGTCTCTGTTTTAACTCCAGAGCCCTGCAGAGCAGAGAGGAGTGGGGAGACAGAATATTCTGCAGTCTCTCTGTTTTAACTCCAGAACCCTGCAGAGCAGAGAGGAGTGGGGAGACAGAATATTCTGCAGTCTCTCTGTTTTAACTCCAGAGCCCTGCAGAGCAGAGAGGAGAGGGGAGACAGAATATTCTGCAGTCTCTCTGTTTTAACTCCAGAGCCCTGCAGAGCAGAGAGGAGCGGGGAGACAGAATATTCTGCAGTCTCTCTGTTTTAACTCCAGAGCCCTGCAGAGCAGAGAGGAGCGGGGAGACAGAATATTCTGCAGTCTCTCTGTTTTAACTCCAGAGCCCTGCAGAGCAGAGAGGAGCGGGGAGACAGAATATTCTGCAGTCTCTCTGTTTTAACTCCAGAGCCCTGCAGAGCAGAGAGGAGTGGGGAGACAGAATATTCTGCAGTCTCTCTGTTTTAACTCCAGAGCCCTGCAGAGCAGAGAGGAGCGGGGAGACAGAATATTCTGCAGTCTCTCTGTTTTAACTCCAGAGCCCTGCAGAGCAGAGAGGAGTGGGGAGACAGAATATTCTGCAGTCTCTCTGTTTTAACTCCAGAGCCCTGCAGAGCAGAGAGGAGTGGGGAGACAGAATATTCTGCAGTCTCTCTGTTTTAACTCCAGAGCCCTGCAGAGCAGAGAGGAGTGGGGAGACAGAATATTCTGCAGTCAGCAGAGAGGAGCGGGGAGACAGAATATTCTGCAGTCTCTCTGTTTTAACTCCAGAACCCTGCAGAGCAGAGAGGAGTGGGGAGACAGAATATTCTGCAGTCTCTCTGTTATAACTCCAGAGCCCTGCAGAGCAGAGAGGAGCGGGGAGACAGAATATTCTGCAGTCTCTCTGTTTTAACTCCAGAACCCTGCAGAGCAGAGAGGAGCGGGGAGACAGAATATTCTGCAGTCTCTCTGTTTTAACTCCAGAACCCTGCAGAGCAGAGAGGAGCGGGGAGACAGAATATTCTGCAGTCTCTCTGTTTTAACTCCAGAGCCCTGCAGAGCAGAGAGGAGTGGGGAGACAGAATATTCTGTGGTCTCTCTGTTTTAACTCCAGAGCCCTGCAGAGCAGAGAGGAGTGGGGAGACAGAATATTCTGCAGTCTCTCTGTTTTAACTCCAGAGCCCTGCAGAGCAGAGAGGAGCGGGGAGCCAGAATATTCTGCGGTCTCTCTGTTTTAACTCCAGAGCCCTGCAGAACAGAGAGGAGCGGGGAGACAGAATATTCTGTGGTCTCTCTGTTTTAACTCCAGAGCCCTGCAGAGCAGAGAGGAGTGGGGAGACAGAATATTCTGCGGTCTCTCTGTTTTAACTCCAGAGCCCTGCAGAGCAGAGAGGAGCGGGGAGACAGAATATTCTGTGGTCTCTTCAGTACTTCATCCCCTCTGCCTCTCTCTTCAATGTCACAGTCCTTCAAGAGGCCGGGTGACCAGGCCGGCTGCGGGAAACACCAGAGGAATTCATTCTGTAAACTGATTCCCCTCTAGAAACCACAGAGGAGGTTTTAATGTGTTTGTCTGCAGGGGGGTGACTGACTGAACACAGGCCTCTTTGTGTGTGTCAGTAGTGTGGCTGGACCTGGGTCAGAACAACCCAATCCACATGTGTCCCCCTCACTCTACAGTACTTGGGTTGAATGGCGAGAACACGGTTACTGAGATTTACCGAGGGCTAAAATCAAATCAAATCAAATGTTATTTGTCACATGCGCCGAATACAACAGGTGTAGACCTTACCGTGAAATGCTTACTGACAAGCCCTTAACCAACAATGCAGTTCTCTCTATTTACCGCCCAAAACCACTCCATTTTCCCAGGATAAATAGCTGCGAGAAACCAGTAAATTATAATAAATAATTTATATGAACAGCATGACGTGAAATGGAACTGTTTAATGATATGCGTTGTCTAAATCTGGATTCTCTACGGCCTTCTCTCTGGTCACTGCATGATGACTCATCAACGCTCAGGCTGGGGACCGAGAGCCCATCTCAGTACGTAGATCTATCATCTCATGGTAACTTTTTGTTCTTGTGACAGGAGGGCCTACATTTGCTGCAGCATAGCCTACGCTACAGTAATATAATGACCGTGTCTAATTTACCCATCTCCATCTGGCTTTCAGGGGTCAGCTTATTTTTTATTTGTAAAGATGTTCTTTTTTTTGCAGCTGCAGTTTTAAAACCGTCCTATATAGTTGCTTTAGATCAGTGTACGAGAGAGCACACTCTCACTGTCTTTCACTCTCAACCAATTCCATTCAAATGGCATCTAAAATACAGAATCCTGTCCTAGATTGATATAGAAGCCCATATTTAGATGACCTAGCCTACGTCTTTCAGGAAATACATTTAGCCTTATATTTAGCTAATGAATGATGGGTGATGCATCATGAGCTTCTAACTTTTAGACTCGGTGTCTTGCGCTAAAACGCACACACCTGTGCTCCGCTGGCCTCTCTCCTTAAAAAAACGCTCCTTACTGTAGCTCTTGGAGTCCCATGCAGGAAAAACTAGACTAGCTTGCTGGACATCATTTTGTAGCATTTCTTAAACCAATAGACTATTCTAAGAGGGACGCAAAACTCTTGTTTGCTAAACGTTAAATACAGCAGCCAATAGAACTCACTGGTAGTCTGAAAGAAGAGCAGCCAGTAGAACTCACTGGTAGTCTGAAAGAAGAGCAGCCAATAGAACTCACTGGTAGTCTGAAAGAAGAGCAGCCAATAGAACTCACTGGTAGTCTGAAAGAAGAGCAGCCAATAGAACTCACTGGTAGTCTGAAAGAAGAATAGCCAATAGAACTCACTGGTAGTCTGAAAGAAGAACAGCCAATAGAACTCACTGGTAGTCTGAAAGAAGAGCAGCCAATAGAACTCACTGGTAGTCTGAAAGAAGAGCAGCCAGTAGAACTCACTGGTAGTCTGAAAGAAGAGCAGCCAGTAGAACTCACTGGTAGTCTGAGAGAAGAGCAGCCAGTAGAACTCACTGGTAGTCTGAGAGAAGAACAGCCAATAGAACTCACTGGTAGTCTGAAAGAAGAGCAGCCAATAGAACTCACTGGTAGTCTGAAAGAAGAGCAGCCAGTAGAACTCACTGGTAGTCTGAAAAAAGAGCAGCCAGTAGAACTCACTGGTAGTCTGAAAGAAGAACAGCCAGTAGAAGTCATTGGTAGTCTGAAAGAAGAACAGCCAATAGAACTCACTGGTAGTCTGAAAGAAGAGCAGCCAATAGAACTCACTGGTAGTCTGAAAGAAGAGCAGCCAGTATAACTCACTGGTAGTCTGAAAGAAGAGCAGCCAGTAGAACTCACTGGAAGTCTGAAAGAAGAGCAGCCAATAAAACTCACTGGTAGTCTGAAAGAAGAGCAGCCAATAGAACTCACTGGTAGTCTGAAAGAAGAGCAGCCAGTAGAACTCACTGGTAGTCTGAAAGAAGAGCAGCCAGTAGAACTCACTGGTAGTCTGAAAGAAGAACAGCCAATAGAACTCACTGGTAGTCTGACAGAAGAGCTGCCAATAGAACTCACTGGTAGTCTGAAAGAAGAGCAGCCAGTAGAACTCACTGGTAGTCTGACAGAAGAACAGCCAATAGAACTCACTGGTAGTCTGAAAGAAGAGCAGCCAATAGAACTCACTGGTAGTCTGAAAGAAGAATAGCCAATAGAACTCACTGGTAGTCTGAAAGAACAGCAGCCAATAGAACTCACTGGTAGTCTGAAAGAAGAGCAGCCAATAGAACTCACTGGTAGTCTGAAAGAAGAACAGCCAATAGAACTCACTGGTAGTCTGAAAGAAGAACAGCCAATAGAACTCACTGGTAGTCTGAAAGAAGAACAGCCAATAGAACTCACTGATAGTCTGAAAGAAGAGCAGCCAATAGAACTCACTGGTAGTCTGAAAGAAGAGCAGCCAATAGAACTCACTGGTAGTCTGAAAGAAGAGCAGCCAATAGAACTCACTGGTAGTCTGAAAGAAGAGCAGCCAATAGAACTCACTGGTAGTCTGACAGAAGAACAGCCAATAGAACTCACTGGTAGTCTGAAAGAAGAGCAGCCAATAGAACTCACTGGTAGTCTGAAAGAAGAGCAGCCAATAGAACTCACTGGTAGTCTGAAAGAACAGCAGCCAATAGAACTCACTGGTAGTCTGAAAGAAGAACAGCCAATAGAACTCACTGGTAGTCTGAAAGAAGAACAGCCAATAGAACTCACTGGTAGTCTGAAAGAAGAACAGCCAATAGAACTCACTGGTAGTCTGAAAGAAGAACAGCCAATAGAACTCACTGATAGTCTGAAAGAAGAGCAGCCAATAGAACTCACTGGTAGTCTGAAAGAAGAGCAGCCAATAGAACTCACTGGTAGTCTGAAAGAAGAGCAGCCAATAGAACTCACTGGTAGTCTGAAAGAAGAATAGCCAATAGAACTCACTGGTAGTCTGAAAGAAGAACAGCCAATAGAACTCACTGGTAGTCTGAAAGAAGAGCAGCCAATAGAACTCACTGGTAGTCTGAAAGAAGAGCAGCCAGTAGAACTCACTGGTAGTCTGAAAGAAGAGGAGCCAGTAGAACTCACTGGTAGTCTGAGAGAAGAGCAGCCAGTAGAACTCACTGGTAGTCTGAGAGAAGAACAGCCAATAGAACTCACTGGTAGTCTGAAAGAAGAGCAGCCAATAGAACTCACTGGTAGTCTGAAAGAAGAGCAGCCAATAGAACTCACTGGTAGTCTGAAAGAAGAATAGCCAATAGAACTCACTGGTAGTCTGAAAGAAGAGCAGCCAGTAGAACTCACTGGTAGTCTGAGAGAAGAGCAGCCAATAGAACTCACTGGTAGTCTGAGAGAAGAACAGCCAATAGAACTCACTGGTAGTCTGAAAGAAGAGCAGCCAATAGAACTCACTGGTAGTCTGAAAGAAGAGCAGCCAGTAGAACTCACTGGTAGTCTGAAAAAAGAGCAGCCAGTAGAACTCACTGGTAGTCTGAAAGAAGAACAGCCAGTAGAAGTCATTGGTAGTCTGAAAGAAGAACAGCCAATAGAACTCACTGGTAGTCTGAAAGAAGAGCAGACAATAGAACTCACTGGTAGTCTGAAAGAAGAGCAGCCAGTAGAACTCACTGGTAGTCTGAAAGAAGAGCAGCCAGTAGAACTCACTGGAAGTCTGAAAGAAGAGCAGCCAATAAAACTCACTGGTAGTCTGAAAGAAGAGCAGCCAATAGAACTCACTGGTAGTCTGAAAGAAGAGCAGCCAATAGAACTCACTGGTAGTCTGAAAGAAGAGCAGCCAATAGAACTCACTGGTAGTCTGAAAGAAGAGCAGCCAGTAGAACTCACTGGTAGTCTGAAAGAAGAGCAGCCAGTAGAACTCACTGGTAGTCTGAAAGAAGAACAGCCAATAGAACTCACTGGTAGTCTGAAAGAAGAGCAGCCAGTAGAACTCACTGGTAGTCTGACAGAAGAACAGCCAATAGAACTCACTGGTAGTCTGAAAGAAGAGCAGTCAATAGAACTCACTGGTAGTCTGAAAGAACAGCAGCCAATAGAACTCACTGGTAGTCTGAAAGAAGAGCAGCCAATAGAACTCACTGGTAGTCTGAAAGAAGAACAGCCAATAGAACTCACTGGTAGTCTGAAAGAAGAACAGCCAATAGAACTCACTGGTAGTCTGAAAGAAGAACAGCCAATAGAACTCACTGATAGTCTGAAAGAAGAGCAGCCAGTAGAACTCACTGGTAGTCTGAAAGAAGAACAGCCAATAGAACACACTGGTAGTCTGAAAGAAGAGCAGCCAGTAGAACTCACTGGTAGTCTGAAAGAAGAACAGCCAATAGAACTCACTGGTAGTCTGAAAGAAGAGCAGCCAGTAAAACTCACTGGTAGTCTGAAAGAAGAGCAGCCAATAGAACTCACTGGTAGTCTGAAAGAAGAGCAGCCAATAGAACTCACTGGTAGTCTGAAAGAAGAGCAGCCAATAGAACTCACTGGTAGTCTGAAAGAAGAATAGCCAATAGAACTCACTGGTAGTCTGAAAGAAGAACAGCCAATAGAACTCACTGGTAGTCTGAAAGAAGAGCAGCCAATAGAACTCACTGGTAGTCTGAAAGAAGAGCAGCCAGTAGAACTCACTGGTAGTCTGAAAGAAGAGCAGCCAGTAGAACTCACTGGTAGTCTGAAAGAAGAACAGCCAATAGAACTCACAGGAAGTCTGAAAGAAGTGCAGCCAGTATAACTCACTGGTAGTCTGAAAGAAGAGCAGCCAGTAGAACTCACTGGTAGTCTGAAAGAAGAACAGCCAATAGAACTCACTGGTAGTCTGAAAAAAGAGCAACCAATAGAACTCACTGGTAGTCTGAAAGAAGAGCAGCTAGTAGAACTCACTGGTAGTCTGACAGAAGAACAGCCAATAGAACTCACTGGTAGTCTGAAAGAAGAGCAGCCAATAGAACTCATGGTAGTCTGAAAGAAGAGCAGCCAATAGAACTCACTGGTAGTCTGAAAGCAGAACAGCCAATAGAACTCACTGGTAGTCTGAAAGAAGAACAGCCAATAGAACTCACTGGTAGTCTGAAAGAAGAGCAGCCAATAGAACTCACTGATAGTCTGAAAGAAGAGCAGCCAGTAGAACTCACTGATAGTCTGAAAGAAGAACAGCCAGTATAACTCACTGGTAGTCTGAAAGAAGAACAGCCAATAGAACTCACTGGTAGTCTGAAAGAAGAATAGCCAATAGAAGTCACTGGTAGTCTTAAAGAAGAACAGCCAATAGAACTCACTGGTAGTCTGAAAGAAGAGCAGCCAATAGAACTCACTGATAGTCTGAAAGAAGATCAGCCAGTAGAACTCACTGATAGTCTGAAAGAAGAACAGCCAATTGAACTCACTGGTAGTCTGAAAGAAGAGCAGCCAATAGAACTCACTGGTAGTCTGAAAGAAGAACAGCCAATAAAACTCACTGGTAGTCTGACAGAAGAACAGCCAATAGAACTCACTGGTAGTCTGAAAGAAGAGCAGCCAATAGAACTCACTGATAGTCTGAAAGAAGAGCAGCCAGTAGAACTCACTGATAGTCTGAAAGAAGAACAGCCAGTAGAACTCACTGGTAGTCTGAAAGAAGAACAGCCAATAGAACTCACTGGTAGTCTGAAAGAAGAATAGCCAATAGAAGTCACTGGTAGTCTGAAAAAAGAACAGCCAATAGAACTCACTGGTAGTCTGAAAGAAGAACAGCCAATAGAACTCACTGGTAGTCTGAAAGAACAGCAGCCAATAGAACTCACTGGTAGTCTGAAAGAAGAGCAGCCAATAGAAGTCACTGGTAGTCTGAAAGAAGAACAGCCAATAGAACTCACTGGTAGTCTGAAAGAAGAATAGCCAATAGAACTCACTGGTAGTCTGAAAGAAGAGCAGCCAGTAGAACTCACTGGTAGTCTGAGAGAAGAGCAGCCAATAGAACTCACTGGTAGTCTGAGAGAAGAACAGCCAATAGAACTCACTGGTAGTCTGAAAGAAGAGCAGCCAATAGAACTCACTGGTAGTCTGAAAGAAGAGCAGCCAGTAGAACTCACTGGTAGTCTGAAAAAAGAGCAGCCAGTAGAACTCACTGGTAGTCTGAAAGAAGAACAGCCAGTAGAAGTCATTGGTAGTCTGAAAGAAGAACAGCCAATAGAACTCACTGGTAGTCTGAAAGAAGAGCAGACAATAGAACTCACTGGTAGTCTGAAAGAAGAGCAGCCAGTAGAACTCACTGGTAGTCTGAAAGAAGAGCAGCCAGTAGAACTCACTGGAAGTCTGAAAGAAGAGCAGCCAATAAAACTCACTGGTAGTCTGAAAGAAGAGCAGCCAATAGAACTCACTGGTAGTCTGAAAGAAGAGCAGCCAATAGAACTCACTGGTAGTCTGAAAGAAGAGCAGCCAATAGAACTCACTGGTAGTCTGAAAGAAGAGCAGCCAGTAGAACTCACTGGTAGTCTGAAAGAAGAGCAGCCAGTAGAACTCACTGGTAGTCTGAAAGAAGAACAGCCAATAGAACTCACTGGTAGTCTGAAAGAAGAGCAGCCAATAGAACTCACTGGTAGTCTGAAAGAAGAGCAGCCAGTAGAACTCACTGGTAGTCTGACAGAAGAACAGCCAATAGAACTCACTGGTAGTCTGAAAGAAGAGCAGTCAATAGAACTCACTGGTAGTCTGAAAGAAGAATAGCCAATAGAACTCACTGGTAGTCTGAAAGAACAGCAGCCAATAGAACTCACTGGTAGTCTGAAAGAAGAGCAGCCAATAGAACTCACTGGTAGTCTGAAAGAAGAACAGCCAATAGAACTCACTGGTAGTCTGAAAGAAGAACAGCCAATAGAACTCACTGGTAGTCTGAAAGAAGAACAGCCAATAGAACTCACTGATAGTCTGAAAGAAGAGCAGCCAGTAGAACTCACTGGTAGTCTGAAAGAAGAACAGCCAATAGAACACACTGGTAGTCTGAAAGAAGAGCAGCCAGTAGAACTCACTGGTAGTCTGAAAGAAGAACAGCCAATAGAACTCACTGGTAGTCTGAAAGAAGAACAGCCAATAGAACTCACTGGTAGTCTGAAAGAAGAGCAGCTAGTAGAACTCACTGGTAGTCTGACAGAAGAACAGCCAATAGAACTCACTGGTAGTCTGAAAGAAGAGCAGCCAATAGAACTCATGGTAGTCTGAAAGAAGAGCAGCCAATAGAACTCACTGGTAGTCTGAAAGCAGAACAGCCAATAGAACTCACTGGTAGTCTGAAAGAAGAACAGCCAATAGAACTCACTGGTAGTCTGAAAGAAGAGCAGCCAATAGAACTCACTGATAGTCTGAAAGAAGAGCAGCCAGTAGAACTCACTGATAGTCTGAAAGAAGAACAGCCAGTATAACTCACTGGTAGTCTGAAAGAAGAACAGCCAATAGAACTCACTGGTAGTCTGAAAGAAGAATAGCCAATAGAAGTCACTGGTAGTCTTAAAGAAGAACAGCCAATAGAACTCACTGGTAGTCTGAAAGAAGAGCAGCCAATAGAACTCACTGATAGTCTGAAAGAAGATCAGCCAGTAGAACTCACTGATAGTCTGAAAGAAGAACAGCCAATTGAACTCACTGGTAGTCTGAAAGAAGAGCAGCCAATAGAACTCACTGGTAGTCTGAAAGAAGAACAGCCAATAAAACTCACTGGTAGTCTGACAGAAGAACAGCCAATAGAACTCACTGGTAGTCTGAAAGAAGAGCAGCCAATAGAACTCACTGATAGTCTGAAAGAAGAGCAGCCAGTAGAACTCACTGATAGTCTGAAAGAAGAACAGCCAGTAGAACTCACTGGTAGTCTGAAAGAAGAACAGCCAATAGAACTCACTGGTAGTCTGAAAGAAGAATAGCCAATAGAAGTCACTGGTAGTCTGAAAGAAGAACAGCCAATAGAACTCACTGGTAGTCTGAAAGAAGAACAGCCAATAGAACTCACTGGTAGTCTGAAAGAACAGCAGCCAATAGAACTCACTGGTAGTCTGAAAGAAGAGCAGCCAATAGAAGTCACTGGTAGTCTGAAAGAAGAACAGCCAATAGAACTCACTGGTAGTCTGAAAGAAGAATAGCCAATAGAACTCACTGGTAGTCTGAAAGAAGAGCAGCCAGTAGAACTCACTGGTAGTCTGAGAGAAGAGCAGCCAATAGAACTCACTGGTAGTCTGAGAGAAGAACAGCCAATAGAACTCACTGGTAGTCTGAAAGAAGAGCAGCCAATAGAACTCACTGGTAGTCTGAAAGAAGAGCAGCCAGTAGAACTCACTGGTAGTCTGAAAAAAGAGCAGCCAGTAGAACTCACTGGTAGTCTGAAAGAAGAACAGCCAGTAGAAGTCATTGGTAGTCTGAAAGAAGAACAGCCAATAGAACTCACTGGTAGTCTGAAAGAAGAGCAGACAATAGAACTCACTGGTAGTCTGAAAGAAGAGCAGCCAGTAGAACTCACTGGTAGTCTGAAAGAAGAGCAGCCAGTAGAACTCACTGGAAGTCTGAAAGAAGAGCAGCCAATAAAACTCACTGGTAGTCTGAAAGAAGAGCAGCCAATAGAACTCACTGGTAGTCTGAAAGAAGAGCAGCCAATAGAACTCACTGGTAGTCTGAAAGAAGAGCAGCCAATAGAACTCACTGGTAGTCTGAAAGAAGAGCAGCCAGTAGAACTCACTGGTAGTCTGAAAGAAGAGCAGCCAGTAGAACTCACTGGTAGTCTGAAAGAAGAACAGCCAATAGAACTCACTGGTAGTCTGAAAGAAGAGCAGCCAATAGAACTCACTGGTAGTCTGAAAGAAGAGCAGCCAGTAGAACTCACTGGTAGTCTGACAGAAGAACAGCCAATAGAACTCACTGGTAGTCTGAAAGAAGAGCAGTCAATAGAACTCACTGGTAGTCTGAAAGAAGAATAGCCAATAGAACTCACTGGTAGTCTGAAAGAACAGCAGCCAATAGAACTCACTGGTAGTCTGAAAGAAGAGCAGCCAATAGAACTCACTGGTAGTCTGAAAGAAGAACAGCCAATAGAACTCACTGGTAGTCTGAAAGAAGAACAGCCAATAGAACTCACTGGTAGTCTGAAAGAAGAACAGCCAATAGAACTCACTGATAGTCTGAAAGAAGAGCAGCCAGTAGAACTCACTGGTAGTCTGAAAGAAGAACAGCCAATAGAACACACTGGTAGTCTGAAAGAAGAGCAGCCAGTAGAACTCACTGGTAGTCTGAAAGAAGAACAGCCAATAGAACTCACTGGTAGTCTGAAAGAAGAGCAGCCAGTAGAACTCACTGGTAGTCTGAAAGAAGAGCAGCCAATAGAACTCACTGGTAGTCTGAAAGAAGAGCAGCCAATAGAACTCACTGGTAGTCTGAAAGAAGAGCAGCCAATAGAACTCACTGGTAGTCTGAAAGAAGAATAGCCAATAGAACTCACTGGTAGTCTGAAAGAAGAACAGCCAATAGAACTCACTGGTAGTCTGAAAGAAGAGCAGCCAATAGAACTCACTGGTAGTCTGAAAGAAGAGCAGCCAGTAGAACTCACTGGTAGTCTGAAAGAAGAGCAGCCAGTAGAACTCACTGGTAGTCTGAAAGAAGAACAGCCAATAGAACTCACAGGAAGTCTGAAAGAAGTGCAGCCAGTAGAACTCACTGGTAGTCTGAAAGAAGAGCAGCCAGTAGAACTCACTGGTAGTCTGAAAGAAGAACAGCCAATAGAACTCACTGGTAGTCTGAAAAAAGAGCAACCAATAGAACTCACTGGTAGTCTGAAAGAAGAGCAGCTAGTAGAACTCACTGGTAGTCTGACAGAAGAACAGCCAATAGAACTCACTGGTAGTCTGAAAGAAGAGCAGCCAATAGAACTCATGGTAGTCTGAAAGAAGAGCAGCCAATAGAACTCACTGGTAGTCTGAAAGCAGAACAGCCAATAGAACTCACTGGTAGTCTGAAAGAAGAACAGCCAATAGAACTCACTGGTAGTCTGAAAGAAGAGCAGCCAATAGAACTCACTGATAGTCTGAAAGAAGAGCAGCCAGTAGAACTCACTGATAGTCTGAAAGAAGAACAGCCAGTATAACTCACTGGTAGTCTGAAAGAAGAACAGCCAATAGAACTCACTGGTAGTCTGAAAGAAGAATAGCCAATAGAAGTCACTGGTAGTCTTAAAGAAGAACAGCCAATAGAACTCACTGGTAGTCTGAAAGAAGAGCAGCCAATAGAACTCACTGATAGTCTGAAAGAAGATCAGCCAGTAGAACTCACTGATAGTCTGAAAGAAGAACAGCCAATTGAACTCACTGGTAGTCTGAAAGAAGAGCAGCCAATAGAACTCACTGGTAGTCTGAAAGAAGAACAGCCAATAAAACTCACTGGTAGTCTGACAGAAGAACAGCCAATAGAACTCACTGGTAGTCTGAAAGAAGAGCAGCCAATAGAACTCACTGATAGTCTGAAAGAAGAGCAGCCAGTAGAACTCACTGATAGTCTGAAAGAAGAACAGCCAGTAGAACTCACTGGTAGTCTGAAAGAAGAACAGCCAATAGAACTCACTGGTAGTCTGAAAGAAGAATAGCCAATAGAAGTCACTGGTAGTCTGAAAGAAGAACAGCCAATAGAACTCACTGGTAGTCTGAAAGAAGAACAGCCAATAGAACTCACTGGTAGTCTGAAAGAACAGCAGCCAATAGAACTCACTGGTAGTCTGAAAGAAGAGCAGCCAATAGAAGTCACTGGTAGTCTGAAAGAAGAACAGCCAATAGAACTCACTGGTAGTCTGAAAGAAGAACAGCCAATAGAACTCACTGGTAGTCTGAAAGAAGAACAGCCAATAGAACTGACTGGTAGTCTGAAAGAAGAACAGCCAATAGAACTCACTGGTAGTCTGAAAGAAGAGCAGCCAGTAGAACTCACTGGTAGTCTGAAAGAAGAACAGCCAATAGAACTCACTGGTAGTCTGAAAGAAGAGCAGCCAGTAGAACTCACTGGTAGTCTGAAAGAAGAACAGCCAATAGAACTCACTGGTAGTCTGAAAGAAGAACAGCCAATAGAACTCACTGGTAGTCTGAAAGAAGAACAGCCAATAGAACTCACTGGTAGTCTGAAAGAAGAGCAGCCAGTAGAACTCACTGGTAGTCTGAGAGAAAAACAGCCAGTAGAACTCACTGGTAGTCTGAGAGAAGAACAGCCAATAGAACTCACTGGTAGTCTGAAAGAAGAGCAGCCAATAGAACTCACTGGTAGTCTGAAAGAAGAGCAGCCAGTAGAACTCACTGGTAGTCTGAAAGAAGAGCAGCCAATAGAACTCACTGGTAGTCTGAAAGAAGAGCAGCCAGTAGAACACACTGGTAGTCTGAAAGAAGAACAGCCAATAGAACTCACTGGTAGTCTGAAAGAAGAGCAGCCAGTAGAACTCACTGGTAGTCTGAAAGAAGAGCAGCCAATAGAACTCACTGGTAGTCTGAAAGAAGAACAGCCAGTAGAACTCACTGGTAGTCTGAGAGAAGAACAGCCAATAGAACTCACTGGTAGTCTGAAAGAAGAACAGCCAATAAAACTCACTGGTAGTCTGACAGAAGAACAGCCAATAGAACTCACTGGTAGTCTGAAAGAAGAGCAGCCAATAGAACTCACTGATAGTCTGAAAGAAGAGCAGCCAGTAGAACTCACTGATAGTCTGAAAGAAGAACAGCCAGTAGAACTCACTGGTAGTCTGAAAGAAGAACAGCCAATAGAACTCACTGGTAGTCTGAAAGAAGAATAGCCAATAGAAGTCACTGGTAGTCTGAAAGAAGAACAGCCAATAGAACTCACTGGTAGTCTGAAAGAAGAACAGCCAATAGAACTCACTGGTAGTCTGAAAGAACAGCAGCCAATAGAACTCACTGGTAGTCTGAAAGAAGAGCAGCCAATAGAAGTCACTGGTAGTCTGAAAGAAGAACAGCCAATAGAACTCACTGGTAGTCTGAAAGAAGAACAGCCAATAGAACTCACTGGTAGTCTGAAAGAAGAACAGCCAATAGAACTGACTGGTAGTCTGAAAGAAGAACAGCCAATAGAACTCACTGGTAGTCTGAAAGAAGAGCAGCCAGTAGAACTCACTGGTAGTCTGAAAGAAGAACAGCCAATAGAACTCACTGGTAGTCTGAAAGAAGAGCAGCCAGTAGAACTCACTGGTAGTCTGAAAGAAGAACAGCCAATAGAACTCACTGGTAGTCTGAAAGAAGAACAGCCAATAGAACTCACTGGTAGTCTGAAAGAAGAACAGCCAATAGAACTCACTGGTAGTCTGAAAGAAGAGCAGCCAGTAGAACTCACTGGTAGTCTGAGAGAAAAACAGCCAGTAGAACTCACTGGTAGTCTGAGAGAAGAACAGCCAATAGAACTCACTGGTAGTCTGAAAGAAGAGCAGCCAATAGAACTCACTGGTAGTCTGAAAGAAGAGCAGCCAGTAGAACTCACTGGTAGTCTGAAAGAAGAGCAGCCAATAGAACTCACTGGTAGTCTGAAAGAAGAGCAGCCAGTAGAACACACTGGTAGTCTGAAAGAAGAACAGCCAATAGAACTCACTGGTAGTCTGAAAGAAGAGCAGCCAGTAGAACTCACTGGTAGTCTGAAAGAAGAGCAGCCAATAGAACTCACTGGTAGTCTGAAAGAAGAACAGCCAGTAGAACTCACTGGTAGTCTGAGAGAAGAACAGCCAATAGAACTCACTGGTAGTCTGAAAGAAGAGCAGCCAATAGAACTCACTGGTAGTCTGAAAGAAGAGCAGCCAGTAGAACTCACTGGTAGTCTGAAAGAAGAGCAGCCAGTAGAACTCACTGGTAGTCTGAAAGAAGAGCAGCCAATAGAACTCACTGATAGTCTGAAAGAAGAGCAACCAATAGAACTCACTGGTAGTCTGAAAGAAGAGCAGCCAGTAGAACTCACTGGTAGTCTGAAAGAAGAGCAGCCAGTAGAACTCACTGGTAGTCTGAAAGAAGAGCAGCCAATAGAACTCACTGGTAGTCTGAAAGAAGAACAGCCAATAGAACTCACTGGTAGTCTGAAAGAAGAACAGCCAATAGAACTCACTGGTAGTCTGAAAGAAGAGCAGCCAATAGAACTCACTGGTAGTCTGAAAGAAGAGCAGCCAATAGAACTCACTGGTAGTCTGACAGAAGAACAGCCAATAGAACTCACTGGTAGTCTGAAAGAAGAACAGCCAATAGAACTCACTGGTAGTCTGAAAGAAGAACAGCCAATAGAACTCACTGGTAGTCTGAAAGAAGAACAGCCAATAGAACTCACTGGTAGTCTGAAAGAAGAACAGCCAATAGAACTCACTGGTAGTCTGAAAGAAGAACAGCCAATAGAACTCACTGGTAGTCTGAAAGAAGAACAGCCAATAGAACTCACTGGTAGTCTGAAAGAAGAGCAGCCAATAGAACTCACTGGTAGTCTGAAAGAAGAGCAGCCAGTAGAACTCACTGGTAGTCTGAAAGAAGAGCAGCCAATAGAACTCACTGGTAGTCTGACAGAAGAGTGAACGTGTGATGGCGGTAGGCTGTAGTAGGTATTTATTCAGACCTATAACCAACCATTCATTCTTCGTGAAGAGAAGTGAAAGCCTTCTGCAGCTCATTCTAGTCCTGCATTATTCCAGGATGTGATTAGAATGATGAAGATAAGGACAATGAAACGTCATTTAACCGTTGAAATCGAGGAAGGAATGAGGCAACACTAGAGAGAGAAAGAGGCTAATAACATTAGGGGAAATATTATGAAAGGTATGTATGAATCAGCCTACTAATTATACAAATAGGCCCTATTATATTTAAAATGTAAAATCTAATTCGCTAGCCTATACGTTGTAGTCTGCATGTGCTGCACCAGAATCACATGTTCTCTCCCTGCTTCATCATGGTTTGAACGAAGCGCGTAATTCCAGTCCATATAATACAGTGTAATGCAGTACAGTAATACAGTATAAAACAATACAGTACAGTAATACAGTATAATACAATACAGTACAGTAATACAGTATAATACAGTGCAGTAATACAGTATAATACAATACAGTACAGTAATACAGTATAATACAGTACAGTAATACAGTATAATACAATACAGTAGAGTAATACAGTACAATACAGTACAGTAATACAGTATAATACAATACAGTACAGTAATACAGTATAATACAATACAGTACAGTAATACAGTATAATACAATATAATAATACAGTATAATACAATATAGTAATACAGTATAATACAATACAGTACAGTAATACAGTATAATACAATGCAGTACAGTAATACAGTTCACACTCAAAAAGATTAGCCTACTGGAGCTAGTTTCATGTATTTACCCCAGAGAGCATATAGCTAGCTACATCTATGGGCTTTATTTCATGTATTTACCCAAGAGAGCATATAGCTAGCTACATCTATGGTCTTTATTTCATGTATTTACCCCAGAGAGCATATAGCTCTCCAGAGAGCATATAGCTAGCTACATCTATGGGCTTTATTTCATGTATTTACCCCAGAGAGCATATAGCTAGCTACATCTATGGTCTTTATTTCATGTATTTACCCCAGAGAGCATATAGCTAGCTACATCTATGGGCTTTATTTCTATCAAATCCAGACAGTATATGCTTCATATGCTTTTGAATAAATGTCCGGTTTTGGCGGGAAATACCTGGTTACCCGGGAAAAAAGTGATTTATTCTCAGGATGAAACATTTGTAAAATACTGGGAAAATATTCAACCCTATACAGTACCATCCTCCTCCTCCTCCTCCTCTTCCTCTATAGTGTCATCAGGCCTCCATTCCACCCCTGTGATTTCCCCATGAAAACGTTCGTAGTAGCTGTCAAATCCTTATCAATAAGACTCAAACCCCCCCTCACCCCCTTGACTTAGTTCCCATATCCTGGGTCCAAACTTGTCCCATATATGTCCTATTTACTATAAGGGAAGGGGACAACATTGACAGTTACACAATCTGTAGTGTAGTACGTGTCCATGGTGCTGAATACCAGTGACTCAAGCTGACAGCTCTCATCCGTTTCTCCTGCAGTGACATATTGTGACTGGAGTGGGCACAGGGTCCTGAGAATATCCTTCAAACTGAACTGGGACTTGAGGACCGAGAGGGCACGGGGTCCTGAGAATATCCTTCAAACTGAACTGGGACTTGAGGACCGAGAGGGCACGGGGTCCTGAGAATATCCTTCAAACTGAACTGGGACTTGAGGACAGAGAGGGCACAGGGTCCTGAGAATATCCTTCAAACTGAACTGGGACTTGAGGACAGAGAGGGCACAGGGTCCTGAGAATAGCACAGATACAGTAGTAGATGTGATGCAGTGCTGCTTGTCAGCCTCCTACTCTTACTGTAAGTCTGTACTGTACTACTGACTGGCTCTAACCCAGTCGCTTTGGCTTAGAGCTCACCTGCTTGTTGAGAACGCCCTCTGGTGGGCAATACCACATATACTGTAGGTGGTGTGTCTGTGTGTGTCAGTGTGCATGTGTGTGTGAGTGTTAGTGTGTCCTTTACCGGCCTGCTGTGTGTGTGTGTGTGTGTGTGTGTGTGTGTGTGTGTGTGTGTGTGTGTGTGTGTGTGTGTGTGTGTGTGTGTGTGTGTGTGTGTGTGTGTGTGTGTGTGTGTGCGCATGGCCCTTACCAGCCTGTTGTGTTCGGCCCCTGGTCGGGGGACTCCGGGGCCCGTCCCCTGCTGCGTTGAAGGCTGCGACACTGATCATGTATGTGGTATAGCCAGTCAGGTTCTTAATCTTGACCCCAAGCTCTGGGAGGAACATGGTACGCAGTCTCTCTGTCTCATTCTGCAGCTGGAACTCCCAGAAGTAGATCTAGAATACATGAGGAAGGGTCAGAGGTTATATTCAGATAGATCTAGAATACATGAGGAAGGGTCAGAGGTTATATTCAGATAGATCTAGAATACATGAGGAAGGGTCAGAGGTTATATTCAGATAGATCTAGAATACATGATGAAGGGTCAGAGATTATATCCAGATAGTTCTAGAATACATGTGGAAGGGTCAGAGGTTATATTCAGATTCAGATATATCTAGATTACATGATGAAGGGTCAGAGGTTATATTCACATTCAGATATATCTAGATTACATGATGAAGGGTCAGAGGTTATATTCACATTCAGATAGATCTAGATTACATGAAGGGTCAGAGGTTACATTCACATTCAGATAGATCTAGAATACATGAAGGGTCAGAGGTTATATTTACATTTTTGTTGTCTGTCTGTGTGTGTGTGTGTGTGTGTGTGTGTGTGTGTGTGTGTGTGTGTGTGTGTGTGTGTGTGTGTGTGTGTGTGTGTGTGTGTGTGTGTGCGTGTGTGTGTGTGTGCGTTTGCATGTGTGTGTGCGTGTGTGTGCGTTGTGATTGACCGGTTGGGTCAGATGTACCAGTCCTGGAACAGATCAAGTGGATCCAGCTTGGTCTAGGAGAGGTTTGACAAACACTGTTCTACAGTATGGTCTACTACAGTATGGTATACTACAGTACAGTATGGTATACTACAGTATGGTATACTACGGTATGGTATACTACAGTATGGTATACTACGGTATGGTATACTACAGTATGGTATACTACGGTATGGTATACTACAGTATGGTATACTACGATATGGTATACTACAGTATGGTATACTGCGGTATGGTATACTACGGTATGGTATACTACGGTATGGTATACTACATGCCCACATGTTCTACAGTATGGTATACTACAGTATGGTATACTACAGTATGGTGTACTACAGACCCACATGTTCTACAGTATGGTATACTACAGTATGGTATACTACAGACCCACATGTTCTACAGTATGCTATACTACAGTACGGTATACTACAGACCCACATGTTCTACAGTATGCTATACTACAGTATGGTATACTACAGACCCACATGTTCAACAGTATGGTATACTACAGTATGGTATACTACAGTACGGTATACTACAGACCAACATGTTCCACAGTATGGTATACAACAGTATGGTATACCACAGACCCACATGTTCTACAGTATGCTATACTACAGTACGGTATACTACAGACCAACATGGTCTACAGTATGGTATACTACAGTATGGTATACTACAGACCCACATGTTCTACAGTATGCTATACTACAGTGTGCTATACTACAGTATGGTGTACTACAGACCCACATGGTCTACAGTATGGTATACCACAGCATGGTATACGACAGTATGGTATACTACAGTATGGTATACCACAGACCCACATGTTCTACAGTATGCTATACCACAGTATGGTATACTACAGTACAGTATACTACATTATGGTATACTATAGTATGGTATACTATAGACCCACATGTTCTACAGTGTGCTATACTACAGTATGGTCTACCCCAGTATGGTATACTACAGTATGCTATACTACAGTATGGTCTACTACAGTATGGTCTACTACAGTATGGTATACTACAGACCAACATGTTCTACAGTATGGTATACTACAGTATGGTGTACTTCGGACCCACATGTTCTACAGTATGGCATACTACAGTATGGTATACTACAGTGTGCTATACTACAGTATGGTCTACCACGGTGTGGTATACTACAGTATGGTATACTACAGTATGGTATACTACAGACCCACATGTTCTACAGTATGGTATACTACAGTATGGTATACTACAGTATGGTATAATACAGTATGGTCTACTACAGTGTGCTATACTACAGTATGGTCTACCACGGTGTGGTATACTACAGTATGGTCTACCCCAGTATGGTATACTACAGTATGCTATACTACAGTATGGTCTACTACAGTATGGTATACTACAGTATGGTATACTACAGTATGGTATACCACAGACCCACATGTTCTACAGTATGGTATACTACAGTATGGTATACTACAGTATGGTATACCACATACCCACATGTTCTACAGTATGGTATACTACAGTATGGTATACTACAGTATGGTATACTACAGTGTGCTATACTACAGTATGGTATACTACAGTGTGGTATACTACAGTGTGCTATACTACAGTATGGTATACTACAGTATGGTATACTACAGTATGGTATTCTACAGTATGGTATACTACAGTATGGTATACTACAGTATGGTATTCTACAGTATGGTATACTACAGTGTGCTATACTACAGTATGGTATACTACAGTATGGTATACTGCAGTGTGCTATACTACAGTATGGTATACTACAGTATGGTATACTACAGTATGGTATACTACAGTGTGCTATACTACAGTATGGTCTACTACAGTATGGTATACTACAGTATGGTATACTACAGTATGGTATACCACAGACCCACATGTTCTACAGTATGGTATACTACAGTATGGTATACTACAGTATGGTCTACTACAGTATGGTATACTCCAGTATGGTATACTACAGTATGGTATACTCCAGTGTGGTATACTACAGTATGGTCTACTTTAGACCCACATGTTAGAAGTGGTTCAGGTTAAGTGCTTGCCCAGTGATCCTCACCTTGTACCCCTGTATGTCTCCATTCTGAGAGTCAAGAGGGGGCGGGCTCCATGTGACTTCCAGCTGGGTGGCTGTTGATGATTGGATGGTCACAGATTGGGGCGGGGCTGTTGGAACTGGAGTGGAGTGGAGGGTAAACATTCAATAGTGATATTGGTCAGACCAGGTCCAATTCATATGTCAAATACCTTTAAATAGTTGAGCTGTGCTTGGGTTCGTTTTCCAGAAGAGTGGAACCACTAGGGACAATAAAGTTGATCTCATCATCGCTTCTTACCTGCCTCTCCTACAAACACTTCCTGTGGCGTGCTGGTAGGCCCCTCTCCCACGGCGTTGTACACGCTCAGGCGGATCTCATAACGCTTGTGTTTACTCAAGTCTGTGGGGGGAGAAACACAGAAAGAGTGATCCACAGATGGCCTGGGAGGACCATCCAGCAGCAGTGGAACTGGTCATACAACTATATGAGCTGAAGGAAAAGCAGAGAGATAAAGTGAAGAGGTCAAAGGTCAGGACACACCTGATGAGGAAGATGTAAAACAACACCATGACAGGATGGTTAAATATTAAGACAAATGAGGAAGAGCAGAGATGTGGGATGTTGGCAAACACACACTGACATAAACATACGTTTACATACACAGATGATTGTCAGGCAGACAGAGAGAGAGAGACAGAGGAGGCTGCTGAGGGGAGGACGGCTCATCATAAGGGCCAGAACGGAGCGAATGGAAACATGTGTCGGGTGTACTTGATACCATTCCACTAATTCTGCTCCAGTCATTACCACGAGCCCCTCCTCCCCACCAGCCTCCTGTGATATAGTGGACTTACTATCAAGCTCGTACTGGGTGAGAGAGGACTCGCTCAGGTTCCTCACACTGTAGGGGGCTAGAGGGTGACGGACCAGGGTGGGAGGAGGGGTGAGGGAGGACAGAACACAGGGAGTCAGGGCAGCCACCATAAAGAGGCAGAGAGAGGGGGAGGAGAGAGAGAGAGAGAGAGAGAGAGAGAGAGGGAGAATAGAGTGGGACGAGAGCGAGAGGGAGGAGAGAGAGGGGGAGGAGAGAGAGAGGGAGGAGAGGGAGGGGGGAGAGGGAGGAGAGAGAGGGGGAGGAGAGGGAGGAGAGAGAGGCGGAGGAGAGAGGGGGAGGAGAGGGGGAGGAGAGAGAGGGGGAGGAGAGGGAGGAGAGAGAGGGGGAGGAGAGGGAGGAGAGAGAGGGGGAGGAGAGAGGGGGAGGAGAGAGAGGGAGGAGAGAGAGAGGGAGGAGAGAGAGGGGGACGAGAGAGAGGGGGACGAGAGAGAGGGGGAGGAGAGAGAAGTGGAGGAGAGGGGTGGAGGAGAGAGAGAGGGAGGAGAGGGAGGGAGAGGAGAGAGAGAGGGAGGAGAGAGAGGGGGAGGAGAGAGGGGGAAGAGAGAGATGGGATGGAGGAGAGAGAGAGGGAGGAGAGAGAGGGGGAAGAGAGAGAGGGGGAGGAGAGAGAGAGGGAGGAGAGAGAGGGGGAGGAGAGAGAGGGAGGAGAGAGAGGGAGGAGAGAGAGGGGGAGGAGAGAGATGGGGAGGCGAGAGATGGGGGGGGGGGGGAGAGGTAGGAGACTGCTGTTAGGTCTTCATGGTAACGTGTGAACAGAGTAGACCCAGAGTCACCCAAAGGCTGAGCTGAGGAAAAGGTTAAGGAAACAAACAGAGGTCAGAGGTCAACTCACCGGTGAGCTCGGCCCAGTTGGAGGCGGGGCTGTTGATGGTTCGTATGGTGAAGCTACGGAGGTGGTCGTATTGTAACTCACGGTATCGTACCCTGAACCCCAGCAGCACCCCGTTTATCTGCTTCTCAGCAGGCGGCTGGAAGGGGGATCAATCACATTTATTTATAAAGACCTTTTTATATCCACAGTCTTACATCAACACAGTGTTTTACAGTAAACCCAGCCTAGACCACCAGACTTAAAAACAACACAGTGTTTTACAGTAAACGCAGCCTAGACCACCAGACTTAAAAACAACACAGTGTTTTACAGTAAACCCAGCCTAGACCACCAGACTTAAAAACAACACAGTGTTTTACAGTAAACCCAGCCTAGACCACCAGACTTAAAAACAACACAGTGGCAAGGAAACTATATAGAAGAGAGAAAACTGCACCTTACAAATGTACCGCTTACCTCCCATCGGACCAGCACCGAGGTGGTGGTGTGGGGTGTAACAGAGAGGATTGTGGGAGCTTTGTCTGGGGCTGTGTGGAGACAGATATAAGGGTATCGTTGAACTGGTGGACTGTATAAACGCTTTTGATCTCTCTCACACACACACACACACACACACACACACACACACACACACACACACACACACACACACACACACACACACACACACACACACACACACACACACACACACACACACACACACACACACACACACACACAGTAGGGCTATTGTGTCAACAAGCACAGGCAGTGTGATTCTCTGACGCTCAGTATGAGAGAGAGAGAGACAGCAATGAGAGACAGCAATCAGAGAGACAGCAATGAGAGACAGCAATCAGAGAGACAGCAATGAGTGACAGCAATCAGAGAGAAAGCAATGGCTGCCTAGTGAGGAGGACTGTCTGTCTCCATTACAGTGGAGTGACTAGACACAGGTCTCATGAGGATCACCCAGCAAAAACAGAATCAACATGAACCTGGGTTCAAATAGTTGAATAGTCAAATAGTTGACCAACGAAATAGTCCCTCATTTGAAAAACCCTGTCCATCTGGCACTACAGGAAGACTTAGCAAACTCTCGAAACCCTGTCCATCTGGCACTACAGGCAGACTGAGCAACCTCTCAAAACCCTGTCCATCTGGCACTACAGGCAGTTAAGCAAACTCTCAAAATATTTGTAAGATTTGAAAAAGGTTTGGGAAAGCGAGTTTGCAGGGCTACGGAGTCAGTCAGTCTCATTTCCATGATGTCCTTACCGTCCTGCAGTGTGGTGACAGCCTCACTCTCCTGGCTGTACTCACTGTCCCCGATGTCGTTGGTGGCTTTCACTCTGAACTGGTAGGAGGTGAACGGCTTGAGGCTGGCAGGATAGAATGTCCCCTGTCAGTTCACTTATGTCTTCAACCTAGAGTTATCCTAGACATGTACTAGATAGTGTGGTAACACTGTGTTTAAAGGCTGCCTACATAACACATTCATAACCCTACATAAACACATTCATAACCCTACATAAACACATTCATAACCCTACATAACACATTCATAACCCTACATAACACATTCATAACCCTACATAACACATTCATAACCCTACATAACACATTCATAACCCTACATAAACACATTCATAACCCTACATAACACATTCATAACCCCACATAAACACATTCATAACCCTACATAACACATTCACAACCCTACATAACACATTCATAACCCTACATAACACATTCATAACCCTACATAAACACATTCATAACCCTACATAAACACATTCATAACCCCACATAAACACATTCATAACCCTACATAACACATTCATAACCCCACATAAACACATTCATTACCCCACATAAACACATTCACAACCCTACATAAACACATTCATAACCCCACATAAACACATTCATAACCCTACATAACACATTCATAACCCCACATAAACACATTCATTACCCCACATAAACACATTCATAACCCTACATAAACACATTCATAACCCTACATAAACACATTCATAACCCCACATAACACATTCATAACCCCACATAACACATTCATAACCCTACATAACACATTCATAACCCTACATAACACATTCATAACCCTACATAAACACATTCATAACCCTACATAACACATTCATAACCCCACATAAACACATTCATAACCCTACATAACACATTCACAACCCTACATAACACATTCATAACCCTACATAACACATTCATAACCCTACATAAACACATTCATAACCCTACATAAACACATTCATAACCCCACATAAACACATTCATAACCCTACATAACACATTCATAACCCCACATAAACACATTCATTACCCCACATAAACACATTCACAACCCTACATAAACACATTCATAACCCCACATAAACACATTCATAACCCTACATAACACATTCATAACCCCACATAAACACATTCATAACCCTACATAAAGACAGTCCTTTAAATGTGAATAAGGTCTCTCTGCCCTCTGACCTGCACTAGATAGGGTACTAGGTATTGTGCTACGTAGTGCATTAGTGAGGGTGTTAGGTAGGGTACTAGGTAGGGTGTGTATT
Organism: Salvelinus alpinus; assembly: GCF_045679555.1. Classification (NCBI taxonomy): domain Eukaryota; kingdom Metazoa; phylum Chordata; class Actinopteri; order Salmoniformes; family Salmonidae; genus Salvelinus; species Salvelinus alpinus. Next base: position 18,458,382 of record NC_092086.1, read on the forward strand.
GTACCTGTCCACTATGTAGGAGCTGGCCTCGTGGTTGACCGATGCAGAGTGGACAGTCCAGTTACTGTCTGGTAGCTCTCTGTACTGCACCGTGTAGTATCGGACAGGTGACAGGCCGTCGCTACCTGGTTCCCATGACAACATCACGCTGCGCGCCTGCACGTCCTCCTGGGGCACTGTGGGACGGCTGGCTGGCTGGGGCCGCGCTGAGGGGGCGGGGCAAACACACACTGTCAATCACCGTTTCTATACATAACCGCAATAACTGTAATAGATAAGTAAATCAATAAATTAATAAATTAATAAGTATATGCAAATAAATAGATGCAAAAATACAAATATAAATAAATACATGAATAAATAAACACATGAAAAAACAAATAATATGTCAAATAATAAATAAAATAAGTAAATAATTGAAAGCTACATTATGTTTGTACTGTTTCCTCCCCAGTCGGGTCAGTACCTACCTCTCTTCTCTGTCGTGACCACCAGGGCCTCTGCAGCCCCCCCCCCAGCCCTGTTTCCTCCCCAGTCGGGTCAGTACCTACCTCTCTTCTCTGTCGTGACCACCAGGGCCTCTGCAGCCCCCCCCAGCCCTGTTTCCTCCCCAGTTGGGTCAGTACCTACCTCTCTTCTCTGTCGTGACCACCAGGGCCTCTGCAGCCCCCCCCCAGCCCTGTTTCCTCCCCAGTCGGGTCAGTACCTACCTCTCTTCTCTGTCGTGACCACCAGGGCCTCTGCAGCCTCCCCCCAGCCCTTGCGCGTCTGAGCGGTGAGGCGGAACACATAGACGGACTCTGGTTTCAGTCCAGATGCTGTATACTGTCGTGCACTGGGGCTCAGCACGTCCACAGTGGCAGAGTTGCTACTGGAGGTGTTCCGTCTGTGTGTGATCTGATAGGCTAGGTCGGAGAGAGGAACATGACGATTCAGTACGGGAAACGATCTGTTGACGACCTAACATGTTGAAATGTTGTCAATAAAGAACATGGACATAGATCGCATAGTGTCTTAGAGGAACCAGGGACAATGTAATGAACAGAATGAGGATAATGTCTTAGAGGAACCAGGGACAATGTAATGAACAGAATGAGGATAATGTCTTAGAGGAACCAGGGACAATGTAATGAACAGAATGAGGATAATGTCTTAGAGGAACCAGGGACAATGTAATGAACAGAATGAGGATAATGTCTTAGAGGAACCAGGGACAATGTAATGAACAAAATGAGGATAATGTCTTAGAGGAACCAGGGACAATGTAATGAACAGAATGAGGATAATGTCTTAGAGGAACCAGGGACAATGTAATGAACAGAATGAGGATAATGTCTTAGAGGAACCAGGGACAATGTAATGAACAGAATGAGGATAATGTCTTAGAGGAACCAGGGACAATGTAATGAACAGAATGAGGATAATGTCTTAGAGGAACCAGGGACAATGTAATGAACAGAATGAGGATAATGTCTTAGAGGAACCAGGGACAAACATAATGAGGATAATGTCTTAGAGGAACCAGGGACAATGTAATGAATAGAATGAGGATAATGTCTTAGAGGAACCAGGGACAAACAGAATGAGGATAATGTCTTAGAGGAACCAGGGACAATGTAATGAACAGAATGAGGATAATGTCTTAGAGGAACCAGGGGCAATGTAATGAATAGAATGAGGATAATGTCTTAGAGGAACCAGGGACAATGTAATGAACATAATGAGGATAATGTCTTAGAGGAACCAGGGACAATGTAATGAACAGAATGAGGATAATGTCTTAGAGGAACCAGGGACAATGTAATGAACAGAATGAGGATAATGTCTTAGAGGAACCAGGGACAATGTAATGAACAGAATGAGGATAGTGTCTTAGAGGAACCAGGGACAATGTAATGAACAGAATGTGGATAGTGTCTTGGTATGAGAGCTTGGACCCGGAGATACGAAGCCCCTGTGGTTTAGATACAGCCGTTAGTTAGAAATACTACTACCTGTTAGGATAATGGGTGTATGGAGGGGTAGGGGGCTGTGGTAGTAGACGTACCCAGAATGATGCCGTTAGGCTGGGCAGGAGGCTGCCAGATGAGCCTGACTGAGCCGGTCCTCACCTCTGGGAACAGGATGCCCACTGGAGGACCTGGGACTGTGGAGACAGAAGGAGGGACAAGGGTTAGGAGGACAGTACCAACACAACAGTACTGTGTCCACGTTGATCTAGTTGATCTACCTTTATCAATACAAATCCAGAACAGAGGATAACAGGACCAGTGGTTCTAGCAGAGGGTAGACCAGTCTTGCCGTGGCCAGTAGCCTCCTTTAGGGGGGGGGGGGCTCCTTCACTGCTGTATTTATCTCAACAGGCTAACACAGTGTTGTGGCGTGCAGGACACCCGGGTTCTGAACCTAATGGTCAGTGAGTAATGCTCACCATCGTCCAGGGTTCTCTCCAGGATGGTCGGCCTGCTGCTCCTGCCGTCTCCTATCCGTGTGAAGGCCAGGACCTGGATCTCATACAGCACATACTTCCCCAGACCACTCAACTGAACACTGTGGCTGGTGTTCCCCTCCACCTCCCAGTACTGAGGGACAGAGTCTGAACCCTTGTCCTTATACACCACCTGGGAGACCACGGGGACAACGGGTAATAGTGAGTGTGTTTGTTTAGGTTCCTGTTTAGGTGTCTGTGTGTGTGTGTGTGTGTGTGTGTGTGTGTGTGTGTGTGTGTGTGTGTGTGTGTGTGTGTGTGTGTGTGTGTGTGTGTGTGTGTGTGTGTGTGTGCGTGTGCGTGTGTGTGTGTGTGGCACTGACCTTGTATCCCAGGATGAGTCCGTTGCGGTCAGTCTGAGGGACCTCCCCCCAGCGGACCAGGATGCTGCTGGAAGTCGTGGCGAAGGATGACACATTGGTGGGACCACAGGACGGCACTACACAGGGGTCAAAGGTTAGAATACACAGCCTGTGTGTGTTCAGTATAAGTGTGTTAATGTGTGTGTAGTATGAGTGTGTTAGCTGTCTCCCCAGTCTTACCAGACTCCCTGGTTCTGCCCTGGACAGGCTGGCTCCAGGGCCCAGAACCCATGCCGTTGATGGCCTGAACCCTGACTTCGTACTCTGTCCACTCCTCCAGGTCCTCTATGGTGAACTCCCTCTCCAGCCGGTCACTGATGATGTGGGATAGGACCCCTTCCTTAGATGCCGCTCTGGAGTACTGAACCCGGTAACCCACCAACTCCTGGTCCCCATTGTACTCCCACTCTGGAAGAGGCTGGAGAGAGAGGAGGTGGGGAGGAAGGTGGAGAGGGTATGATACACACTGACTGACAGAGAAACAGAGATACAGAGACTGACTGACTGACAGAGAGACAGAGACTGACTGACAGAGAAACAGAGGCTGACTGAGAGAGAAACAGAGAAACAGAGACTGACTGACAGAGAGACAGAGATACAGAGACTGACTGACAGAGAGACAGAGATACAGAGACTGACTGAGAGACAGAGACTGACTGACAGAGAAACAGAGACTGCCTGACAGAGCGACAGAGACGGACTGACAGAGAAACAGAGATACAGAGACTGACTGAGAGACAGAGACTGACTGACAGAGAAACAGAGACTGACTGACAGAGAGATAGAGATACAGAGACTGACTAACAGAGAGACAGAGACGTACTGACAGAGAGACAGAGACTGACTGACAGAGAAACAGAGACTGACTGACAGAGAGACAGAGATACAGAGACTGACTGACAGAGAGACAGAGAGACAGAGACTGACTGACAGAGAGACAAAGATACCGAGACTGACTGACAGAGAGTCAGAGACTGACAGACAAACAGAGATACAGAGAGACAGAGATCCAGAGACTGACTGACAGAGAGACAGAGACTGACAGAGATACAGAGAGACAGAGACTGACAGAGAAACAGAGACTGATTGACAGAGAAACAGAGATACAGACAGACAGAGACTGACAGAGAAACAGAGACTGATTGACAGAGAAACAGAGATACAGACAGACAGAGACTGACAGAGAAACAGAGACTGATTGACAGAGAAACAGAGATACAGAGACTGACAGAGAAACAGAGACTGATTGACAGAGAAACAGAGATACAGAGAGACAGAGACTGACAGAGAAACATAGATACAGAGAGACAGAGACTGATTGACAGAGAAACAGAGATACAGACAGACAGAGACTGACAGAGAAACATATATTGTGTACATGCATGTCTGTGTTCCCTTGTGCCCTTATGAGGAAAACAATCTAGTCAGGACGCACCACCCATCGGAGCCAGAGGCTGGTCTCTGAGGCTGTTCGGAGGGTGACGTTGTAGGGGGAGATATCTGGAGGCGCCTGCAGGGTCTGGATCTTCCTGGAGGGCTGGCTGGGAGGACTGGTCCCCACTATGTTCACCTGGCGCATACGGAACCTACAGGGGAGGACAGACAGCAAGGTACGGATGTCAACATGGGTTTGACAGGATGTTCTCGTAGGTGCTATGCTTACAACATGGGGACACAGGAATCAGGGTTGGGGACCAATCCCATTTCAATTCAGAGGGTATGGACTTTTCTGTTGTAGCTGTACTAGTGATGTTCTACTGTACCTATAGGAGGAGGTGTTAGGTACCTGTTGTAGCTGTACTAGTGATGTTGTACTGTACCTATAGGAGGTGGTGTCAGGTACCTGTTGTAGCTGTACTAGTGATGTTCTACTGTACCTATAGGAGGTGGTGTTAGGTACCTGTTGTAGCTGTACTAGTGATCTTCTACTGTACCTATAGGAGGTGGTGTTAGGTACCTGTTGTAGCTGTACTAGTGATGTTGTACTGTACCTATAGGAGGTGGTGTCAGGTACCTGTTGTAGCTGTACTAGTGATGTTCTACTGTACCTATAGGAGGTGGTGTTAGGTACCTGTTGTAGCTGTACTAGTGATCTTCTACTGTACCTATAGGAGGTGGTGTTAGGTACCTGTTGTAGCTGTACTAGTGATGTTCTACTGTACCTATAGGAGGTGGTGTTAGGTACCTGTTGTAGCTGTACTAGTGATCTTCTACTGTACCTATAGGAGGTGGTGTTAGGTACCTGTTGTAGCTGTACTAGTGATGTTCTACTGTACCTATAGGAGGTATAGTGTTAGGTACCTGTTGTAGCTGTACTAGTGATGTTCTACTGTACCTATAGGAGGTGGTGTTAGGTACCTGTTGTAGCTGTACTAGTGATGTTCTACTGTACCTATAGGAGGTGGTGTTAGGTACCTGTTGTAGCTGTACTAGTGATGTTCTACTGTACCTATAGGAGGTGGTGTTAGGTACCTGTTGTAGCTGTACTAGTGATGTTCTACTGTACCTATAGGAGGTGGTGTTAGGTACCTGTTGTAGCTGTACTAGTGATGTTCTACTGTACCTATAGGAGGTGGTGTTAGGTACCTGTTGTAGCTGTACTAGTGATGTTCTACTGTACCTATAGGAGGTGGTGTTAGGTACCTGTTGTAGCTGTACTAGTGATGTTCTACTGTACCTATAGGAGGTATAGTGTTA
>NC_092086.1:18466428-18472544 GCF_045679555.1 Salvelinus alpinus
TGACCCTGACCCTTGGAGGTCATCCCAGCCACCTGGATGGTGTAGGTGGTGAGGGCGGTCAGCCCGGTGACTCGGTACTCCTGGGTCAGGTTAGGGAGATAGTGGGTGACCCGGGTGTTGGTCCGGTTAAACTCCTCCCACGAGATGCGGTAGCCTATAGGAGAGGGACATCACACCTGGTTAGACTGATACAGAGGACATATGAAGACTACAATACAATACTGCAGGAGAGAGACATCACAGCTGGTTAGACTGATACAGAGGACATATGAAGACTACAATACAATACTGTAGGAGAGAGACATCACACCTGGTTAGACTGATACAGAGGACATATGAAGACTACAATACAACTGACTAGGTATCCCCCTTTCCCTATAGAAGTGAATAGAATGGAATAGAATAGATCTTTATCGGCCGTTTGCACAGAAATTGATACTTAAGCTACCATAGTACCCAACCAAACACAGCACACATCCAACAAACAGGGTCAACCATAGACCATGCCTACAGTAGACCTAGTTATCTGTGAGGACTCCATTCTTCTCGTTGAGGTCTCTCCAGAGAGGGTTAGGGTTAGATACTATACTAGATACAGTACCTGTGAGGACTCCATTCTTCTTGTTGAGGTCTCTCCAGAGAGGGTTAGGGTTAGATACTATACTAGATACAGTACCTGTGAGGACTCCATTCTTCTCGTTGAGGTCTCTCCAGACAGGGTTAGGGTTAGATACTATACTATACTAGGTACAGTACCTGTGAGGACTCCATTCTTCTCGTTGAGGTCTCTCCAGAGAGGGTTAGGGTTAGAAACTATACTAGGTACAGTACCTGTGAGGACTCCATTCTTCTTGTTGAGGTCTCTCCAGAGAGGGTTAGGGTTAGAAACTATAATAGGTACAGTACCTGTGAGGACTCCATTCTTCTTGTTGAGGTCTCTCCAGAGAGGGTTAGGGTTAGATACTATACTAGATACAGTACCTGTGAGGACTCCATTCTTCTCGTTGAGGTCTCTCCAGACAGGGTTAGGGTTAGATACTATACTATACTAGGTACAGTACCTGTGAGGACTCCATTCTTCTCATTGAGGTCTCTCCAGAGAGGGTTAGGGTTAGAAACTATACTAGGTACAGTACCTGTGAGGACTCCATTCTTCTTGTTGAGGTCTCTCCAGAGAGGGTTAGGGTTAGAAACTATACTAGGTACAGTACCTGTGAGGACTCCATTCTTCTTGTTGAGGTCTCTCCAGACAGGGTTAGGGTTAGATACTATACTATACAGGTACAGTACCTGTAAGGACTCCATTCTTCTCGTTGAGGTCTCTCCAGAGAGGGTTATTGTTAGATACTATACTATACAGGTACAGTACCTGTGAGGACTCCATTCTTCTTGTTGAGGTCTCTCCAGAGAGGGTTAGGGTTAGATACTCTACTATACTAGGTACAGTACCTGTGAGGACTCCATTCTTCTTGTTGAGGTCTCTCCAGACAGGGTTAGGGTTAGATACTCTACTATACTAGGTACAGTACCTGTGAGGACTCCATTCTTCTCGTTGAGGTCTCTCCAGAGAGGGTTATTGTTAGATACTATACTAGGTACAGTACCTGTGAGGACTCCATTCTTCTCGTTGAGGTCTCTCCAGAGAGGGTTATTGTTAGATACTCTACTATACTAGGTACAGTACCTGTGAGGACTCCATTCCTCTCGTTGAGGTCTCTCCAGAGAGGGTTAGGGTTCGATACTATACTAGGTACAGTACCTGTGAGGACTCCATTCTTCTCATTGGGATCTTTCCAGCTGACCTTCAAAGATGTGTCCAGGATCTCTGTAAAGCTCAGGTGACCAACGGCACCAGGCGCTGGACACACACAAGGCAAGGATTATACAGTGAGTGTCCAGTATGTTTAGTGCACAAGTATCGTACACTTTAGAGTAGTACCATATACTTTGCAGTAGTATCATATACTTTACAGTAGTATCATATACTTTGCAGTAGTATCATATACTTTGCAGTAGTACCATATACTTTACAGTAGTACCATATACTTTACAGTAGTACCATATACTTTAGTTATACCATATACCATATACTTTACAGTAGTATATTGGGTCTGTAATAGTTTGTAATAGGCTTTTTACCCGGGCCAATTTGTGACAGACTGAGCTGTACTGCACTGGCCCAGTTACGCATACAAAGAATATCTGAGCCAACACAGTACAGTACGGGGCCTTCGGGTCGATAGAATAATGTGGAAATAGAATAGCTTTTATCTGTGCCTGTGAGACACTGTGAGACACTATACCAAACCTGAGTGCCTACAGGTTTGGTATAATTATGTGACTGTGGTACTCACTGTCTTCGTGAGTGCCTACAGGTTTGGTATAGTTATGTGACTGTGGTACTCACTGTCTTCGTGAGTGCCTACAGGTTTGGTAGAGTTATGTGACTGTGGTACTCACTGTCTTCGTGAGTGCCTACAGGTTTGGTATAGTTATGTGACTGTGGTACTCACTGTCTTCGTGAGTGCCTACAGGTTTGGTATAGTTATGTGACTGTGGTACTCACTGTCTTCGTGAGTGCATACAGGTTTGGTATAGTTATGTGACTGTGGTACTCACTGTCTTCGTGAGTGCCTACAGGTTTGGTATAGTTATGTGACTGTGGTACTCACTGTCTTTGTGAGTGCCTACAGGTTTGGTATAGTTATGTGACTGTGGTACTCACTGTCTTCGTGTGTGCCTACAGGTTTGGTATAGTTATGTGACTGTGGTACTCACTGTCTTCGTGAGTGCATACAGGTTTGGTATAGTTATGTGACTGTGGTACTCACTGTCTTCGTGAGTGCCTACAGGTGTGGTATAGTTATGTGACTGTGGTACTCACTGTCTTCGTGAGTGCATACAGGTTTGGTATAGTTATGTGACTGTGGTACTCACTGTCTTCGTGAGTGCCTACAGGTTTGGTATAGTTATGTGACTGTGGTACTCACTGTCTTCGTGAGTGCCTACAGGTTTGGTATAATTATGTGACTGTGGTACTCACTGTCTTCGTGAGTGCATACAGGTTTGGTATAGTTATGTGACTGTGGTACTCACTGTCTTCGTGAGTGCCTACAGGTTTGGTATAGTTATGTGACTGTGGTACTCACTGTCTTCGTGAGTGCGTAGTCTGTGAGGCGGGCTGCGGGGGCCGTCTCCAGGCGTAGTGAAACACAGGACAGAGGTGTAGTACTCTGTGAACTTCTTCAGTCCCGTCACGTAGCCCACATGCACGCTGTCCTGGAAGTTAGGTCTCACTGTCACCATGGTAACGTCCTCCTCGTGACCCGCCTCCCACGCCAACAGCTGGAAACAGACGGAGGGATAATTTAAACATGTCATAAGAGAAAAGACAACAAAACACTGCAGCTGGTTTAGAGTGATCTGTTGAGGCACTGGTACGTCTAATGCTGGAGAATGCATTTCTTATTCTAACCACTAGAGGGCAGTGTATGACAGTAGAGAGATGTATTTACAGAACAGGTCGTTCTACTGCACATCCAATAAGAATATTTGTCTCTGGTAAGGGTCTCTGCTCTCTGTTGCCCACCTTGTATCCCTGGTTGATGCCGTTGATGAACTGAGGGCTAGGAGCTGACCAGGTCAGCCTGACTGTAGAGGAGTTGAATGGCTCAGCCTGGACATTACCTGGTGGGACAGTGGGGACTGGGAGAGAGATGGAGGGAGATACGAGAGAGAGAGAGAAAAGATGAGATAGGAAGAGAAGAGGGATGACTGAATAACCGGCCCTCAGAAAGCTGCAGAAGAGCTTCTGGCACGGCGTGGGTTTGTTGTGGTTCTATGTTCCACAGAGAGCTAAGAGAAGTATGTCACTTCTCAACCCTTAAAGCTGGAGAACTATGTTTAACCATGTGACTGTGAAATGGACTTCATCCATCCTCACCTCCCTGCAGGGTCCACTCTGTAACCTTGTGGCTGTAGGTACCCCTCCCAGCCCTGTTGTAGGCTGCCACCTCCATCTCATAGTTAGTCCAGATGATGAGGTCCTCCAAGAGTAGGTTATTCTGGTCTGGCCTGGTGATGTTCTTCATCTGACAGTCCACTGGTAGTCCTGACAGACAGTACCTAGGAGGGGAGAGAGAGAGAGGGATGGTTAGACAGTGCAGAAAGGGGGAAGTGAGGGTGAAAAGAGATGGAAGGGGAGGACAAAGACATTAGGATTGTGACCATGACCCCAGTGGTGTTATACAGGTTAATAACCCAGATGAATGTCATTGACCCCCTCCATCTTCAACCTGGACCAATCCGCTCTGTGTCTCACCTGATGATGTATCCCTGAAGCGGTCCATTCTGGTGGCTCTCCGGGGGTGGTTGCCACTGGATCATGATGGACTGGTTGGTACGACCACTGGCAATCACCGTCTGAGGAGGGGCACTGGGAGGCTCCTCTGGTAGAGAGAGTCTGGTGGGAGAGAGGGAGGGAGAGAGAGGGAGGGAGAGAGAGGGAGGGAGAGAGAGAGAGAGAGAGAGAGAGAGAGAGAGAGAGAGAGAGAGAGAGAGGGAGGGAGAGAGAGGGAGGGAGGGAGAGAGAGGGAGAGAGAGAGAGAGAGAGAGGGAGAGAGAGATAGGGAGAGAGAGATAGGGAGAGAGAGATAGAGAGAGAGATAGGGAGAGAGAGAAAACTGGTATGAATTAACAAGTGTTTCTGAATATTTCCATGTCTTTTTGTTATGTAATCGTTAAAAGAGAGAGAGTGTGTGTGTGTGTGTGTGTGTGTGTGTGTGTGTGTGTGTGTGTGTGTGTGTGTGTGTGTGTGTGTGTGTGTGTGTGTGTGTGTGTGTGTGTGTGTGTGTGTGTGTGTGTATGTGTAAAGGCAGCACAAAGCAGAGTTGGTCAGACCATCATTGTCACTGATCTATCTAACTAAGGGCTGTCTGTGTCTATGCCACAGTAAAAGTCTCTGTGATATCTCTCGCTCAGAGAGCTGTCTCTTCAGCTCAGCTACCATCAAAGAAGTCATGGACTGCATCCCAAATGACTCTGTAGTCCATTTAGAGTGCAGTAGAGCCCTATAGGTCCTGGTCAAATGTAGTACACTGTAAAGGGAAGAGAGAGTCGTTTGGGATGCATATGCAGATAAAGCAGGCTAACGCCACTGAAGGATTCCAGTGAGACTTCATTTAAGTTGACATCTCAGTTCATCTTCTTTGCATAGAAACAGAGAAGTTCTGGAGCATAGATAGAGGCAGAGAGAGAGAGAGATACTTGTTAATTTTGCCCTTTGTACTTTAACTATTTGCACATTGTTATAACACTGCACATAGTTATAATATGACATTTGAAATGTCTTTATTCTTTGGGTGTGTAGTAGTTAGTATGTCTCTGAGGGTGTGTAGTAGTTAGTATGTCTCTGAGGGTGTGTAGTAGTTAGTATGTCTCTGAGGGTGTGTAGTAGTTAGTATGTCTCTGAGGGTGTGTAGTAGTTAGTATGTCTCTGAGGATGTGTAGTAGTTAGTATTTTGAGGGTGTGTGTAGTAGTTAGTATGTCTCTGAGGGTGTGTGTAGTAGTTAGTATGTCTCTGAGGGTGTGTGTAGTAGTTCGTATGTCTCTGAGGGTGTGTAGTAGTTAGTATGTCTCTGAGGGTGTGTAGTAGTTAGTATGTCTCTGAGGGTGTGTAGTAGTTAGTATGTCTCTGAGGGTGTGTAGTAGTTAGTATGTCTCTGAGGGTGTGTAGTAGTTAGTATGTCTCTGAGGGTGTGTAGTAGTTAGTATGTCTCTGAGGGTGTGTAGTAGTTAGTATGTCTCTGAGGGTGTGTAGTAGTTAGTGTGTCTCTGAGGGTGTGTAGTAGTTAGTATGTCTCTGAAGGTGTGTAGTAGTTAGTATGTCTCTGAGGGTGTGTAGTAGTTAGTATGTCTCTGAGGGTGTGTAGTAGTTAGTATGTCTCTGAGGGTGTGTAGTAGTTAGTATGTCTCTGAGGGTGTGTAGTAGTTAGTATGTCTCTGAGGGTGTGTAGTAGTTAGTATGTCTCTGAGGGTGTGTAGTAGTTAGTATGTCTCTGAGGGTGTGTAGTAGTTAGTATGTCTCTGAGGGTGTGTAGTAGTTAGTATGTCTCTG
>NC_092086.1:18472644-18480144 GCF_045679555.1 Salvelinus alpinus
ACTGCACTCTCACCATTCAATAACATATAGTCACTGCACTGTCACCATTCAATAACATATAGTCACTGCACTCTCACCATTCAATAACATATAGTCACTATACTCTCACCATTCAATAACATATAGTCACTGCACCCTCACCATTCAATAACATATAGTCACTGCACTCTCACCATTCAATAACATATAGTCACTGCACTCTCACCATTCAATAACATATAGTCACTATACTCTCACCATTCAATAACATATAGTCACTGCACCCTCACCATTCAATAACATATAGTCACTGCACTGTCACCATTCAATAACATATAGTCACTGCACTCTCACCATTCAATAACATATAGTCACTGCACTCTCACCATTCAATAACATATAGTCACTGCACTGTCACCATTCAATAACATATAGTCACTGCACCCTCACCATTCAATAACATATAGTCACTGCACTCTCACCATTCAATAACATATAGTCACTGCACTCTCACCATTCAATAACATATAGTTACTGCACTCTCACCATTCAATAACATATAGTCACTGCACTCTCACCATTCAATAACATATAGTCACTGCACCCTCACCATTCAATAACATATAGTCACTGCACTCTCACCATTCAATAACATATAGTCACTATACTCTCACCATTCAATAACATATAGTCACTATACTCTCACCATTCAATAACATATAGTCACTGCACTCTCACCATTCAATAACATATAGTCACTATACTCTCACCATTCAATAACATATAGTCACTGCACTCTCACCATTCAATTACATATAGTCACTATACTCTCACCATTCAATAACATATAGTCACTATACTCTCACCATTCAATAACATATAGTCACTGCACTCTCACCATTCAATAACATATAGTCACTGCACTGTCACCATTCAATAACATATAGTCACTGCACTCTCACCATTCAATAACATATAGTCACTATACTCTCACCATTCAATAACATATAGTCACTATACTCTCACCATTCAATAACATATAGTCACTGCACTCTCACCATTCAATAACATATAGTCACTGCACTCTCACCATTCAATAACATATAGTCACTGCACTGTCACCATTCAATAACATATAGTCACTGCACTGTCACCATTCAATGACATATAGTCACTGCACTCTCACCATTCAATAACATATAGTCACTGCACTGTCACCATTCAATAACATATAGTCACTGCACTGTCACCATTCAATGACATATAGTCACTGCACTGTCACCATTCAATAACATATAGTCACTATACTCTCACCATTCAATAACATATAGTCACTATACTCTCACCATTCAATAACATATAGTTACTGCACTGTCACCATTCAATAACATATAGTCACTATACTCTCACCATTCAATAACATATAGTCACTGCACTGTCACCATTCAATAACATATAGTCACTGCACTCTCACCATTCAATTACATATAGTCACTATACTCTCACCATTCAATAACATACAGTTCATATACTCTCACCATTCAATAACATACAGTTCATATACTCTCACCATTCAATAACAGATATTTCCTATACTCTCACCATTCAATAACATATAGTCACTATACTCTCACCATTCAAAGGTAGCTAGGATGCTATAACCATGGAGATTTAGCTAGGATGCTATCACCATGGAGATAAAGATAGGATGCTGTCACCATGAAGATTAAACTAGGATGCTATCACCATGAAGATAAAACTAGGACGCTATCACCATGGAGATGCAGCTAGGATGCTATCACCATGGAGATACAGCTAGGATGCTATTAACATGGAGAAACAGCTAGGATGCTATCACCACGGAGATACAGCTAGGATGCTTCATCATGGAGATACAGCTAGGATGCTATCATCATGGAGATACAGCTAGGATGCTATTAACATGGAGATACAGCTACGATGCTATTAACATGGAGATACAGCTAGGATGCTATCACCATGGAGATACAGCTAGGATGCTATCACCATGGAGATACAGCTAGGATGCTATTAACATGGAGATACAGCTAGGATGCTATTAACATGGAGATATAGCTAGGATGCTATTAACATGGAGATACAGCTAGGATGCTATTAACATGGAGATACAGCTAGGATGCTATCACCACGGAGATACAGCTAGGATGCTATCACCATGGAGATACAGCTAGGATGCTATCACCATGGAGATACAGCTAGGATGCTATTAACATGGAGATACAGCTAGGATGCTATTAACATGGAGATACAGCTAGGATGCTATTAACATGGAGATACAGCTAGGATGCTATTAACATGGAGATACAGCTAGGATGCTATTAACATGGAGATACAGCTAGGATGCTATCACCACGGAGATACAGCTAGGATGCTATCACCATGGAGATACAGCTAGGATGCTATCACTATGGAGATACAGCTAGGATGCTATTAACATGGAGATACAGCTAGGATGCTATTAACATGGAGATACAGCTAGGATGCTATTAACATGGAGATACAGCTAGGATGCCATAACCATGGAGATACAGCTAGGATGCTATTAACACGGAGATACAGCTAGGATGCTATCACCATGGAGATACAGCTAGGATGCTATCACCATGGAGATACAGCTAGGATGCTATTAACACGGAGATACAGCTAGGATGCTATTAACATGGAGATACACTAGGATGCTATTAACATGGAGATACAGCTAGGATGCTATCACCATGGAGATACAGCTAGGATGCTATCACCATGGAGATACAGCTAGGATGCTATTAACATGGAGATACAGCTAGGATGCTATTAACATGGAGATACAGCTAGGATGCTATTAACATGGAGATACAGCTAGGATGCTATCACCATGGAGATATTGCTCTATAGTCCCTCTGTGTTCCCCTCCTCCTCTATCTCTCTATAGTCTCTCTGTGTTCCCCTCCTCCTCTATAGTCTCTCTGTGTTCCCCTCCTCCTATATTCAATTCAATTCAATTCAAGGGGCTTTATTGGCATGGGAAACATGTGTTAACATTGCCAAAGCAAGTGAGGTAGATAATATACAAAAGTGAAATAAACAATAAACATTTACAGTAAACATTACACATACAGAAGTTTCAACACAATAAAGACATTACAAATGTCATATTATATATATACAGTGTTGTAACAATGTACAAATGGTTAAAGTACACAAGGGAAAATAAATAAGCATAAATATGGGTTGTATTTACAATGGTGTTTGTTCTTCACTGGTTGCCCTTTTCTTGTGACAACAGGTCACAAATCTTGGGAGTTTATCAAAATTGGATTTGTTTTCGAATTCTTTGTGGATCTGTGTAATCTGAGGGAAATATGTGTCTCTAATATGGTCATACATTGGGCAGGAGGTTAGGAAGTGCAGCTCAGTTTCCACCTCATTTTGTGGGCAGTGAGCACATAGCCTGTCTTCTCTTGAGAGCCATGTCTGCCTACGGCGGCCTTTCTCAATAGCAAGGCTATGCTCACTGAGTCTGTACATAGTCAAAGCTTTCCTTAAGTTTGGGTCAGTCACAGTGGTCAGGTATTCTGCCACTGTGTACTCTCTGTTTAGGGCCAAATAGCATTCTAGTTTGCTCTGTTTTTTTGTTAATTCTTTCCAATGTGTCAAGTAATTATCTTTTTGTTTTCTCATGATTTGGTTGGGTCTAATTGTGCTGTTGTCCTGGGGCTCTGTGGGGTGTGTTTGTGTTTGTGAACAGAGCCCTAGGACCAGCTTGCTTAGGGGACTCTTCTCCAGGTTCATCTCTCTGTGTAGGTGATGGCTTTGTTATGGAAGGTTTGGGAATCGCTTCCTTTTAGGTGGTTGTAGAATTTAACGGCTCTTTTCTGGATTTTGATAATTAGTGGGTATCGGCCTAATTCTGCTCTGCATGCATTATTTGGTGTTCTACGTTGTACACGGAGGATATTTTTGCAGAATTCTGCATGCAGTGTCTCAATTTGGTGTTTGTCCCATTTTGTGAAGTCTTGGTTGGTGAGCGGACCCCAGACCTCACAACCATAAAGGGCAATGGGCTCTATGACTGATTAAAGTATTTTTAGCCAGATCCTAATTGGTATGTTGAAATTTATGTTCCTTTTGATGGCATAGAATGCCCTTCCTCTATCTCTCTATAGTCTCTCTGTGTTCCCCTCCTCCTCTATCTCTCTATAGTCTCTTTGTGATCCCTTCCTCCTCTATCTCTCTATAGTCTCTTTGTGTTCCCCTCCTCCTCTATCTCTCTATAGTCTCTTTGTGTTCCCCTCCTCCTCTATCTCTCTATAGTCTCTTTGTGATCCCTTCCTCCTCTATCTCTCTATAGTCTCTTTGTGTTCCCCTCCTCCTCTATCTCTCTATAGTCTCTTTGTGTTCCCCTCCTCCTCTATCTCTCTATAGTCTCTCTGTGTTCCCCTCCTCCTCTATCTCTCTACAGTCTCTCTGTGATCCCCTCCTCCTCTATCTCTCTATAGTCTCTCTGTGATCCCCTCCTCCTCTATCTCTCTATAGTCTCTCTGTGATCCCCTCCTCCTCTATCTCTCTAGTCTCTCTGTGTTCCCCTCCTCCTCTATAGTCTCTCTGTGTTCCCCTCCTCCTCTATCTCTCTATAGTCTCTCTGTGATCCCCTCCTACTCTATCTCTCTATAGTCTCTCTGTGTTCCCCTCCTCCTCTATACTCTCTCTGTGTTCCCCTCCTCCTCTATCTCTCTATAGTCTCTCTGTGTTCCCCTCCAACACAGACTTAGCCTGTGTAAACCAAGTTGCTAGGAACTAGCGGTGCGGGAAAAAATCTGTACAGTTACATATCGGATATTATTTTGCCAATATATCGTATCGTATCGTTTTGACAATATGGCAGTATTATTTTGCGCTAGTTTGCTGTACCTGCATCAAAACTGTAGTATTTTTCCTTCATAGCTTGTTCTCCATCTTCTTTTTAAATAGGGAGACCATTTTCCTTCACCACTTTCATTGCCATGACTGAGAGAAACTCATTGTGTCATGTCTCTCTCTTGTCTCTCTGCAGCAGCCATGTGGTGAGCAATATGTTTGGAACATCGAACCGCAATAAAATCACATTATCGAATCGCAACACATATAGAATGGTGAGAATCATAATACATATCGTACCGGCACCTAAGTATGGTGATGATGTCATACCGTGAGGTCCCTGGCAATTCCCAGCCCTACCAGGAAGCATTATATTGTTTAATTGAGACAAACATAGCAGGAGGTGATTAAATGCAGAGCCATCATTCAGCCTGTTCCACAGAGCCTTGCAGCCCTGCAACCGACCATCGATTCACTGGCCTCAATCAGAGATCTCTCTCTCCATCTCATCTCATTTCCCCCTGCCTCCAGGGGGGGTTCTGTGTGTGATCCCAGGCCCTGTGTTTGGTATCAGTAACACATACAGACTGTCTCAGTGTCTTTTCATAAATCTGCTTCGGTTAGGAGCCATTAAAATACAGAGCTCATTTATAGGCTGGTTAAATCAGCCAGTCAGATGGACCAGGGACCGCAGCACCAGCTCCACCCAGCTCCACCCAGCTCCACACTGCAGCCAAGGAGGACTGCAGCACCACCCAGCTCCATACTGCAGCCAGGGAGGACCGCAGCACCACCCAACTCCACACTGCAGCCAGGGAGGACTCTAGCACCACCCAGCTCCACACTGCAGCCAGGGAGGACCGCAGCACCACCCAGCTCCACACTGCAGCCAGGGAGGACGGCAGCACCACCCAACTCCACACTGCAGCCAGGGAGGACTCTAGCACCACCCAGCTTCATACTACAGCCAGGGAGGACCGTAGCACCAGCTCCACCCAGCTCCACACTGCAGCCAGGGAGGACCGCAGCACCAGCTCCACCCAGCTCCATACTGCAGCCAGGGAGGACCGCAGCACCACCCAGCTTCATACTACAGCCATGAAGGACCGCAGCACCACCCAGCTCCTTACTGCAGCCAGGGAGGACCGCAGCACCACCCAGCTCCACACTGCAGCCAGGGAGGACCGCAGCACCACCCAGCTCCACACTGCAGCCAGGGAGGACCGCAGCACCACCCAGCTCCACACTGCAGCCAGGGAGGACTCTAGCACCACCCAGCTCCATACTGCAGCCAGGGAGGACTCTAGCACCACCCAGCTCCATACTGCAGCCAGGGAGGACTGTAGCACCACCCAGCTCCATACTGCAGCCAGGGAGGACCGCAGCACCACCCAGCTCCACACTGCAGCCAGGGAGGACAGTAGCACCACCCAGCTCAACACTGCAGCCAGGGAGGACCGCAGCACCACCCAGCTCCACACTGCAGCCAGGTAGGACCGTAGCACCACCCAGCTCCACACTGCAGCCAGGGAGGACAGTAGCACCACCCAGCTCCACACTGCAGCCAGGGAGGACAGTAAGCACCACCCAGCTCCATACTGCAGCCAGGGAGGACTCTAGCACCACCCAGGTCCATACTGCAGCCAGGGAGGACTCTAGCACCACCCAGCTCCATACTGCAGCCAGGGAGGACTCTAGCACCACCCAGCTCCATACTGCAGCCAGGGAGGACCACAGCACCACCCAGCTCCATACTGCAGCCAGGGAGGACTCTAGCACCACCCAGCTCCACACTGCAGCCAGGGAGGACTCTAGCACCACCCAGCTCCACACTGCAGCCAGGGAGGACTCTAGCACCACCCAGCTCCACACTGCAGCCAGGCAGGACCGTAGCACCACCCAGCTCCACACTGCAGCCAGGGAGGACTCTAGCACCACCCAGCTCCACACTGCAGCCAGGGAGGACCGTAGCACCACCCAGCTCCACACTGCAGCCAGGCAGGTGTGCTGTTGGGCCGGGCCAAAGCCGGACCCTAGCCCTCCCCTGGCACCAGCTTCTAACTCTAGGGAAACTCTAGACCGACTGGGATTGAAACCCGGGTCTGCTAGCCAAAGCTAAAGCCTAGGCATTAGTTTGGTGAGTCCTCAGGTCTCAGACATGGTTATCCATCATCAGGGGAATGTGGTGTTACATCCCCTCTGTTACACAGGCTGCACTCTGAGAAACAAAGGTGCTAAGTAGAACCATACAGGGTGTGCAGCTAGTCCCCATAGAGGAACCCTTGGGTAGAACCCTTTGCAGAGGGTTCTATCTAGAACCCTTTATTTAAGGTTCTTTATAGAACCCCCTGTATATGGTTCTACCAAGAACCATTTTAACTTTGGAGGGTTCTTCCTAGAACCCTCTTTGAACGGTTTCACCAGCCTTATTATCCTTTAAAATGTAATTATTTATGACAATACATTACATAGACCATAAGGCCTTTCACAGAGGGCATAGCTATACCCTAACACAGTGGCATTAGGAAACTCCTGGTTTACAGGCCACATCAGGCCTGCAAGTCACATTATGCTGGCTTGCAAAGTGATGTGTAATTCCTATTGGAATCCAGACAGAGATAGGATACCCAACAAGTGTAAATGTTA
>NC_092086.1:18482644-18490144 GCF_045679555.1 Salvelinus alpinus
TGTAGGAGATACTAGTGGTTAGAGGACATTCCTGTAGGAGATACTAGTGGGTAGAGGACATTCCTGTAGGAGATACTAGTGGGTAGAGGACATTCCTGTAGGAGATACTAGTGGGTAGAGGACATTCCTGTAGGAGATACTAGTGGGTAGAGGACATTCCTGTAGGAGATACTAGTGGGTAGAGGACATTCCTGTAGGAGATACTAGTGGTTAGAGGACATTCCTGTAGGAGATACTAGTGGGTAGAAGACATTCCTGTAGGAGATACTAGTGGGGAGAGGACATTCCTGTAGGAGATACTAGTGGGGAGAGGACATTCCTGTAGGAGATACTAGTGGGTAGAGGACATTCCTGTAGGAGATACTAGTGGGTAGAGGACATTCCTGTAGGAGATACTAGTGGGTAGAGGACATTCCTGTAGGAGATACTAGTGGGGAGAGGACATTCCTGTAGGAGATACTAGTGGGTAGAGGACATTCCTGTAGGAGATACTAGTGGGTAGAGGACATTCCTGTAGGAGATACTAGTGGGTAGAGGACATTCCTGTAGGAGATACTAGTGGGTAGAGGACATTCCTGTAGGAGATACTAGTGGGTAGAGGACATTCCTGTAGCCATAAACACTGATAGACTACAGCAGAAAATCACACGTCTGCTAAGGCTAGCACACACTCACACACAGAGAAAAACAGTCTGGTAGCTCAAGAAGGCCTGGGACATGAATACAGCTGGTGCAGTGTAGCTGTGTGTGTGTTTGTGTATTTGTGTCAGTGTGCACACAGACACACCAAATGCACGCCAATAAACGCACGCACGCACGCACACACACACACACACACACACACACACACACACACACACACACACACACACACACACACACACACACACACACACACACACACACACACACACACACACACACACACACACACACACACACACACACACACACACACACACACACACACACACACACACTGTGTGTTTCTGTCAGCCGAGCCCTGATCAGGGCATATTAAACAGACTCCTGGACAATTAGGACCAGGGCTGTCGCCATGTCAACACAGCCAGCCAGTCTGCCCAGCCGCAGCATGCCCCGGCATATTAATGCTCCGACCGACCGGAGAGAGACCGGAGGACAGAACCAACACACAGTAACTAACCCTGGTCTGGGCTGTATGTCAGGACATGACACTGTTAGAAACTAGCATTGACTGGCTATAGAACTGACACCTACAGGAAGAGCCTAACCCTGGTCTGGGCTGTATGTCAGGACATGACACTGTTAGAAACTAGCATTGACTGGCTATAGAACTGACACCTACAGGAAGAGCCTAACCCTGGTCTGGGCTGTATGTCAGGACATGACACTGTTAGAAACTAGCGGTGACTGGCTATAGAACTGACACCTACAGGAAGAGCCAAACCCTGGTCTGGGCTGTATGTCAGGACATGACACTGTTAGAAACTAGCATTGACTAGCTATAGAACTGACACCTACAGGAAGAGCCTAACCCTGGTCTGGGCTGTATGTCAGGACATGACACTGTTAGAAACTAGCATTGACTGGCTATAGAACTGACACCTACAGGAAGAGTCTAACCTTGGTCTGGGCTGTATGTCAGAACATGACACTGTTAGAAACTAGCATTGACTGGCTATAGAACTGACACCTACAGGAAGAGCCTAACCCTGGTCTGGGCTATATGTCAGGACATGACACTGTTAGAAACTAGCGGTGACTGGCTATAGAACTGACACCTACAGGAAGAGCCTAACCCTGGTCTGGGCTATATGTCAGGACATGACACTGTTAGAAACTAGCAGTGACTGGCTATAGAACTGAAACCTACACGAAGAGCCTAACCCTTGTCTGGGCTGTATGTCAGGACATGACACTGTTAGAAACTAGCAGTGACTGGCTATAGAACTGACACCTACAGGAAGAGCCTAACCCCCAGGCTATCAGTGTCTCTCACTGTCTTAAAATAGTTTTACTAACAGTCTACAATCAGCCCTGGCTGCACACACTGATCTGTATACAGGATACTGAGTTGGAATAGTAGCTAACAGGCTCCGGTCTTAAACTAGCAGTAGGAACTGTCTACTACAGCCCTGGCTGTATACACTGATAACTACAGGAGGACACTGTGGAGTTGTATTTAATAACATTACTGTCTACTACAGCCCTGGCTGTATACACTGATAACTACAGGAGGAGACTGTGGAGTTGTATTTAATACCATTACTGTCTACTACACCGCTGGCTGTATACACTGATAACTACAGGAGGACACTGTGGAGTTGTATTTAATACCATTACTGTCTACTACAGCCCTGGCTGTATACACTGATAACTACAGGAGGACACTGTGGAGTTGTATTTAATACCATTACTGTCTACTACAGCCCTGGCTGTATACACTGATAACTACAGGAGGACACTGTGGAGTTGTATTTAATAACATTACTGTCTACTACAGCCCTGGCTGTATACACTGATAACTACAGGAGGACACTGTGGAGTTGTATTTAATAACATTACTGTCTACTACAGCCCTGGCTGTATACACTGATAACTACAGGAGGACACTGTGGAGTTGTATTTAATACCATTACTGTCTACTACACCGCTGGCTGTATACACTGATAACTACAGGAGGACACTGTGGAGTTGTATTTAATACCATTACTGTCTACTACACCGCTGGCTGTATACACTGATAACTACAGGAGGACACTGTGGAGTTGTATTTAATACCATTACTGTCTACTACAGCCCTGGCTGTATACACTGATAACTACAGGAGGACACTGTGGAGTTGTATTTAATAACATTACTGTCTACTACAGCCCTGGCTGTATACACTGATAACTACAGGAGGACACTGTGGAGTTGTATTTAATAACATTACTGTCTACTACAGCCCTGGCTGTATACACTGATAACTACAGGAGGACACTGTGGAGTTGTATTTAATACCATTACTGTCTACTACAGCCCTGGCTGTATACACTGATAACTACAGGAGGACACTGTGGAGTTGTATTTAATACCATTACTGTCTACTACAGCCCTGGCTGTGTACACTGATAACTACAGGAGGACACTGTGGAGTTGTATTTAATACCATTACTGTCTACTACAGCCCTGGCTGTGTACACTGATAACTACAGGAGGACACTGTGGAGTTGTATTTAATACCATTACTGTCTACTACAGCCCTGGCTGTATACACTGATAACTACAGGAGGACACTGTGGAGTTGTATTTAATACCATTACTGTCTACTACAGCCCTGGCTGTGTACACTGATAACTACAGGAGGACACTGTGGAGTTGTATTTAATACCATTACTGTCTACTACAGCCCTGGCTGTATACACTGATAACTACAGGAGGACACTGTGGAGTTGTATTTAATACCATTACTGTCTACTACAGCCCTGGCTGTATACACTGATAACTACAGGAGGAGACTGTGGAGTTGTATTTAATAACATTACTGTCTACTACAGCCCTGGCTGTATACACTGATAACTACAGGAGGACCCTGTGGAGTTGTATTTAATACCATTACTGTCTACTACAGCCCTGGCTGTATACACTGATAACTACAGGAGGACACTGTGGAGTTGTATTTAATACCATTACTGTCTACTACAGCCCTGGCTGTATACACTGATAACTACAGGAGGACACTGTGGAGTTGTATTTAATAACATTACTGTCTACTACAGCCCTGGCTGTATACACTGATAACTACAGGAGGACACTGTGGAGTTGTATTTAATACCATTACTGTCTACTACAGCCCTGGCTGTATACACTGATAACTACAGGAGGACACTGTGGAGTTGTATTTAATACCATTACTGTCTACTACAGCCCTGGCTGTATACACTGATAACTACAGGAGGACACTGTGGAGTTGTATTTAATAACATTACTGTCTACTACAGCCCTGGCTGTATACACTGATAACTACAGGAGGACACTGTGGAGTTGTATTTAATACCATTACTGTCTACTACAGCCCTGGCTGTATACACTGATAACTACAGGAGGAGACTGTGGAGTTGTATTTAATACCATTACTGTCTACTACACCCCTGGCTGTATACACTGATAACTACAGGAGGACACTGTGGAGTTGTATTTAATACCATTACTGTCTACTACAGCCCTGGCTGTATACACTGATAACTACAGGAGGACACTGTGGAGTTGTATTTAATAACATTACTGTCTACTACAGCCCTGGCTGTATACACTGATAACTACAGGAGGACACTGTGGAGTTGTATTTAATACCATTACTGTCTACTACAGCCCTGGCTGTATACACTGATAACTACAGGAGGAGACTGTGGAGTTGTGTGTGTGTGTGTGTGTGTGTGTGTGTGTGTGTGTGTGTGTGTGTGTGTGTGTGTGTGTGTGTGTGTGTGTGTGTGTGTGTGTGTGTGTGTGTGTGTGTGTGTGTGTGTGTCTCACATAAGCTGTGTGTGTGTGTGTGTATCACAAATACCAACTAACAATCAGTATGTGTGTGTGTGTGTGTGTTTGTGTGTGTGTGTTTGTGTGTGTTTGTGTGTGTGTGTTTGTGTATCAAATTAAATAAAGTAAAGGCACCAAAGACCCTGCCTTTCACTGTGATAAACTAACATTACTGTCTACTACAGCCCAGGTTGACTACAGTCAGCCTTTCACTGTGATAAACTCACATTACTGTCTACTACAGCCCAGGTTGACTACAGTCAGCCTTTCACTGTGATGAACTCACATTACTGTCTACTACAGCCCAGGTTGACTACAGTCAGCCTTTCCCTGTGATAAACTAACACTACAGTCTACTACAGCCCAGGTTGACTACAGTCAGCCTTTCACTGTGATAAACTAACACTACAGTCTACTACAGCCCAGGTTGACTACAGTCAGCCTTTCACTGTGATAAACTAACATTACTGTCTACTACAGCCCAGGTTGACTACTGTCAGCCTTTCACTGTGATAAACTAACATTACTGTCTACTACAGCCCAGGTTGACTACAGTCAGCCTTTCACTGTGATAAACTAACACTACTGTCTACTACAGCCCAGGTTGACTACAGTCAGCCTTTCACTGTGATGAACTAACATTACTGTCTACTACAGCCCAGGTTGACTACAGTCAGCCTTTCACTGTGATAAACTAACACTACTGTCTACTACAGCCCAGGTTGACTACAGTCAGCCTTTCACTGTGATAAACTAACACTACTGTCTACTACAGCCCAGGTTGACTACAGTCAGCCTTTCACTGTGATAAACTAACATGACTGTCTACTACAGCCCAGGTTGACTACAGTCAGCCTTTCACTGTGATGAACTAACATTACTGTCTACTACAGCCCAGGTTGACTACAGTCAGCCTTTCACTGTGATAAACTAACACTACTGTCTACTACAGCCCAGGTTGACTACAGTCAGCCTTTCACTGTGATAAACTAACATCACTGTCTACTACAGCCCAGGTTGACTACAGTCAGCCTTTCACTGTGATAAACTAACATTACTGTCTACTACAGCCCAGGTTGACTACAGTCAGCCTTTCACTGTGATAAACTAACACTACTGTCTACTACAGCCCAGGTTGACTACAGTCAGCCTTTCACTGTGATGAACTAACATTACTGTCTACTACAGCCCAGGTTGACTACAGTCAGCCTTTCACTGTGATAAACTAACACTACTGTCTACTACAGCCCAGGTTGACCACAGTCAGCCTTTCACTGTGATAAACTAACACTACTGTCTACTACAGCCCAGGTTGACTACAGTCAGCCTTTCACTGTGATAAACTAACATTACTGTCTACTACAGCCCAGGTTGACTACAGTCAGCCTTTCACTGTGATAAACTAACACTACTGTCTACTACAGCCCAGGTTGACTACAGTCAGCCTTTCACTGTGATAAACTAACATTACTGTCTACTACAGCCCAGGTTGACTACAGTCAGCCTTTCACTGTGATAAACTAACACTACTGTCTACTACAGCCCAGGTTGACTACAGTCAGCCTTTCACTGTGATAAACTAACACTACTGTCTACTACAGCCCAGGTTGACCACAGTCAGCCTTTCACTGTGATAAACTAACATTACTGTCTACTACAGCCCAGGTTGACTACAGTCAGCCTTTCACTGTGATAAACTAACACTACTGTCTACTACAGCCCAGGTTGACTACAGTCAGCCTTTCACTGTGATAAACTAACACTACTGTCTACTACAGCTATTCATTTTTTCCCAAAGGGGATTTTAGAAACAATTAAAATAAGGTCTGTGTTTCATGTTGGCTTACTCTGGCATGGCTTACTCTTTTGATAACCATGTTAATATTTCTCGGACAACGTGACTTGTCAATATATTTGCTTGTATTTACCCACAAAAAATGAAATGCTAATTAGCTGCTAATGAGGCTGTCATAAAGACCTACAAATACCATGATGATCTGGACCAGACTGCCGAATCGAGGCAATGGTAAGAATCTCTTGATGAACTGTCTAATGTTAGCTAAATGTTGCAGTGAATAAATTGTCTACATGTCTTTAAATAGACCGTGCTGTGAACTGTCTTGTGCAAGTTTTAAATTGACACGAAACCTGTTAGCAAAGGTGTCAGCTAGAGATGACATGCAGGGAGTTGTAGTCTTTCATGATAACTACTTTGATGCTAATTAACGTGTTCGAACATCATCAATCAGGCAGGGTGCCTTTCACTGTCATAAACTACATTACTAACTGACCCCTACAGTACAGACACCAATCACCCTGCCTTTCACTGTCATAAACTAACATTACTAACTGACCCCTACAGTACAGACACCAATCACCCTGCATTCCACTGTCATAAACTACATTACTAACTGACCCCTACAGTACAGACACCAATCACCCTGCCTTTCACTGTGATAAACTACATTACTAACTGACCCCTACAGTACAGACACCAATCACCCTGCATTTCACTGTCATAAACTACATTACTAACTGACCCCTACAGTACAGACACCAATCACCCTGCCTTTCACTGTCATAAACTACATTACTAACTGACCCCTACAGTACAGACACCAATCACCCTGCCTTTCACTGTCATAAACTAACATTACTAACTGACTCCTACAGTACAGACACCAATCACCCTGCCTTTCACTGTCATAAACTACATTACTAACTGACTCCTACAGTATAGACACCAATCACCCTGCCTTTCACTGTCATAAACTACATTACTAACTGACTCCTACAGTACAGACACCAATCACCCTGCCTTTCACTGTGATAAACTACATTACTAACTGACCCCTACAGTACAGACACCAATCACCCTGCCTTTCACTGTCATAAACTACATTACTAACTGACCCCTACAGTACAGACACCAATCACCCTGCCTTTCACTGTGATAAACTACATTACTAACTGACCCCTACAGTACAGACACCAATCACC
>NC_092086.1:18495144-18520144 GCF_045679555.1 Salvelinus alpinus
CTGAAGTAACTACTAGTAACTGAAGTAAGTTACAGAAGTAAGTACCTGAAGTAAGTAACTACTAGTAAACAGAAGTAAGTTCTGAAGTAAGTAACTGAAGTAAGTAACTACTAGTAACAGAAGTAAGTACCTGAAGTAAGTTACAGAAGTAAGTACCTGAAGTAAGTAACTGAAGTAAATAAGTAAATAACTGAAGTAAGTAACTACTAGTAACTTAGGTAGGTAACCACTAGTAACTGAAGTAAGTAACTACTAGTAACTGAAGTAAGTACCTGAAGTAAGTAACTGAAGTAAGTTACAGAAGTAAGTGGTTAGAGCGTTGGGCCAGTAACCGAAAGGTTGCTGGATCGAATCCCCGAACTGACAAGGTAAAAATCTGTCGTTCAGCCCCTGACAAAACAACCCACTGTTCCCCGGTAGGCCGAATTTGTTCTTAACTGACTTGCCTAGTTAAAGGTTACATTTTTAAAAAGTAAGTAACTGGAGTAAGTCAGTGAAGTAAGTAATGAAAAGGAGGACCTTTTTACTGAAAAATATGTTTGTTTTCTATGATTGTGTTTTGCTTTTCATGTATTGATGTGACCATTGATGTGAATAGTGATGTGAACATTGATGTGAATAGTGATGTGAATAGTGATGTGAAAATTGATGTGAAAATTGATGTGAATAGTGATGTGAACATTGATGTGAATAGTGATGTGAATAGTGTATATTGAGGTGCATTGATGTGAATAGTGATGTGAATAGTGATGTGTTTAGTGTATATTGAGGTGTATTGATGTAAATAGTGATGTGTTTAGTGATGTGCTTTGTGTATATTGAGGTGTATTTATGTGTATTGATGTGAATAGTGTATATTGAGGTGTATTGATGTAAATAGTGATGTGTTTAGTGTATATTGAGGTGTACTGATGTGAACGTCGATGTTTTTAGTATATATTGAGGTGTATTGATGTGTATTGATGTGTTTAGTGATGTTTTTAGTGTATATTGATGTGTATTGATGTGTTTAGTGATGTTTTTAGTGTATATTGAGGTGTATTGATGTGTATTGATGTGAATAGTGATGTTTTTAGTGTATATTGAGGTGTATTGATGTGTATACAGGGATCAGCTGTGAAAGAGACCTTGGACTCAGCATGACTCCCTGTTGAAATAAAATATATAAAACTATACTAACAGCTAATGTCACTTAACAGTTGTGTGTCCTCTCCTACTGTCATCTGGCTTGCTCTCTCCTTGCCCTCTCATATTCTTTCTCTCTCTCTCTCATATTCTTTCTTTCTCTCTCTCTCTCTCTCTCTCTCTCTGTCTCTCTCTCTCTCTCTTTCTCTCTCTCTATTGTACTTATGAAAGACTGCAAGCTAAACGTGCTGGGGTAAATGAACCAGACTTCTCTGCCAGTCAAAAGGGTCATCATTGAAAATGATTGAGGACTATTTTGGCGATGAGGTGGGTAGCTAATGGTAATAACCTGAGCAGTGCCAGTGGTCATTCACACTTCGGGTAATTTGGCCTGAGGGCAAATTAAATAAAATCAAATTGTATTGGTCACATACACATATTTAGCAGATGGTATTGGGGGTGTAGCGAAATACTTGTGTTCCTAGCTCTGACAGTGGAGCAATATCTAACAATACACAACAATACACACACATCTAAAAGTAAAATAATGGAATTAAGAAATGATAAATATTAGGACGAGCAATGTCGGAGTGGCATTGACTAAAATACAGTAGAATAGAATACAGTATATACACTACCGTTCAAAAGTTTTGGGTCACTTAGAAATGTCCTTGTTTTTATAAGAAAATCACATTTTTGATCACAGTGTAGACATGGTTAATGTTGTAAATGACTATTGTAGCTGGAAACGGCTGATTTCAGATGGTCTATCTACTGCTGTCCTGTCGATGTGGACAGGGGGGTGCACCCTCTGATGTTTCCTATCTCTTTTGTTTTGTTGACGTTGAGTGAGAGGTTATTTTCCTGGCACCACACTCCCAGGGCCCCCTGTAGGCTGTCTCATTATCGTTGGTAATCAGGCCTACTACTGTTGTGTCGTCAGCAAACTGAGCACGCACCCTGAGCACGCACCCTTGTGGGGCCCCAGTGTTGAGGATCAGCCTAGTGGAGGTGTTGTTTCCTACCTTCACCACCTGGGGGGCGGCCCGTCAGGAAGTCCAGGACTCAGTTGCACAGGGTGGGGTTCAGACCTAGGGCCTCGACCTTAATGATGAGCTTGTAGGGTACTATGGTGTTGAATGCTGAGCTATAATCATTGAACTTCATTGTTACATAGGTGTTCCTCTTGTCCAGATGGGATAGGGCAGTGTGCAGTGTGCAGTGCGATGGCATCGTCTGTGGACAGAGTCCAACCCTTTGACTGATAGGAGTCACTAAGCAGCCACTGTTAGACCCACGATCCCTCAGGAGGAGTGGCATCACATTAACACTGGCTACGTCCCAATTGGCACCCTATTCCCTTTATAGTGCACTACGTTTGACCAAGGCCCATAGGGAATGCCGTTCGGGATGCATCCACTGTCTGTACTGTAGGTTATTCACTCCATAACTCCAGGCTCTCCAGACAGAGGGCCATTCATGTTAAATGATGTGTAGGAGTTTAATCCTCTGAGATTTAGCTGACTGGCTGGCTGGCTGGCTGGCTGGCTGGCTGGCTGGCTGGCTGGCTGGCTGGCTGTGTCCCAGTCATTTAATTGGCCTGGTTAATAAAGCTTCCCAGTGAGAAGTTTCTGTCTGTGTGTGTCGCTATGCAGTGCTATTGGAGTGGAGCAGGTTCTGTGTGTTGCTATTGGAGTGGAGCAGGTTCTGTGTGTTGCTATTGGAGTGGAGCAGGTTCTGTGTGTTGCTATTGGAGTGGAGCAGGTTCTGTGTGTTGCTATTGGGGTGGAGCAGGTTCTGTGTGTTGCTATTGGAGTGGAGCAGGTTCTGTGTGTTGCTATTGGAGTGGAGCAGGTTCTGTGTGTTGCTATTGGAGTGGAGCAGGTTCTGTGTGTTGCTATTGGAGTGGAGCAGGTTCTGTGTGTTGCTATTGGAGTGGAGCAGGTTCTGTGTGTTGCTATTGGAGTAGAGCAGGTTCTGTGTGTTGCTATTGGAGTGGAGCAGGTTCTGTGTGTTGCTATTGAAGTGGAACAGGTTCTGTGTGTTGCTATTGGAGTGGAGCAGGTTCTGTGTGTTGCTATTGGAGTGGAGCAGGTTCTGTGTGTTGCTATTGGAGTGGAGCAGGTTCTGTGTGTTGCTATTGGAGTGGAGCAGATTCTGTGTGCTGCTATTGGAGTGGAGCAGGTTCTGTGTGTTGCTATTGGAGTGGAGCAGGTTCTGTGTGTTGCTATTGGATTGGAGCAGGTTCTGTGTGTTGCTATTGGAGTGGAGCAGGTTCTGTGTGTTGCTATTGGAGTGGAGCAGGTTCTGTGTGTTGCTATTGGGGGGTAAACATTCCGTACTTTGTGATTTGAGGGCTGCTGATTCCCTGCTTTGTTATTGAAGCGGACAGCTGATTCCCTGGTTAAATTTATTCAATTCTAGTCTCTTTGATCAGTACTGGTGGTGAATGATTAGCAGGGAGGGGGTCTGACTGACTGACTGACTGACTGACTGACTGACTGACTGACTGACTGACTGACAGACAGACTTACTGCACTGACTGACTGACTGCGCTGACTGCATTGACTGACCGACTGACTGACTGATTGACTGACTGGCTGCGAACCAGACCTAGCACTAACAACATGTGGTAGAGTCAGAGAGAGTTACAGAGAGTTACAGAGAGTTACAGAGAGTTACAGAAAGTCAGAGAGAGTTACAGAGTTACAGAAAGTTAGAGAGAGTTACAGAGAGTTAGAGAGAGTTACAGAGAGTTAGAGAGAGTTACAGAGAGTTACAGAGAGTTACAGAGAGTTAGAGAGAGTTACAGAGAGTTACAGAGAGTTACAGAGTTACAGAGTTAGAGAGTTACAGAGAGTTACAGAGTTAGAGAGAGTTACAGAGAGTTACAGAGTTAGAGAGTTACAGAGTTACAGAGTTAGAGAGTTACAGAGTTAGAGAGTTACAGAGTTAGAGAGTTACAGAGTTAGAGAGTTAGAGAGTTACAGAGAGTTACAGAGTTAGAGAGAGTTACAGAGTTACAGAGAGTTACAGAGTTAGAGAGAGTTACAGAGTTACAGAGAGTTAGAGAGAGTTACAGAGAGTTACAGAGAGTTACAGAGTTACAGAGTTAGAGAGTTACAGAGTTACAGAGAGTTACAGAGTTAGAGAGAGTTACAGAGAGTTACAGAGTTACAGAGTTACAGAGAGTTACAGAGTTAGAGAGAGTTACAGAGTTACAGAGAGTTAGAGAGAGTTACAGAGAGTTACAGAGTTAGAGAGAGTTACAGAGAGTTACAGAGAGTTACAGAGTTACAGAGTTAGAGAGTTACAGAGTTACAGAGTTACAGAGAGTTACAGAGTTAGAGAGAGTTACAGAGAGTTACAGAGTTACAGAGTTACAGAGAGTTACAGAGTTACAGAGTTAGAGAGTTACAGAGTTACAGAGTTAGAGAGAGTTAGAGAGAGTTACAGAGAGTTACAGAGTTAGAGAGTTACAGAGAGTTACAGAGTTAGAGAGTTACAGGGAGTTACAGAGAGTTACAGAGAGTTACAGAGTTAGAGAGAGTTAGAGAGTTAGAGAGAGTTACAGAGTTACAGAGAGTTAGAGAGAGTTACAGAGAGTTACAGAGAGTTACAGAGAGTTACAGAGTTACAGAGTTAGAGAGAGTTAGAGAGAGTTAGAGAGAGTTACAGAGTTAGAGAGAGTTAGAGAGAGTTACAGAGAGTTACAGAGAGTTACAGAGTTAGAGAGAGTTACAGAGAGTTAGAGAGAGTTACAGAGTTAGAGAGAGTTAGAGAGAGTTACAGAGAGTTACAGAGAGTTACAGAGTTACAGAGTTAGAGAGAGTTAGAGAGAGTTACAGAGTTAGAGAGAGTTAGAGAGAGTTACAGAGAGTTACAGAGTTAGAGAGAGTTAGAGAGAGTTAGAGAGAGTTACAGAGTTAGAGAGAGTTACAGAGAGTTACAGAGAGTTACAGAGAGTTACAGAGTTAGAGAGAGTTACAGAGAGTTACAGAGTTACAGAGAGTTACAGAGAGTTACAGAGAGTTACAGAGTTACAGAGTTACAGAGAGTTACAGAGAGTTACAGAGAGTTACAGAGTTACAGAGAGTTACAGAGAGTTACAGAGAGTTACAGAGAGTTACAGAGTTAGAGAGAGTTACAGAGAGTTACAGAAAGTTACAGAGTTAGAGAGAGTTACAGAGAGTTACAGAGTTACAGAGTTAGAGAGAGTTAGAGAGTTAGAGAGAGTTACAGAAAGTAACAACAATACAGATTCCATCCAGACAACATTGCCCTAGAGCACACAAAACTATATCTACCTTGGCCTAAACATCAGCACCACAGGTAACTTCCACAAAGCTGTGAACGACCTGAGAGACAAGGCAAGAAGGGTCTTCTACGCCATCAAAAGGAACATCAAATGCGACAAACCAATTAGGATCTGGACAAAAATGCTTAAATCAGTTATAGAATACCCTTTATGGTTGAGGTCTGGGATCCGCTCACCAACCAAGAATTCACAAAATGGGACAAACACCAAATAATGTAGAAAAGAGCCGTTCAATTCTACAACCACCTAAAAGGAAGTGATTCCCAAACCTTCCATAACAAAGCCATCCCCTACAGGGAGATGAACCTGAGAAGAGTCCTCTAAGCAAGCTGGTCCTGGGGCTCTGTTCCCTTCTCTACTTTCATGTAACTATTTGCACATTGTTACAACACTGTATAGAGACATATGACACTTGAAACCTCTTTATTCTTTTGGAACTTTTGTGAGTGTAATGTTTATTGATCATTTTTTATTGTTTATTTCACTTTTGTTTATTATCTATTTCACTTTCTTTGGCAATGTAAACATGTTTTTCCCATGCCAATAAATCCCTTTAAATTGAGAGGGGGAGAGAGGGAGAGAGAGGGGGAGAGGGGGAGAGGGGGAGAGAGGGAGAGGGAGAGTTGTACATTGTTACAACACTGCATATATATAATATGACATTTGTAATGTCTTTATTGTTTTGAAACTTCTGTATGTGTAATGTTTACTGTTCATTTTTATTGTTTATTTGACTTTTGTATATTACCTACCTCACTTGCTTTGGCAATGTTAACACATGTTTCCCATGCCAATAAAGCCCCTTGAATTGAATTGAATTGAATTGAGAGAGAGAGAGAGAGACAGAGAGAGAGAGAGAGAGAGAGAGACAGAGACAGAGACAGAGACAGAGAGAGAGAGAGAGAGAGAGAGAGAGAGAGAGAGAGAGAGAGAGAGAGAGAGAGAGAGAGAGAGAGAGAGAGAGAGACAGAGACAGAGACAGAGACAGAGACAGAGACAGAGACAGAGACAGAGAGATAGAGAGAGACACAGAGAGAGAGAGAGAGACACAGAGAGAGAGAGAGAGAGAGAGAGAGAGAGAGAGAGAGAGAGAGACAGAGACAGAGACAGAGACAGAGACAGAGAGAGAGAGAGAGAGAGAGAGAGAGAGAGAGAGAGAGACAGAGACAGAGAGAGAGAGAGAGAGAGAGAGAGAGAGAGAGAGAGAGAGAGAGAGAGAGAGAGAGAGAGAGAGAGACCTACTCCTATGGTAGGTTCACCTATAGCTCATCTCTTGGCAGTAGCACTGTAGACTACTTTATCACTGACCTCAACCCAGAGTCTCTCAGAGCGTTCACAGTCAGCCCACTGACACCCCTATCAGACCACAGCAAAATCACAGTCTACTTGAACAGAGCAATACTCAATCATGAGGCATCAAAGCCAAAGGAACTGAGTAACATTAAGAAATGCTATAGATGGAAGGAATGCAGTTTGGAAACCTACCAAAAAACAATTAGGCAACAGCAAATTCAATCCCTTTTAGACAACTTCCTGGGTAAAATGTTCCACTGCAATAGTGAAGGTGTAAACTTGGCAGTAGAAAATCTTAACAGTATATTTGACCTCTCAGCTTCCCTATCAAATCTAAAAATCTCAAATAGAAAACCGAAGAAAATGAACAACAATGACAAATGGTTTGATAAAGAATGCAAAAATCTAAGAAATAAATTGAGGAACCTGTCCAACCAAAAACATAGAGACCCGGAAAACCTGAGTCTACGCCTTCACTATGGCGAATCACTAAAACAATACAGAAATACACTACGGAAAAAGAAGGAACAGCACGTCAGAAATCAGCTCAATGTAATTGAAGACTCCATAGACTCTAACCAATTCTGGGAAAATTGGAAAACACTAAACAAACAACAACACAAAGAATTATCTATCCAAAATGGAGATGTATGGGTAAACCACTTCTCCAATCTTTTTGGCTCTATAACAAAGAATAAAGAACAAAAACATATACATGATCAAATACAAATCCTAGAATCAACTATTAAAGACTACCAGAACCCATTGGATTCTCCAATTACCTTGAATGAGTTACAGGACAAAATAAAAACCCTCAAACCCAAAAAGGCCTGTGGTGTTGATGGTATCCTTAATGAAATGATCAAATATACAGACAACAAATTCCAATTGGCTATACTAAAACTCTTTAACATCGTCCTTAGCTCTGGCATCTTCCCCAATATTTGGAACCAAGGACTGATCACCCCAATCCACAAAAGTGGAGACAAATTTGACCCCAATAACTACCGTGGAATATGCGTCAACAGTAACCTTGGGAAAATACTCTGCATTATCATTAACAGCAGACTCGTACATTTCCTCAATGAAAACAATGTACTGAGCAAATGTCAAATTGGCTTTTTACCAAATTACCGTACAACAGACCATGTATTCACCCTACACACCCTAATTGACAACCAAACAAACCAAAACAAAGGCAAAGTCTTCTCATGCTTTGTTGATTTCAAAAAAGCCGTCGACTCAATTTGGCATGAGGGTCTGCTATACAAATTGATGGAAAGTGGTGTTGGGGGTAAAACATACGACATTATAAAATCCATGTACACAAACAACAAGTGTCCGGTTAAAATTGGCAAAAAACACACACATTTCTTCACACAGGGTCGTGGGGTGAGACAGGGATGCAGCTTAAGCCCCACCCTCTTCAACATATATATCAACGAATTGGCGCGGGCACTAGAACAGTCTGCAGCACCCGGTCTCACCCTACTAGAATCCGAAGTCAAATGTCTACTGTTTGCTGATGATCTGGTGCTTCTGTCACCAACCAAGGAGGGCCTACAGCAGCACCTAGATCTTCTGCACAGATTCTGTCAGACCTGGTCCCTGACAGTAAATCTCAGTAAGACCAAAATAATGGTGTTCCAAAAAAGGTCCAGTCACCAGGACCACAAATTCCATCTAGACACCGTTGCCCTAGAGCACACAAAAAACTATACATACCTCGGCCTAAACATCAGCACCACAGGTAACTTCCACAAAGCTGTGAACGATCTGAGAGACAAGGCAAGAAGGGCCTTCTATGCCATCAAAAGGAACATAAATTTCAACATACCAATTAGGATCTGGCTAAAAATACTTGAATCAGTCATAGAGCCCATTGCCCTTTATGGTTGTGAGGTCTGGGGTCCGCTCACCAACCAAGATTTCACAAAATGGGACAAACACCAAATTGAGACTCTGCATGCAGAATTCTGCAAAAATATCCTCCGTGTACAACGTAGAACACCAAATAATGCATGCAGAGCAGAATTAGGCCGATACCCACTAATTATCAAAATCCAGAAAAGAGCCGTTAAATTCTACAACCACCTAAAAGGAAGCGATTCCCAAACCTTCCATAACAAAGCCATCACCTACAGAGAGATGAACCTGGAGAAGAGTCCCCTAAGCAAGCTGGTCCTAGGGCTCTGTTCACAAACACAAACACACCCCACAGAGCCCCAGGACAACAGCACAATTAGACCCAACCAAATCATGAGAAAACAAAAAGATAATTACTTGACACATTGGAAAGAATTAACAAAAAAACAGAGCAAACTAGAATGCTATTTGGCCCTAAACAGAGAGTACACAGTGGCAGAATACCTGACCACTGTGACTGACCCAAACTTAAGGAAAGCTTTGACTATGTACAGACTCAGTGAGCATAGCCTTGCTATTGAGAAAGGCCGCCGTAGGCAGACATGGCTCTCAAGAGAAGACAGGCTATGTGCACACTGCCCACAAAATGAGGTGGAAACTGAGCTGCACTTCCTAACCTCCTGCCCAATGTATGACCATATTAGAGAGACATATTTCCCTCAGATTACACAGATCCACAAAGAATTCGAAAACAAATCCAATTTTGATAAACTCCCATATCTACTGGGTGAAATTCCACAGTGTGCCATCACAGCAGCAAGATTTGTGACCTGTTGCCACAAGAAAAGGGCAACCAGTGAAGAACAAACACCACTGTAAATACAACCCATATTTATGTTTATTTATTTTAACTTGTGTGCTTTAACCATTTGTACATTGTTACAACACTGCATATATATAATATGACATTTGTAATGTCTTTATTGTTTTGAAACTTCTGTATGTGTAATGTTTACTGTTCATTTTTATTGTTTATTTCACTTTTGTATATTATCTACCTCACTTGCTTTGGCAATGTTAACACATGTTTCCCATGCCAATAAAGCCCCTTGAATTGAATTGAATTGAATTGAATTGAGAGAGAGAGAGAGAGAGAGAGAGAGACAGAGACAGAGACAGAGACAGAGAGAGAGAGAGAGAGAGAGAGAGAGAGAGAGAGTTTGAGTTTTTATAAAACCTTTATTTTATACTCAAATGTTAACACAAATAATGACACACTGTCTTTTCAGAAATGAATCAACAAATGTAATTCCTAAACGAAAAATAAATAAATACATACCATCTACATTCAACTTATTTCTTCAGCAAAAAATAATTTCCCCTCCTCTACAAAACAAAGCGCTCCTTCGTATGCCCACTTCTCCTCAAACAATATGAGATCTTTTACAGCTGAGAAGAACTCAAAATCTACTTTTATTCTTGCTTTCACTAATCCTTTAAAAACACATCTTACATCCTGCCCATATCCCGTTTCTATCTTATGTTTCCTACTCAGAAAAATGGACATCTTAGCTTGTCCCAAAATAAAATTTAACATTTGACATTTTCTTTTCTGTTGCTTACTATATCTGAACCCCAAAATAAAAACAGTGTTATTGAAAACCTCCCCTACAGCTTTAAACAAAGATTCCAGCATTTCCAATAGAGGTTTTATCCTCTCACACTCCATAAAACAGTGAAAAATAGTTTCTCTTATATTACAAAAAGGACATCCATCTCTAACATCTGAGTTAATAACAGATATAAAAGCATTAACTGCAATTATACCATGTAAAACCCTCCATTGCATATCACCAGTACCCTTTTGTAACGGTGGCTTGTACAGTGCTCTCCATTCTGGCTTTACTTTATCATCAATGCCCAATTTTACCCTCCATGGAGTGTCTTTTCTATTTTTCAATTTATCTTTGTTCAACACCTTGACACACCCCCTATACAAGTCCTTCCCATTCACCTCATCCAAACTCACCTCCTCCAACCCTCTCAAATCCATCAATAACACCTTTCTTTCTGACTCTGAGATATTTGGTGTAATCCCTAGTCTTGGAAATGAGACGTCTTCATCTTGTATATTCTTCTTGTGGTTACTAAGCATACCCCACTCTTCTGCTGACAGAGCCTTC
The DNA here is from genome assembly GCF_045679555.1 of Salvelinus alpinus. NCBI lineage: Eukaryota > Metazoa > Chordata > Actinopteri > Salmoniformes > Salmonidae > Salvelinus > Salvelinus alpinus. The sequence continues at coordinate 18,505,930 of NC_092086.1, forward strand.
CTGCAGCTCCCCAACATTTGTCCGACAATCCTTTCCGACCTCATCCCCAAATGTTCAGCCACCCGTCTTCCATCCATTAAGGCGGGCCCAGCCATGGCCATTAACTGTTTTAAGGTGATTATTTTGCCCTTCACCAGAATCTTGGAGAAATGTGGAACAGCTGCAGTTGTACAATCCAGTCTTGCCCCATACACCAGCGGTTCCTCCAACAGCCAATGCACTGACTCCGCTGAATTTCGTCTGGACACCTTCATTATGCTCCACACTCTGAGAAGGCCTCTGTAAAACGGAGGTACTCCCTCCCTAGAAATCTGTCTACTATCAACCAGAAATAAAGCCTTCTTTAATCCTAATCCTCCAACCCTCTGTAATACAAGACCTGCCACCCCTCTCCACACCACATTTTCCGGTCCATAAAGCAACCTTTGAATAAACTGAAACCGGAAAGCAGCAGCTCTACTAGCAAGATGTACAAGACCTTGTCCCCCCTCCTCTTTTGATAAATACAAAACACTTTGTGGAACCCAATGATATTTATCCCAAAAGAAATCCACAATAATTGCCTGTATCTTAGCCAGAAGGCCAGATGGTGGTTCTAAAACTGACAACCGATGCCACAGTGCAGAGGCAATCACATTATTAACTATAATAGTGCGCCCCCTATATGACATACGAGATAATAACCAACGCCATCTCCTCATCCTCCCTTCCACCATTTCAACCACCCCACTCCAATTCTTTTCCATAGTCCCCTCATCTCCTAGGTACACTCCAAGATACTTAAAACCTCCCTTACACCATTCTAGCCCCCCTGGCAAAGCCATGATCCCTCCAGCCCATTTCCCAATCTGTAAAGCACAACTCTTTTCCCAATTTACCTTTGCAGAGGATATTCCCCTAAAACGATCAACCATTATACTCAAACTATCCACCTCCGCTTGATTTTTCACTAACACAACTACATCATCAGCATAGGCTGAGAGACGAATAGGAGGAATATCCTCTGAAAGGTACACCCCTTCAATGCGACTTCTAATGCTATTTAGTAGTGGCTCTATAGCAATGGCATACAACATCCCTGACAAAGAACATCCCTGCCGAATACCTCTACACACTTTAAAAGGAGCACTCAAACCACCGTTAACTTTCAATACACTTTCAATGTCACCATATATCACCTTTATCATGGCAATAAAACCCGAGCTGAACCCAAACGCCTCAAGCGTGTGCCATAAATATTTATGTTCAACTCGGTCAAATGCCTTTTCCTGATCAATTGAAATTAGACCAGCATCCAACCCAATAGCCTTAGAGACGTCCAAAAAATCACGAATCAGAGAAATGTTATCCCCTATCTGCCTGCCAGGAACACAGTAGGACTGGTCCGTATGTATGATTTGCCCCATCACCTCCCTCAGCCTGTTGGACAAAGCCTTTGACAATATCTTATAATCAGTGCACAATAAAGCCACCGGCCTCCAGTTCTTCACCTCCCTAGGGTCACCCTTTTTGGGCAATAGGGTGAGGACAGCCCTTCTGCAGCTTATTGGTAGTAACCCTCCGGTTAAACTATCATTAACTACTGCTAGCCAATCCTCTCCCAACATAGCCCAAAAAGACTTTAAAAAATCAACGGGAAGCCCATCAATGCCTGGTGCCCTTCCATTTTCCATGCCTTTTAATGCAGTGTATAACTCCTGCAAAGACAATGGTTGCTCCAGCTCAACCTGAGCTTCTGCAGCCACCTTTGGGAGCCCATCAAAGAACTGTTGTGTCACTGTTTTATCCTCTTTGTACTCACACTTATAGAGCTCAGCATAGAACTCTACTGCCCTCTTTCTAATTTCACTCGGGCTAGTGAGCTCTTGTCCAACAGCTGATTTGAGACAATTAATAATTTTTCTTTGTCCATTCTTTTTCTCTAAACTGTTATGCTGATGAATGAGGACCCAAAAGCGACGTAATAGTAACAGAGTCTTTATTCCAGTATCAAACAAACAATGATTCTCCTGGATATATCAAAGGTAAATCCAAAACAGGAAACTGAAATCCTCTCGTCAGTAGAGAGGAACGACAGGAGACGCGACCACAGACTGCAGGTCGCTTCAGGAAGGCACAGGCCGTAGCTGACATAGACACCTGCTCACACGCAGCATCTGAAGAAGGCAAAAACACGACAGGGCGGAACAAGGACACAGGAACAGCAAACATCAAACAAGAATCCGACCAGGACAGAAGCGGAAAACAGAGGGAGAAATAGGGACTCTAATCAGAGGGCAAAATAGGGGACAGGTGTGAAAGAGTAAATGAGGTCGTTAGGAGAATGAGAAACAGCTGGAAGCAGGAACGGAACGATAGAGAGAGAGAGCGGGAGAGGGAGAGAGGGAGGAGGAGAGAGAGAGAGAGAAAGAGGGAAAGAACCTAATAAGACCAGCAGAGGGAAGCACAGGGACAAGACATGAAGATCAAAGACAAAACATGACAGTACCCCCCCACTCACCGAGCGCCTCCTGGCGCACTCGAGGAGGAACCCTGGCGGCAACGAAGGAAATCATCAATCAACGAACGGTCCAGCACGTCCCGAGATGGAACCCAACTCCTCTCCTCAGGACCGTAACCCTCCCAATCCACTAAGTACTGGTGACCACGTCCCCGAGAACGCATGTCCATGATCTTTCGTACCTTGTAAATAGGAGCGCCCTCGACAAGGACGGGGGGGGGGGGAGGGAAGACGAACGGGGGCGCGAAGAAAAGGCTTGACACAAGAGACATGGAAGACAGGGTGGACGCGACGAAGATGTCGCGGAAGAAGCAGTCGCACAGCGACAGGATTGACGACCTGAGAGACACGGAACGGACCAATGAACCGCGGAGTCAACTTGCGAGAAGCTGTCGTAAGGGGAAGGTTACGAGTGGAAAGCCACACTCTCTGACCGCGACAATACCTAGGACTCCTAATCCTACGTTTATTGGCGGCTCTCACAGTCTGCGCCCTGTAACGGCAAAGTGCAGACCTGACCCTCCTCCAGGTGCGCTCACAACGTTGGACAAAAGCCTGAGCGGAGGGAACGCTGGACTCGGCGAGCTGGGACGAGAACAGAGGAGGCTGGTACCCAAGACTACTCTGAAACGGAGATAGCCCGGTAGCAGACGAAGGAAGCGAGTTGTGAGCGTACTCAGCCCAGGGGAGCTGTTCTGCCCAAGACGCAGGGTTTCGAAACGAAAGGCTGCGTAATATGCGACCAATCGACTGATTGGCCCTTTCTGCTTGACCGTTAGACTGGGGATGAAACCCGGAAGAGAGACTGACGGAAGCACCAATCAAACGACAGAACTCCCTCCAAAACTGTGACGTGAATTGCGGACCTCTGTCTGAAACGGCGTCTAACGGGAGGCCATGAATTCTGAACACATTCTCAATGATGATTTGTGCCGTCTCCTTAGCGGAAGGAAGCTTAGCGAGGGGAATGAAATGTGCCGCCTTAGAGAACCTATCGATAACCGTAAGAATCACAGTCTTCCCCGCAGACGAAGGCAGACCGGTAATAAAGTCTAAGGCGATGTGAGACCATGGTCGAGAAGGAATGGGAAGCGGTCTGAGACGACCGGCAGGAGGAGAGTTACCTGACTTAGTCTGCGCGCAGTCCGAACAAGCAGCCACGAAACGGCGCGTGTCCCGCTCCTGAGTAGGCCACCAAAACCGCTGGCGAATAGAAGCAAGCGTACCCCGAACGCCGGGATGGCCAGCTAACTTGGCAGAGTGAGCCCACTGAAGAACAGCCAGACGAGTAGAGACAGGAACGAACAGAAGGTTACTAGGACAAGCGCGCGGCGACGCAGTGTGAGTGAGTGCTTGCTTTACCTGTCTCTCAATTCCCCAGACAGTCAACCCGACAACACGCCCTTCAGGGAGAATCCCCTCGGGGTCGGTAGAAGCCACAGAAGAACTAAAGAGACGGGATAAGGCATCAGGCTTGGTGTTCTTATTTCCCGGACGATAGGAAATCACGAACTCGAAACGAGCGAAAAACAACGCCCAACGAGCCTGACGTGCATTAAGTCGTTTGGCAGAACGGATGTACTCAAGGTTCTTATGGTCAGTCCAAACGACAAAAGGAACGGTCGCCCCCTCCAACCACTGTCGCCATTCGCCTATGGCTAAGCGGATGGCGAGCAGTTCGCGGTTACCCACATCATAGTTGCGTTCCGATGGCGACAGGCGATGAGAAAAGTAAGCGCAAGGATGGACCTTATCGTCAGACTGGAAGCGCTGAGACAGAATGGCTCCCACGCCCACCTCTGAAGCGTCAACTTCGACAATGAATTGTTTAGTGACGTCAGGAGTAACAAGGATAGGGGCGGATGTAAAACGCTTCTTGAGGAGATCAAAAGCTCCCTGGGCGGAACCGGACCACTTAAAGCAAGTCTTGACAGAAGTCAGAGCTGTGAGAGGGGCAGCCACTTGACCGAAATTACGAATGAAACGCCGATAGAAATTAGCGAAACCGAGAAAGCGCTGCAACTCGACACGTGACTTAGGAACGGGCCAATCGCTGACAGCCTGGACCTTAGCGGGATCCATCTGAATGCCTTCAGCGGAAATAACAGAACCGAGAAATGTGACAGAGGAGACATGAAAGGCGCACTTCTCAGCCTTCACGTAGAGACAATTCTCTAAAAGGCGCTGGAGTACACGTCGAACGTGCTGAACATGAATCTCGAGTGACGGTGAAAAAATCAGGATATCGTCAAGGTAAACGAAAACAAAAATGTTCAGCATGTCTCTCAGTACATCATTAACTAATGCCTGAAAGACAGCTGGAGCATTAGCGAGACCGAACGGCAGAACCCGGTATTCAAAATGCCCTAACGGAGTGTTAAACGCCGTTTTCCACTCGTCCCCCTCTCTGATGCGTACGAGATGGTAAGCGTTACGAAGGTCCAACTTAGTAAAGAACCTGGCTCCCTGCAAAATCTCGAAGGCTGACGACATAAGGGGAAGCGGATAACGATTCTTAACCGTTATGTCATTCAGCCCTCGATAATCCACGCAGGGGCGCAGAGTACCGTCCTTCTTCTTAACAAAGAAAAATCCCGCTCCGGCGGGAGAGGAAGAAGGCACCACGGTACCGGCGTCGAGAGAAACAGACAGATAATCCTCGAGAGCCTTACGTTCGGGAGCCGACAGAGAGTATAGTCTACCCCGAGGGGGAGTGGTCCCCGGAAGGAGATCAATACAACAATCATACGACCGGTGAGGAGGAAGGGAGCTGGCTCTGGACCGACTGAAGACCGTGCGCAGATCATGATATTCCTCCGGCACTCCTGTCAAATCACCAGGTTCCTCCTGAGTAGAGGGGACAGAAGACACAGGAGGGATAGCAGACATTAAACACTTCACATGACAAGAAACGTTCCAGGATAGGATAGAATTACTAGACCAATTAATAGAAGGATTATGACATACTAGCCAGGGATGACCCAAAACAACAGGTGTAAAAGGTGAACGAAAAATCAAAAAGGAAATGGTCTCACTGTGGTTACCAGATACTGTGAGGGTTAAAGGTAGTGTCTCACATCTGATACTGGGGAGAAGACTACCATCTAAGGCGAACATGGGCGTGGGCTTCCCTAACTGTCTGAGAGGAATGTCATGTTTCCGAGCCCATGCTTCGTCCATAAAACAACCCTCAGCCCCAGAGTCTATCAAGGCACTGCAGGAAGCAGCCGAACCGGTCCAGCGTAGATGGACCGACAAGGTAGTACAGGATCTTGATGGAGAGACCTGAGTAGTAGCGCTCACCAGTAGCCCTCCGCTTACTGATGAGCTCTGGCTTTTACTGGACATGACATGACAAAATGTCCAGCAGAACCGCAATAGAGGCAAAGGCGGTTGGTGATTCTCCGTTCCCTCTCCTTAGTCGAGATGCGAATACCTCCCAGCTGCATGGGCTCAGTCTCTGAGCCGGTGGGAGGAGATGGTTGAGATGCGGAGAGGGGAAACACCGTTAACGCGAGCTCTCTTCCACGAGCTCGGTGACGAAGATCTACCCGTCGTTCTATGCGGATGGCGAGTGCAATCAAAGAGTCCACGCTGGAAGGAACCTCCCGGGAGAGAATCTCATCCTTAACCTCAGCGTGAAGTCCCTCCAGAAAACGAGCGAGCAACGCCGGCTCGTTCCAGTCACTGGAGGCAGCAAGAGTGCGAAACTCTATAGAGTAATCCGTTATGGATCGATCACCTTGACATAGGGAAGCCAGGGCCCTGGAAGCCTCCTTCCCAAAAACTGAACGATCAAAAACCCGTATCATCTCCTCTTTAAAGTTCTGATAATCGTTAGAACACTCAGCCCTTGCCTCCCAGATAGCTGTGCCCCACTCCCGAGCCCGACCAGTAAGGAGTGATATGACGTAAGCGATCCGAGCTCTCTCTCTTGAGTACGTGTTGGGCTGGAGAGAGAACACAATATCACACTGGGTGAGAAAGGAGCGACACTCAGTGGGCTGCCCAGAGTAACATGGTGGGTTATTAACCCTAGGTTCCGGAGACTCGGAAGACCAGGAAGTAGCTGGTGGCACGAGATGAAGACTCTGAAACTGTCCAGAGAGATCGGAGACCTGAGCGGCCAGGGTCTCAACGGCATGACGAGCAGCAAACAATTCCTGCTCGTGTCTGCCGAGCATTGTTCCCTGGAACTCGACGGCAGTGTTGAGAGAATCCATAGTCGCTGGGTCCATCTTGGTCGGATTCTTCTGTTATGCTGATGAATGAGGACCCAAAAGCGACGTAATAGTAACAGAGTCTTTATTCCAGTATCAAACAAACAATGATTCTCCTGGATATATCAAAGGTAAATCCAAAACAGGAAACTGAAATCCTCTCGTCAGTAGAGAGGAACGACAGGAGACGCGACCACAGACTGCAGGTCGCTTCAGGAAGGCACAGGCCGTAGCTGACATAGACACCTGCTCACACGCAGCATCTGAAGAAGGCAAAAACACGACAGGGCGGAACAAGGACACAGGAACAGCAAACATCAAACAAGAATCCGACCAGGACAGAAGCGGAAAACAGAGGGAGAAATAGGGACTCTAATCAGAGGGCAAAATAGGGGACAGGTGTGAAAGAGTAAATGAGGTCGTTAGGAGAATGAGAAACAGCTGGAAGCAGGAACGGAACGATAGAGAGAGAGAGCGGGAGAGGGAGAGAGGGAGGAGGAGAGAGAGAGAGAGAAAGAGGGAAAGAACCTAATAAGACCAGCAGAGGGAAGCACAGGGACAAGACATGAAGATCAAAGACAAAACATGACATAAACCAAAGAAAAACTTGGATGAGGCATCCATTTCAGATATTCCCTGAAACTTACTTCTCACCAATGCCCCCTGTGCTCTGATACCCAGCAGGTCTGCCAATGCAGCTTTTCTCCTCTTGAGGGCCTGAGTATGGCCTCGATCTCCTGTGGTCTCAACCAACGTCATGAGTTCCACTATTTCAACCTCTAAGGCTTTCATTGATCTGGTGATATCCTTGGTGACATTCCTCGTGTATTGATTACAGAATTGTTGAATCTGGATTTTCCCTATATCCCACCACTGTTGAAGTGATATAAAACTGGCCTTTTGAGACCTCCACCTCTCCCACAAAAAACTGAAACATTTCCTGAAATGAGCATCACTCAATAAAGTTGTATTAAAATGCCAGTATGCACTTTTGGGTTTTACATCATTAATGAACACCACCTCTGTTATTAAACAATGATCAGAAAATCCCACTGGGGTTATCACACTTGATTTACAAACCTGAGATTGATGCTCAAAACAATAAAACCTATCTAACCTAGCCATAGAAATGATGTTCTCTCTCACATGCGCCCAGGTGTACTGCCTTGTTCCTCCATGTTGACTCCGCCAAATATCACACAATTCATGTGTTACAATAAGGCGTTTTAAAAAAGTCCTTGAGGCTATATGAGGTTCTTGGTGATTTCTATCTAAATCGCTGACTGTGCAGTTGAAATCCCCAGCAATAAATAAATAATCCTCTTTATTACATTTCTCAATGGTATTTGATAATGTCTCTAAAAAACATACCCTCTCAACTGTCACCACTGGGGCATATACATTTATCAGACACATAGTGATGTTTTCATACCTTGCTCTGACTTTTAATAACCTCCCCTCAACTATCTCCTCAATCTCATAAGACAAAGGCAAAAACCCTTTTGAGAACAAAATAGCCACCCCCCCACTTTTTGAGTTTTTATGACTACACACCACTGTCCCACCCCACTCCTGTTGCCACATGACTTCATTTTCCAAATTACTATGCGTTTCTTGTAGAAATATTATGTCACTTCCCTTTCCCCTAATTAACTCATACACCATGGCTCTTTTTTTACCATCTCTTGCCCCATTTACGTTTAAAGAAGAAATCTTAAAACTGCTCATGGATGAAAAAAATATACAGATGATGATACAGCCACCACATCTCTTTACAGAGTTAAAACTGCAACTGAACTCTTTCATTTTCTTTCGAATTTACATCACTTATCACTCTCGTGACCACTTTCTTGAGTCTAGCAATTTCAGGGCTTTTCAACCCTCCTCCTGTAATTTTTGACATCAGAAACTTTGCTGATTCAATAAACAATTCACTTTCAGGGAAAAAATCAGTTACATTGTAATCCTGCATATATTTCTTCCCTTTTGTCAACTTCAGAAATTGACGTATCTTCTCAATTCCATATCTCCCTTCTATCCCATTTGTCTCGCTACATTGTTGTGACGCGTCAGAAGACTCACTCTCGCTATCCTCCCCAGAAGAAAACTCCACCATCTCTACCACTTGTTCATCTTCAACTGATTTATCACTCTCTACCTTTCTCTTAGAACTAGACCCTTCACCCCCCCTTACGTTCTTCCTTTTACTCCTAGGTATTTTGAAAACATCTGCTTCTTTTTCCGTTATTTCAATCTCCTCTTGCCCTCCAATTTCATTTTCCAGCACCACCTCAGCGACGGCAGTCGCAATCTCACCACCTGTTTCCCCTCCCTCTTTGTTCTGATCTACCACAATTTCCACCTTATCCACAATGCCTTCTTCTCCTACTTTTCCAACCACATCTGCCCACCTTCTCCCTTCCCCTGCACCCTTAGCATTTTCATCCCTTCGCGGTGGTGCGTTATTTGCACCAGCACTATACCCACTACCGGTCTCAGCGCGCTCATTCTCGGGACAACTGCGAACTAAATGCCCCTCTTTTCCACATCCAAAGCATTTCATTGATTCAGTCGAAGCGTAAAATACATAATCAAATCCATCAATCTTAAAACTGAACGCTAAATTCAGTTCATCTACGTCCTTTTTTAAAATCATATGCACTTGTCTCCTATGAGACACGACATGTTTCAGCAACGGAGATTTGCATCCAAAAAGAACTTTCTTTATTGTAGATACGATTTGACCATGACGAGATAACTCTCGTTCCAACACTTCATCTCTAACAAAAGGTGGTACGTTAGAAAGTATCACTTTTTTCGCCGGATTCATAAGCGGAAATACCTGCGTCTGTGTCTCCCGCAACACAACACCCGTCTCGACTATTTTATTCACCTTTTCAATAGAATCTAAGAAGATCACTACAGCGCTATTCATCCTTGAGGCTGATTTGATGCTATCATACCCAATTATAGCACCTACAGCCAGGCTACATTCTTCTACTGAACACCCGGCCGACGCTGGAATCTTTACTCCATTCCTCCTACTAAGTTTTTCAAACTCTACACTTCCGCGAGTGGCCATTTCAACCAGCCCCACCCGCTGGTTGTGCCCTCGCGAAAAAACAAACAAACAACCTCAACGATCCCACCACCCTTATACGTGCTTAATGATAGTTAAACAATATACCCTTAAAACAACTAAACTAATCAATATATATATATATATACATACCAAACCCAATAGAGTGAAAAGAAATTACATTCGCTCTCACAATCACTCCTGCTTGACGACTCACTCCCAGCATGCACTCCGACGAGAGAGAGAGAGAGAGAGAGAGAGAGAGAGAGAGAGAGAGAGAGAGAGAGAGAGAGAGAGATAGAGAGAGACACAGAGAGAGAGAGAGAGACACAGAGAGAGAGAGAGAGAGAGAGAGACAGAGACAGAGAGAGAGACAGAGACAGAGAGAGAGAGAGAGAGAGAGAGAGAGAGAGAGAGAGAGAGAGAGAGAGAGAGAGAGAGACAGAGACAGAGACAGAGACAGAGACAGAGACAGAGACAGAGAAAGAGAGAGAGAGAGAGAGAGAGAGAGAGAGAGAGAGAGAGAGAGAGAGAGAGAGAGAGAGAGAGAGAGAGAGAGAGAGAGAGAGAGAGACAGAGAGAGAGACAGAGAGAGAGAGAGAGAGAGAGAGAGAGAGAGAGAGACAGAGACAGAGACAGAGACAGAGACAGAGACAGAGACAGAGACAGAGACAGAGACAGAGACAGAGAGAGAGAGAGAGAGAGAGAGAGGCCAGTTGGAGCTGGTCACTAGATCCATTAACAGCAGCTCTGATGCACCGGCAGAAATGGAAACACTCGTCTTAAAGTTCATGTTCAGGAACATCCATGTCCTTCATTGTTTGTGGAGGGAGAGAGGAACGGAACAGAAGACCAGCAATATCCCACAATGCTGCCTGCCTGGCAAATAAAACGCTGTGGGGCAGTGCCAAATGGCACACTATGCCCTATACAGTGGATTACTTCTAGTCAGGGTCCATAGAGGTCTGGTCAACAGCAGTGCACTATATAGGCAATAGGGTGTCATTTGAGACTCAGATTAGAAGAGCAACACACCCACCATGCTGGCCAATGAAAAGCTATTTGTTTTGCTGTCTCAATGCTGTGAACGTGACATTACTGTTGCTATGGTAAACCATGGGTAAAGTAAAGTAGTATCTCAACGAAGTAAACATCATACACCCTGTGGCCTTGACATTACTGTCGCTATGGTAAACCATGGGTAAAGTAAAGTAGTATCTCAACGAAGTAAACATCATTCAACTGCAACCATGACACAAACAAACACAAAAACATCCTGAAATAAAAAAATATATTGCATTTCTTTCATGGACTTTAAAAGACTAGAGGGAGGCACACAAATTGTCACAGAATCAAAATCAGAATGAATGTGTGGTGGAACAGAAATAAAACTGTCATCTGTTAATGGTAATGTGACCGCTCTGTAAGTGAATACATGCACAGGAAGGTGTTTTAAATCAGAATAAATGACCCCCCCCCTCACCTCCTTTAGGAACAAGACAGGATATCTCCAGGGAGATACAGAGACACATTTTTCCTGAATAAATCCATAAAAATGTGTTTGGAAATGAATTAAAATGGAAAACAAGAGGCATTAATCCCAACTAAATGGCCCTAAGAGTCCCTGTGTAGAACAGTAATTACAGAGGATGAATAATAGGGAGGATATTTAGAGCTTCAACCTCAGCCTGCCTGTTAGTTAACTCTCGCCTTAGTGACACACCTCCGCCTGCCTGTTAGTTAACTCTCCCCTTAGTAACACACCTCAGCCTGCCTGTTAGTTAACTCTCCCCTTAGTAACACACCTCAGCCTGCCTGTTAGTTAACTCTCCCCTTAGTAACACACCTCAGCCTGCCTGTTAGTTAACTCTCCCCTTAGTAACACACCTCCGCCTGCCTGTTAGTTAACTCTCCCCTTAGTAACACACCTCAGCCTGCCTGTTAGTTAACTCTCCCCTTAGTAACACACCTCAGCCTGCCTGTTAGTTAACTCTCCCCTTAGTAACACACCTCAGCCTGCCTGTTAGTTAACTCTCCCCTTAGTAACACACCTCAGCCTGCCTGTTAGTTAACTCTCCCCTTAGTAACACACCTCAGCCTGCCTGTTAGTTAACTCTCCCCTTAGTAACACACCTCAGCCTGCCTGTTAGTTAACTCTCCCCTTAGTAACACACCTCAGCCTGCCTGTTAGTTAACTCTCCCCTTAGTAACACACCTCAGCCTGCCTGTTAGTTAACTCTCCCCTTAGTAACACACCTCCGCCTGCCCGTTAGTTAACTCTCCCCTTAGTAACACACCTCAGCCTGCCTGTTAGTTAACTCTCCCCTTAGTAACACACCTCAGCCTGCCTGTTAGTTAACTCTCCCCTTAGTAACACACCTCCGCCTGCCTGTTAGTTAACTCTCCCCTTAGTAACACACCTCCGCCTGCCTGTTAGTTAACTCTCCCCTTAGTAACACACCTCAGCCTGCCTGTTAGTTAACTCTCCCCTTAGTAACACACCTCAGCCTGCCCGTTAGTTAACTCTCCCCTTAGTAACACACCTCAGCCTGCCTGTTAGTTAACTCTCCCCTTAGTAACACACCTCAGCCTGCCTGTTAGTTAACTCTCCCCTTAGTGACACACCTCAGCCTGCCTGTTAGTTAACTCTCCCCTTAGTAACACACCTCCGCCTGCCTGTTAGTTAACTCTCCCCTTAGTAACACACCTCAGCCTGCCTGTTAGTTAACTCTCCCCTTAGTAACACACCTCCGCCTGCCTGTTAGTTAACTCTCCCCTTAGTAACACACCTCAGCCTGCCTGTTAGTTAACTCTCCCCTTAGTAACACACCTCAGCCTGCCTGTTAGTTAACTCTCCCCTTAGTAACACACCTCAGCTTGCCTGTTAGTTAACTCTCCCCTTAGTAACACACCTCAGCCTGCCTGTTAGTTAACTCTCCCCTTAGTAACACACCTCAGCTTGCCTGTTAGTTAACTCTCCCCTTAGTAACACACCTCAGCCTGCCTGTTAGTTAACTCTCCCCTTAGTAACACACCTCAGCCTGGCCGTTAGTTAACTCTCCCCTTAGTAACACACCTCAGCCTGCCCGTTAGTTAACTCTCCCCTTAGTAACACACCTCAGCCTGCCTGTTAGTTAACTCTCCCCTTAGTAACACACCTCAGCCTGCCTGTTAGTTAACTCTCCCCTTAGTAACACACCTCCGCCTGCCCGTTAGTTAACTCTCCCCTTAGTGACACACCTCAGCCTGCCTGTTAGTTAACTCTCCTCTTAGTAACACACCTCCGCCTGCCTGTTAGTTAACTCTCCCCTTAGTAACACACCTCAGCCTGCCTGTTAGTTAACTCTCCCCTTATTAACACACCTCAGCCTGCCTGTTAGTTAACTCTCCCCTTAGTAACACACCTCAGCCTGCCTGTTAGTTAACTCTCCCCTTAGTAACACACCTCAGCCTGCCTGTTAGTTAACTCTCCCCTTAGTAACACACCTCAGCCTGCCTGTTAGTTAACTCTCCCCTTAGTATCATGACTCAACCTGGCCTGTTAGTTAACTCTCCCCTTAGTAACACACCTCAGCCTGCCCGTTAGTTAACTCTCCCCTTAGTAACACACCTCAGCCTGCCTGTTAGTTAACTCTCCCCTTAGTAACACACCTCAGCCTGCCTGTTAGTTAACTCTCCCCTTAGTAACACACCTCAGCCTGCCTGTTAGTTAACTCTCCCCTTAGTAACACGCCTCAACCTGCCTGTTAGTTAACTCTCCCCTTAGTAACACACCTCAGCCTGCCTGTTAGTTAACTCTCCCCTTAGTAACACACCTCAGCCTGCCTGTTAGTTAACTCTCCCCTTAGTAACACACCTCAGCCTGCCTGTTAGTTAACTCTCCCCTTAGTGACACACCTCAGCCTGCCTGTTAGTTAACTCTCCCCTTAGTAACACACCTCAGCCTGCCTGTTAGTTAACTCTCCCCTTAGTGACACACCTCAGCCTGCCTGTTAGTTAACTCTCCCCTTAGTGACACACCTCAGCCTGCCAGTTAGTTAACTCTCCCCTTAGTAACACACCTCAGCCTGCCTGTTAGTTAACTCTCCCCTTAGTAACACACCTCAACCTGCCTGTTAGTTAACTCTCCCCTTAGTATCATGACTCAACCTGCCTGTTAGTTAACTCTCCCCTTAGTAACACGCCTCAGCCTGCCTGTTAGTTAACTCTCCTCTTAGTAACACACCTCAGCCTGCCCGTTAGTTAACTCTCCCCTTAGTAACACACCTCAGCCTGCCTGTTAGTTAACTCTCCCCTTAGTAACACACCTCAGCCTGCCTGTTAGTTAACTCTCCCCTTAGTAACACACCTCAGCCTGCCTGTTAGTTAACTCTCCCCTTAGTAACACACCTCAGCCTGCCTGTTAGTAGGTACCTG
>NC_092086.1:18525144-18529585 GCF_045679555.1 Salvelinus alpinus
TACCGGGGAACCTCGTGTTTAGAAGTTATCTGTAACCGATAAAAATAGCTTGTTTTTCATTTGATATGTTGAAAACCCAAGCCCTCCGTAGGCTACCCTTATCCGAGGCCAACTACCGTATAACGAAGGCTGGTTCTACAGAAATGTGCCTGTCTTTTTTATCCTGGGGATAAAACATGTTTATTAACACAAAACGTATTAAAATGATTCACTGTCCTGGTTTAAAGGTGAGAACATCCGTGGAATGCAACTTCTGGAGAAGTGTGATTGCAATCTGTACGATGGTTCCAATATGTTTGTAAAACATTATATTTGGGAGTGTTCTCCCTTTCTCTATATATTGGATCTTTGTCCAGCTATTGCGAAACGTTTGACGTGCATAAAACCCTCCATAGTCTACATTGTTTTAATATTATATGCCCACAGGGAGCAATTATGGTGCCTGTAAGTGTATTTAGACAGCCTATTTAGAGAGAGGGAGAGACGGAGAGAGATTGTAAATACAACCCATATTTATGCTTATTTATTTTCCCTTGTGTACTTTAACCATTTGTACATCGTTATAACACTGTATATATAATATGACATTTGTAATGTCTTTATTCTTTTGAAACTTTTGTATGTGTAATGTTGACTGTTAATTTGTATTGTTTATTTCCCTTTTGTAAATTATCTACCTCACTTGCTTTGGCAATGTTAACACATGTTTCCCATGCCAATAAAGCCCCTTGGATTGAATTGAATTGAGAGAGAGAAAGATGGAGATGGAGAGAGAGAGTGAGATGGAGATGGGGAGAGAGAGAGAGATGGGGAGAGAGAGAGAGAGAGAGAGAGATGGAGATGGGGTGAGAGAGAGAGATGGAGAGAGAGATGGAGAGAGAGATGGAGATGGGGAGAGAGAGAGTGAGATGGAGATAGGGAGAGAGAGAGAGAGAAAGAGAGAGAGATAGAGATACATGATGTTTTTGTGCATGCCTCTGTGTGTGCTGCAGTGTGTATCCTCACGTGGCCGTGTGAAAGTGTGTGTGTGTGTACCTTCTGTCTTTGTGTCAACCAGTATGAGTGACATTCACGTAGATAATGTGAATATTACCCCTCCCTCAAAAGAGTGGAATAGAGGACCAGCCATTACAGATAATGCTTTATTTCCTGCAAAGTGCTGATGTGTTGACAGAAAGAGAGAGGAAGTACAGTGCAGTAGAGACATGTGCTGACAACAGGACGGTGGTTTTCAATCCAATACAGAACACGACACAGACCAGGTATGATGAACATACTGGTCTCCGTCATTGTCAATAGTTCTGCAAGTCTCTTTTGATGAAATGTGTACGATAAACGGCTGTACTATTATTCATGTCAGAAGAGAAGAGGTTCTTCCAGCACAATACCCAGTTGATCCTCTATTCTGTACCAGTCCACTATGTCCACTACTAGTTGATCCTCTATTCTGTATTAGACCAGTCCACTATGTCCCCTACTAGTTGATCCTCTATTCTGTACTGGACCAGTCCACTATGTCCCCTACTAGTTGATCCTCTATTCTGTACTGGACCAGTCCACTATGTCCACTACTAGTTGATCCTCTATTCTGTACTGGACCAGTCCACTATATCCACTACTAGTTGATCCTCTATTCTGTACTGGACCAGTCCACTATGTCCCCTACTAGTTGATCCTCTATTCTGGACCAGCCCACTATGTCCCTTACTAGTTGATCCTCTATTCTGGACCAGTCCACTATGTCCCCTACTAGTTGATCCTCTATTCTGTACTGGACCAGTCCACTATGTCCACTAATAGTTGATCCTCTATTCTGTACTGGACCAGTCCATTATGTCGCCTACTAGTTGATCCACTATTCTGTACTGGACCAGTCCACTATGTCCCCTACTAGTTGATCCTCTATTCTGTACTGGACCAGTCCATTATGTCCCTTACTAGTTGATCCTCTATTCTGGACCAGTCCACTATGTCCCCTACTAGTTGATCCTCTATTCTGGACCAGCCCACTATGTCCCTTACTAGTTGATCCTCTATTCTGGACCAGTCCACTATGTCCCCTACTAGTTGATCCTCTATTCTGTACTGGACCAGTCCACTATGTCCACTAATAGTTGATCCTCTATTCTGTACTGGACCAGTCCATTATGTCGCCTACTAGTTGATCCACTATTCTGTATTGGACCAGTCCACTATGTCCCTTACTAGTTGATCCTCTATTCTGTACTGGACCAGTCCACTATGTCCACTACTAGTTGATCCTCTATTCTGTATTGGACCAGTCCACTATGTCCCTTACTAGTTGATCCTCTATTCTGTACCGGACCAGCCCACTATGTCCCCTACTAGTTGATCCTCTATTCTGGACCAGCCCACTATGTCCCTTACTAGTTGATCCTCTATTCTGGACCAGTCCACTATGTCCCCTACTAGTTGATCCTCTATTCTGGACCAGTCCACTATCTCCACTACTAGTTGATCCTCTATTCTGTACTGGACCAGCCCACTATGTCCCCTACTAGTTGATCCTCTATTCTGTACTGGACCAGTCCACTATGTCCCTTACTAGTTGATCCTCTATTCTGTACTGGACCAGTCCATTATGTCCACTACTAGTTGATCCTCTATTCGGTATTGGACCAGTCCATTATGTCCACTACTAGTTGATCCTCTATTCTGGACCAGTCCACTATTTCCCCTACTAGTTGATCCTCTATTCTGGACCAGTCCACTATGTCCCCTACTAGTTGATCCTCTATTCTGTACTGGACCAGCCCACTATGTCCCCTACTAGTTGATCCTCTATTCTGTACTGGACCAGTCCATTATGTCCACTACTAGTTGATCCTCTATTCTGTACTGGACCAGTCCATTATGTCCACTACTAGTTGATCCTCTATTCTGTACTGGACCAGTCCACTATGTCCCCTACTAGTTGATCCTCTATTCTGTACTGGACCAGTCCACTATGTCCCCTACTAGTTGATCCTCTATTCTGTACTGGACCAGTCCACTATGTCCACTACTAGTTGATCCTCTATTCTGTACTGGACCAGTCCATTATGTCCACTACTAGTTGATCCTCTATTCTGTACTGGACCAGCCCACTATGTCCCCTACTAGTTGATCCTCTATTCTGTACTAGACCAGTCCACTATGTCCACTACTAGTTGATCCTCTATTCTGTATTGGACCAGTCCACTATGTCCACTACTAGTTGATCCTCTATTCTGTATTGGACCAGTCCATTATGTCCACTACTAGTTGATCCTCTATTCTGTACTGGACCAGTCCACTATGTCCCCTACTAGTTGATCCTCTATTCTGTACTGGACCAGTCCACTATGTCCACTACTAGTTGATCCTCTATTCTGTACTGGACCAGTCCACTATGTCCCTTACAATAGACAGAATAAGAGGCAGAGAGAGGAGAGAGAGGAGGGAGAGTCAGTCCACTATGTCCCTTACAATAGACAGAATAAGAGGCAGAGAGAGGAGAGAGAGGAGGGAGAGTCAGTCCACTATGTCCCTTACAATAGACAGAATAAGAGGCAGAGAGAGGAGAGAGAGGAGGGAGAGTCAGTCCACTAGTCCCCTACAATAGACAGAATAAGAAGCAGAGAGAGGAGAGAGAGGAGAGAGAGTCAGTCCTCTAGTCCCCTACAATAGACAGAATAAGAGGCAGAGAGAGGAGAGAGAGGAGGGAGAGTCAGTCCACTAGTCCCCTACAATAGACAGAATAAGAAGCAGAGAGAAGAGAGAGAGGAGGGAGAGTCAGTCCTCTAGTCCCCTACAATAGACAGAATAAGAAGCAGAGAGAGGAGAGAGAGGAGGGAGAGTCAGTCCACTAGTCCCCTACAATAGACAGAATAAGAAGCAGAGAGAGGAGAGAGAGGAGGGAGAGTCAGTCCTCTAGTCCCCTACAATAGACAGAATAAGAAGCAGAGAGAGGAGAGAGAGGAGGGAGAGTCAGTCCTCTAGTCCCCTACAATAGACAGAATAAGAAGCAGAGAGAAGAGAGAGAGGAGGGAGAGTCAGTCCTCTAGTCCCCTACAATAGACAGAATAAGAAGCAGAGAGAGGAGAGAGAGGAGGGAGAGTCAGTCCACTAGTCCCCTACAATAGACAGAATAAGAAGCAGAGAGAAGAGAGAGAGGAGGGAGAGTCAGTCCTCTAGTCCCCTACAATAGACAGAATAAGAAGCAGAGAGAAGAGAGAGAGGAGGGAGAGTCAGTCCTCTAGTCCCCTACAATAGACAGAATAAGAAGCAGAGAGAGGAGAGAGAGGAGGGAGAGTCAGTCCACTAGTCCCCTACAATAGACAGAATAAGAAGCAGAGAGAGGAGAGAGAGGAGGGACAGTCAGTCCACTAGTCCCCTACAATAGACAGAATAAGAAGCAGAGAGAAGAGAGAGAGGAGGGAGAGTCAGTCCTCTAGTCCCC
>NC_092086.1:18529685-18559685 GCF_045679555.1 Salvelinus alpinus
GACTGTGGACCGTGCAGACTGTGGACCAGGCAGACTATGGACCGGGCAGACTGTGGACCGGGCAGACTATGGACCGGGCAGACTGTCAACCAGGCAGACTGTGGACCAGGCAGACTATGGACCAGCAGACTGTGGACCAGGCAGACTGTGGACCAGGCAGACTGTGGACCAGGCAGACTATGAACCAAGCAGACTGTGGACCAGGCAGACTATGAACCAGGCAGACTGTGGACCAGGCAGACTGTGGACCAGGCAGACTATGAACCAAGCAGACTGTGGACCAGGCAGACTGTGGACCAGGCAGACTATGAACCAGGCAGACTGTGGACCAGGCAGACTGTGGACCAGGCAGACTATGAACCAAGCAGACTGTGGACCAGGCAGACTGTGGACCAGGCAGACTATGAACCAGGCAGACTGTGGACCAGGCAGACTGTGGACCAGGCAGACTGTGGACCAGGCAGACTGTGGACCAGGCAGACTGTGGACCAGGCAGACTGTGGACCAGGCAGACTATGAACCAGGCAGACTGTGGACCAGGCAGACTGTGGACCAGGCAGACTATGGCCCAGGCAGACTGTGGACCACACTGTACCAGATGTTTTGGGATGCTTTTGTACTGATGTTGCTGTTGCTTAAATACCAATTTCTCCTCCCCAAAAATACAGAGTGGGGACGTTGAAAGGGCCAGCTACAGTGGTGATGATGATAGATGCTTTGTGTTTAAACTCTCATCTACACTCCAAAACAAAGACAAAAAGACAACTCCCCCACGGAGTTGAAGGAAAACAAATGGAAAGAACCATCGCTGTAGGTCCCAAATGCCAACCTATTCCCTATATTATAGCTCTATGGGGCCCTGGTCAAAACAAGGGCACTATAAAGAGCATATGGTTCCATTTGGGATGCAGGCCTATGAGGCCAGGCAGCAGCAGGCTGAAGTGAACACTCAGCACGTCCCAGCACTACTACAACACTGAACTCTATCAGTGTCCCAAATGGCACCCTGTTCCCTATATAGTGCACTACTTTTGACAAGGGCCCATGGAGCTCTGGTCAAAAGTAGTGCACTATGTAGGGAATAGGGTGCAATTAGGGACAGAGCTCCAGTCCACTAGACCAAACAGGATGTCACACACCCTACAGTAACGGAATGTGCTCTCTCGTTTTCTCTCTCTCTCCTGTGTGTGTGTGTGTGTGTGTGTGTGTGTGTGTGTGTGTGTGTGTGTGTGTGTGTGTGTGTGTGTGTGTGTGTGTGTGTGTGTGTGTGTGTGTGTGTGTGTGTGTGTGTGTGACTGAAGGTGCAACTGTGTGTGTCTGTCCTAGTGTGTGTGTGTGTGTGTGTGTGTGTGTGTGTGTGTGTGTGTGTGTGTGTGTGTGTGTGTGTGTGTGTGTGTGTGTGTGTGTGTGTGTGTGTGTGTGTGTGTGTGTGTGTGTGTGTGTGTGTGAGTGTGTTAATAGTCATCTACATTGCAGCTCTCAGGGCTATTCCTATTACTGATTACATCAACAGTCAGTTATAAAACAAAATATGCATGTATTATATTTATTGACCCTTATTTTACCAGGTAAACCAGTTTTTCCCAAACTCAGTCCTGGGGACCGCAAGGGGTGCACGTTTTAGTGTTTTGCCCTAACACTACACAGCCGATTCAAATAATCAAAGCTTGATGATGAGTTCATTATTTGAATCAGCTGTGTAGTGCCTGGGCAAAAAACTAAAAGGTGCCCCCCAGGACTGAGTTTGGGAAACACTGTGGTAAATTGACTGACAAAACATGATCTTTTACAGCAACGACCTGGGGAAGAGTTAAAGTGGAGAGAAGATGAATGAGCCAATTGGAATCTGGGGATGATTAGGTGGCCATGATGGTAATCCCCAAGGGTTTAGGGGCTGTCATTATCTATATTACAGTGTGATGGTAATCCCCAAGGGTTAGGGGCCGTCATTATCTATATTACTGTCACGGTTCATGAATCCACTGCCTCACTCTCTCTTTTCTCTCTCTTTCGCTCTCTCTCTCTCTCTCTCTCTCTCTCTCTCTCTCTCTCGTGTTTGTGTGGGCGTGGTTCCCAATCTTGGCCTGATTGTCTGCGCCAGCTGGAATTAATTATCTTCCCCTTTATATGTTCTGTAACCTGTGTTTCTTGTTGTCAGATCGTTGTTTCTTCCCTGAGGTTGTGTCGTGTGTCAGTGCTCATTCTCTCGCCGCCCTTGTGTGGATTATCTGCTGTGCTCCTTCCTACCCAGCCGGACACACTCCCTTGGATTTCTCAGCACGCTATCATCAGAGGATGCGCCCCAGGCCCTGGGTTGGATTCCGTCTGAGTATATTCTGTCTGTCCTGTTGATGCTGTAAACTGTTTCATTAAACCATCGTTGCTTGCATCTTGCATCCGCCTCTGTATTGTGACAGAACGATCTGACCACATCATGGATGCAGCGAGTTCAACGAGTCTGACCGAATTCATTTCCCGCAGTATCACGAGAATGGATCAACAAGAGGAGAACATCTCCAGCACAGGTCGGGCAGTACAAGCCATGGCGACGCAGGTATCCCAGCTGACCCAACAATTACAACATCTGAGGGGTCTCGCTGCGCCACCTACACCGGCAGTTCCACACGCCCCGCCAGAGCTGGATTCTCAGCTAGAGCCACGGCTACCGACACCAGAGGGTTATTCAGGTGATCCGGACTATTGTAGAGCTTTTCTTACGAGATGTTCCATGCATTTCTCGTTGCAGCCACGGACCTTCAACCAGGAACAGTCTAAGGTAGCATTCGTACTCACACTGCTATCCGGCAAAGCGGCTCTTTGGGGAACGGCGGTGTGGGCGAACCAGGACCCATGCTGCACCTCTTTCCAGACACTCTCCGAGGAGATGAGAAGAGTCTTCGATCGGGCCGTGGCGGGTAGGGAGGCGGCCAGACTACTCGCTGACCTTCGCCAAGGAGACCGTTCAGTATCGGAATATTCCATTCAATTCCGCACTCTGGCTGCAGGGTGTCAGTGGAACGAGGAGGCGCAGTGGGACATGTTCCTGCATGGGCTGGAGGACCGGGTTCAGAAGGAGATTTATGTTCTGGATCTTCCCAGGAGTTTAAATGGACTAGTGGAATTAGCCTTGAGGGTCGACGCTCGTCTGAGTCGTATTGGCCGCCGAGCATGCCCTAACAGACCGTATAACAACACGGAGGACTGGCATGCCAGCGGCGGGAACACGGCCAGTTCAGACTTCGCTCACGAACTCATGCAGCGGGGAAGAGCTCGCCTCTCTCGGGAGGAGAGGGAGAGGCGGAGATCCCAAGGACTCTGTCTCTACTGTGGTAGAGCGGACCACTTTATCCACTCCTGCCCGGTAAAAGATCAAGCCCGGTAGTAAGTATGAGGCTACTATCGGGTGGTGTCACCATAGAAAAGACCTCATCATCCACCCTCCTCCCGGTAAGACTAAGATGGGCCACCCACACGCACGACACCCAAGCCTTACTGGACTCAGGAGCAGAGGGTAATTTCATGGACTTCAAGCTCGCTCACAAGCTCCAGATTCCTATCACGCACAAGATATCCGTCAACGCTCTCAATGGTCAAGAACTCCCCAACATTTCTCACACCACTGAACCTATCACACTCATCACTTCCGGCAATCACACTGAGACATTATCATTTCTACTCATGGACTCACCTCTGGCACCACTAGTTCTCGGCCACCCTTGGCTCACCCAACACAACCCCAGAGTTGACTGGGGTCAGAACTCTATATCCATGTGGAGTAACAAGTGTCTTGAGTCCTGTTTAGTGTCGGCTTGTTCATCTGTGTCTGATTCTGTGTTTCTAGAGGAGGCAGTGGATTTGTCTAACGTGCCCGTTGAATACCTCGACCTGAAGGAGGTGTTCAGTGAGTCCCGTGCTGCTTCTCTTCCTCCGCATCGTCCCTATGACTGTGCAATAGAATTATTGCCAGGTGAGTCTCCGCCTAAGGGTAAGTTATATTCTCTCTCTGTTCCTGAGAGGGAGGCTATGGAGAGATACATCTCTGATTCTCTGGCATCTGGATTCATTCGTCCTTCCTCTTCTCCAGCGGGGGCGGGGTTCTTCTTTGTGGGGAAGAAGGACGGATCTCTGCGTCCTTGCATTGATTACCGTGGGTTGAATAACATCACAGTGAAGAATACCTATCCCTTACCGTTGATGTCCTCAGCCTTTGAAAGGTTACAGGGAGCATCTGTGTTCACTAAGTTGGATTTACGTAATGCTTATCATTTGGTTCGCATAAGGAGGGGGGACGAATGGAAAACAGCGTTTAACACCCCCAGAGGGCATTTCGAATATTTGGTCATGCCTTTCGGGCTATCCAACTCCCCAGCGGTTTTCCAGGCACTCGTCAATGACGTGCTGAGAGATATGATTGATCAGTTCATATATGTTTACCTGGATGACATACTGATTTTTTCTTCTTCTCTCCAGGAACATGGTCAGCACGTCAGACGAGTGCTCCAGAGGTTGTTGGAGAATGGACTTTTTGTCAAGGCGGAGAAATGCATTTTTCATGCACAATCCGTTCCATTCCTAGGTTACATCGTCTCGACTGAAGGTATTCACATGGATCCTGACAAGATTAAGGCTGTGGTGGAGTGGCCAAGCCCAGATTCCCGTAAGGCCCTACAGAGGTTTCTGGGATTCGCCAATTTCTACCGGCGTTTTGTTCGCAACTTTAGCCAGATAGTCGCTTCCCTTACCGCCTTAACCTCCCCCAGAGTGACGTTCAGGTGGACCGATACAGCCGAGGCTGCATTCGTCAAACTCAAGAGCCGCTTTGTTTCGGCCCCCATCCTCATAGCTCCCGATCCCTCACGTCAGTTCGTGGTGGAGGTGGACGCTTCAGAGGTGGGGGTAGGTGCGGTACTTTCCCAACGTGCCGCTTCTGACAACAAGATGCACCCTTGCGCGTTCCTTTCCCATCGGTTATCACCTGCGGAACGCAACTACGACATTGGCAACAGAGAGTTGTTGGCAGTAAAGTTAGCATTGGAGGAGTGGCGCCATTGGTTAGAGGGTTCGGGGGTACCTTTTATAGTTTGGACCGATCACAAGAATTTGGAATATATCAGAACAGCCAAGAGACTCAACTCCAGGCAGGCGCTGTGGGCACTCTTTTTCGGACGTTTTGACTTCTCTCTCTCGTATCGCCCGGGTTCCAAGAACGTCAAACCCGATTCCCTTTCTCGCATTTTTGACCATTCCGAACGCCCATCCACTCCCGAATGCATCCTACCCAGGACCCTAGTGGTCTCCACACTTATATGGGAGGTTGAATCGAGGGTCAGAACGGCCTTAGAAGGGGTAACGCCTCCGCCCGGTTGTCCGCCTAATCGGTTGTTTGTGCCGGAGGGGTGTCGGTCCGATGTTATTCGGTGGGGGCATTGCTCCAACGTAGCGTGTCATCCAGGAGTCAGCCGTACTAGCTTTTTAGTGAAGCAACGCTTTTGGTGGCCGCTGATGGCTCGTGACATTCACAGTTTTGTCTTGGCTTGCTCGGTTTGTGCCACTGGGAAGAGTTCTAATCGACCCCCAGATGGGTTACTCCAACCGCTGTCGGTCCCTTCGAGACCCTGGTCCCACATCGCGCTAGATTTTGTTACCGGTCTCCCGCCCTCCCAGGGCAGGACGGTTGTTTTGACCGTGGTGGACCGGTTCTCGAAGGCGGCTCATTTTATTCCCTTGCCTAAATTACCATCTGCCAAGGAAACAGCGGTAACGGTCGTGGATCATGTCTTTCGCTTACATGGCCTGCCGATGGACGTAGTTTCTGACCGGGGGCCCCAATTTGTGTCCAAGTTTTGGCAGGAGTTTTGTAGGTTACTGGGAGCGAGTGTCAGTCTTTCTTCAGGGTTTCATCCCCAGAGCAACGGTCAAACGGAGAGGACCAACCAAGATTTGGAGAGTGTTGCGATGTTTGGTTTCTAAGAACCCCTCTTCCTGGAGTCAACAACTCTCTATGGTTGAGTACGCTCACAATTCGTTGCCAGTGGCAGCCACGGGTCTCTCTCCGTTTGAGTGTAGTTTAGGTTACCAGCCACCTATCTTTCCCAGTACAGAGTCCGAGGTCACTGTTCCCTCCGCTCACGCTTTCATCCAGAGGTGTCGTCACGCATGGAGCAGAGCCCGTGAGACTCTCCTCCGGGTGGGGGCGCGCACCAAGGCTAAGGCCGATCGCCACCGGTCGAAGCCTCCGGTATACGTCGTTGGACAAAGAGTGTGGCTTTCCACGAAGAACATTCCACTCCGATCCGTTTCTAACAAGCTTGCCCCCAAATTTATCGGGCCGTTCAAGGTCACCAGGATCATTAGTCCGGTGGCGGTCCGGCTCAAGCTTCCTCCGGCGTATAGGAGAATTCATCCTACCTTCCATGTGTCCAAGATAAAACCGGTGTTTCAGGCACGCATTAACCCGCCGGTCCCGGTTCCCCCGCCGCCACGACTTGTTGATGGGGAGACCACCTTTTCTGTCAATCGGATTTTGAACTCGAGAAGGAGGGGACGCGGATTCCAGTACCTGGTAGACTGGGAGGGTTACGGTCCGGAGGAGAGAAGTTGGGTACCCGCTAGGGACATTCTGGATCACTCCCTTATCGATGATTTCAATCGACAGGTAAATTTGCCTGGCGTTCCTAGGGGGGGGGGGTATTGTCACGGTTCATGAATCCACTGCCTCACTCTCTCTTTTCTCTCTCTCTTTCGCTCTCTCTCTCTCTCTCTCTCTCTCTCTCTCTCTCTCTCTCTCTCCCGTGTTTGTGTGGGCGTGGTTCCCAATCTTGGCCTGATTGTCTGCGCCAGCTGGAATTAATTATCTTCCCCTTTATATGTTCTGTAACCTGTGTTTCTTGTTGTCAGATCGTTGTTTCTTCCCTGAGGTTGTGTCGTGTGTCAGTGCTCATTCTCTCGCCGCCCTTGTGTGGATTATCTGCTGTGCTCCTTCCTACCCAGCCGGACACACTCCCTTGGATTTCTCAGCACGCTATCATCAGAGGATGCGCCCCAGGCCCTGGGTTGGATTCCGTCTGAGTATATTCTGTCTGTCCTGTTGATGCTGTAAACTGTTTCATTAAACCATCGTTGCTTGCATCTTGCATCCGCCTCTGTATTGTGACAATTACAGTATGATGGTAATCCCCAAGGGTTAGGGGCTGTCATTATCTATATTACAGTGTGATGGTAATCCCCAAGGGTTAGGGGCTGTCATTATCTATATTTCAGTGTGATAGTAATCACCAAAGGTGATGGCTGTCATTATCTATATTACAGTGCGATGGTAATCCCCAAGGGTTTAGGGGCTGTTCTCATCTATATTACAGTGTGATGGTAATCACCAAAGGTTAGGGGCTGTCATTATCTATATTTCAGTGTGATGGTAATCACCAAGGGTTAAGGGCTGTCATTATCTATATTTCAGTGTGATGGTAATCCCCAAGGGTTAGGGGCTGTCATCATCTATTTTACAGTGTGATGGTAATCCCCAAGGGTTAGGGGCTGTCATTATCTATATTACAGTGTGATAGTAATCCCCAATGGTTAGGGGCTGTCATTATCTATATTACAGTGCGATGGTAATCCCCAAGGGTTTAGGGGCTGTTCTCATCTATATTACAGTGTGATGGTAATCACCAAAGGTTAGGGGCTGTCATTATCTATATTTCAGTGTGATGGTAATCACCAAGGGTTAAGGGCTGTCATTATCTATATTTCAGTGTGATGGTAATCACCAAGGGTTAAGGGCTGTCATTATCTATATTTCAGTGTGATGGTAATCCCCAAGGGTTAGGGGCTGTCATCATCTATTTTACAGTGTGATGGTAATCCCCAAGGGTTAGGGGCTGTCATTATCTATATTACAGTGTGATAGTAATCCCCAATGGTTAGGGGCTGTCATTATCTATATTACAGTGTGATAATAAGAGCAGGTAGCCTAGCGGTAAAGGGCAGGTAGCCTAGTGGTTAAGAGCAGGTAGCCTAGCGGTAAAGGGCAGGTAGCCTAGTGGTTAAGAGCAGGTAGCCTAGCGGTTAAGGGAAGGTAGCCTAGCGGTAAAGGGCAGGTAGCCTAGTGGTTAAGAGCAGGTAGCCTAGCGGTAAAGGGCAGGTAGCCTAGCGGTAAAGAGCAGGTAGCCTAGCGGTTAAGGGCAGGTAGCCTAGCTGTAAAGAGCATGTAGCCTAGCGGTAAAGAGCAGGTAGCCTAGCGGTAAAGAGCAGTTAGCCTAGCGGTAAAGAGCAGGTAGCCTAGCGGTAAAAAGCAGGTAGCCTAGCGGTAAAGGGCAGGTAGCCTAGCGGTAAAGAGCAGGTAGCCTAGCGGTTAAGAATCCACCGAGCTAGCTATGTGATATTTTGACTGTGAGTGATTATTAGCTATGTGATATTTTGACTGTGAGAAGAAAAGAGAATGTGTGATTATGTGATGTCTCTGTTGGAACTGTTAAAACAGTACGATGTTCTTCAGCTTGTTAATGAAGGTCATGTCTGGTTCATCTGATAACAGCAAATATGTTGTTTAGAACAATGCTAGTGTTGCCATGTGCCTGTGTGAAGGAGCGTGAGACGTCTGCAGTGAAAAACTAACTAGACAGTTTGAACCCCAGTCAGTTACAATCAGAAGACTAGACAGTTTGAACCCTAATCAGAAGACTAGACAGTTTGAACCCCAGTCAGTTACAATCAGAAGACTAGACAGTTTGAACCCCAGTCAGTTACAATCAGAAGACTAGACAGTTTGAACCTCAGTCAGTTACAATCAGAAGACGAGACAGTTTGAACCCCAGTCAGAAGAATAGACAGTTTGAACCCCAGTCAGAAGACTAGACAGTTTGAACCCCAGTCAGAAGACTAGACTGTTTGAACCCCAGTCAGTTACAATCTGAAGACTAGACAGTTTGAACCCCAGTCAGAAGAATAGACAGTTTGAACCCCAGTCAGAAGACTAGACAGTTTGAACCCCAGTCAGAAGACTAGACAGTTTGAACCCCAGTCAGTTACAATCTGAAGACTAGACAGTTTGAACCTCAGTCAGTTACAATCAGAAGACTAGACAGTTTGAACCCCAGTCAGTTACAATCAGAAGACTAGAGAGTTTGAACCCCAGTCAGTTACAATCAGAAGGCTACACAGTTTGAACCCCAGTCAGTTACAATCAGAAGACTAGTCAGTTTGAACCCCAGTCAGAAGAATAGACAGTTTGAACCCCAGTCAGAAGACTAGACAGTTTGAACCCCAGTCAGAAGACTAGACAGTTTGAACCCCAGTCAGTTACAATCAGAAGACTAGACAGTTTGAACCCCAGTCAGTTACAATCAGAAGACTAGTCAGTTTGAACCCCAGTCAGAAGACTAGACAGTTTGAACCCCAGTCAGAAGACTAGACAGTTTGAACCCCAGTCAGTTACAGTCAGAAGACTAGAGAGTTGAACCCCAGTCAGTTACAATCAGAAGACTAGACAGTTGAACCCCAGTCAGAAGACTAGACAGTTTGAACCCCAGTCAGAAGACTAGACAGTTTGAACCCCAGTCAGAAGACTAGAGAGTTGAACCCCAGTCAGTTACAGTCAGAAGACTAGAGAGTTGAACCCCAGTCAGTTACAGTCAGAAGTTGAGTGGATCAGAATTAGAGTAAAAGAGTTCATTCTGATTCCATCACCATGGAGATCTGAGTTCTCAAGGCTGAGATGGACATCACCAGTCCAGGGGAAAACAGAGCAATGAACCTCTGAAGAAACCACCACCACAAGGCCTCCAACAAACACTGTCTGTGCCTGTCAACTCTGTGATGAAACATGGAGAGTGACCGAAACCGGCTGACCGCCCTCTGCCATAGGCTGATTACTGGTCAGTGTTTACAAAAACAACCGTGAGCACTGGTCAGAGTGAACGTCCTCAAAGTAGCTGTGACTCCAGTAGGATCATCTAAGACACTCAAATAGGAGTTTGGAGAGTTCATTTCCTAGCTAGCAAACACACAGATGGACACGCGCACACACACACACACACACACACACACACACACACACACACACACACACATACATCTAAGACCTGTAAAGAGGGCTTTGGACAGTTAATTACCTCTGTAGCACACACACCAAACCACGCACACACACACACACACACACACACACATACACACACACACACACACTCAACCACACACACAATCTGAAGTGATGTAGAAGTGTAGAAGTGTAGAAAATGTAGAAGTGACAGCATTGACCCCAGCACCCCCTCACCTCTCAGTAAGAGTGTTAAAACAAAGAGGGCTCAGAGGGAGCATCCCAAATGCCACCCTGTTCCCTGGATAGTGCACTACTTTTGATGAGATCCCTATGGGCCCTGGTCAAAAGTAGTGCACTACAAAGGGAATAGGGTGGCGTTTGGGAGTGTCCCAGAGATGAAAGAAGGGAGCTGGCCTCTGATGGAGAGGAATTAGACAGGAAGAAAAAAGGATTGTGTTGTAAGTGGACTCGTTTATCCCCAGCACTTTAAGGTCGGCACTCATCCCGTTTGTTCGCAGTGACAGCAGCCGATATTTGAGTGCCTTAAAAACGCTTTGACATTTCCAGGAAACGATGTCTTGAAGACGCTCGCCCGAGGGTGGTGATGGTAAAAAGGGGTAATTCACAATTCACACATCTGAGGCGTGAGAACGTAGGGTAATAATTGGTTAGACAGAGAGAGCGAGAGAGACAGGTGGGTGAAGGAGGTGTGATTGTGATTGTCAGTGACCCAGAGAATTGGGGTGAAACACTGTGTTAATGGTTAGGTTGGCTGACGTTGATATTTTAAGCAACATTGTGCTGTCAAGAAAAAGATGGATCTTCATAAATGTGGAGCGGAGGTTTTTTGTAAGGCAGAATACGCTACTGTCAGTGAACTGTCAAAGTAATGACATAAGGGTGTCTTTATGTGTCATCAGTGTTACAGTTTTACATAGTATTACTACTGTGGGTTATTAGAGCAAAATACTATCGATGAACACCCGTTCAAACTGTACAGTTAAAGTAGTTGGTCTGTAACGCGTCATTACAGTAGTTGGTATGTAACGTGTCATTACAGTAGTTGGTATGTAACGTGTCATTACAGTAGTTGGTCTGTAACGTGTCCTTACAGTAGTTGGTCTGTAACGCGTCCTTACAGTAGTTGGTCTGTAACGTGTCCTTACAGTAGTTGGTCTGTAACGTGTCCTTACAGTAGTTGGTCTGTAACGTGTCATTACAGTAGTTGGTCTGTAACGTGTCCTTACAGTAGTTGGTCTGTAACGTGTCCTTACAGTAGTTGGTCTGTAACGTGTCCTTACAGTAGTTGGTCTGTAACGCGTCATTACAGTAGTTGGTCTGTAACGTGTCCTTACAGTAGTTGGTCTGTAACGTGTCCTTACAGTAGTTGGTCTGTAACGTGTCCTTACAGTAGTTGGTCTGTAACGTGTCATTACAGTAGTTGGTCTGTAACGTGTCATTACAGTAGTTGGTCTGTAACGTGTCATTACAGTAGTTGGTCTGTAACGTGTCATTACAGTAGTTGGTCTGTAACGTGTCATTACAGTAGTTGGTCTGTAACGTGTCATTACAGTAGTTGGTCTGTAACGTGTCATTACAGTAGTTGGTCTGTAACGTGTCATTACAGTAGTTGGTCTGTAACGTGTCATTACAGTAGTTGGTCTGTAACGTGTCCTTACAGTAGTTGGTCTGTAACGTGTCATTACAGTAGTTGGTCTGTAACGTGTCCTTACAGTAGTTGGTCTGTAACGTGTCCTTACAGTAGTTGGTCTGTAACGTGTCCTTACAGTAGTTGGTCTGTAACGTGTCCTTACAGTAGTTGGTCTGTAACGTGTCCTTACAGTAGTTGGTCTGTAACGTGTCATTACAGTAGTTGGTATGAAACGTGGCATTACAGTAGTTGGTCTGTAACGTGTCATTACAGTAGTTGGTCTGTAACGTGTCTTTACAGTAGTTGGTCTGTAACGCGTCATTACAGTAGTTGGTCTGTAACGCGTCCTTACAGTAGTTGGTCTGTAACGTGTCCTTACAGTAGTTGGTCTGTAACGTGTCATTACAGTAGTTGGTCTGTAACGCGTCCTTACAGTAGTTGGTCTGTAACGCGTCATTACAGTAGTTGGTCTGTAACGTGTCATTACAGTAGTTGGTCTGTAACGCGTCATTACAGTAGTTGGTCTGTAACGTGTCATTACAGTAGTTGGTCTGTAACGTGTCATTACAGTAGTTGGTCTGTAACGTGTCATTACAGTAGTTGGTCTGTAACGTGTCATTACAGTAGTTGGTCTGTAACGCGTCATTACAGTAGTTGGTCTGTAACGTGTCATTACAGTAGTTGGTCTGTAACGTGTCCTTACAGTAGTTGGTCTGTAACGTGTCCTTACAGTAGTTGGTCTGTAACGTGTCCTTACAGTAGTTGGTCTGTAACGTGTCCTTACAGTAGTTGGTCTGTAACGTGTCCTTACAGTAGTTGGTCTGTAACGTGTCATTACAGTAGTTGGTCTGTAACGTGTCCTTACAGTAGTTGGTCTGTAACGTGTCCTTACAGTAGTTGGTCTGTAACGTGTCCTTACAGTAGTTGGTCTGTAACGTGTCCTTACAGTAGTTGGTCTGTAACGTGTCCTTACAGTAGTTGGTCTGTAACGCGTCATTACAGTAGTTGGTCTGTAACGTGTCAGTACAGTAGTTGGTCTGTAACGTGTCATTACAGTAGTTGGTCTGTAACGTGTCATTACAGTAGTTGGTCTGTAACGTGTCATTACAGTAGTTGGTCTGTAACGTGTCATTACAGTAGTTGGTCTGTAACGCGTCATTACAGTAGTTGGTCTGTAACGTGTCCTTACAGTAGTTGGTCTGTAACGTGTCATTACAGTAGTTGGTCTGTAACGCGTCATTACAGTAGTTGGTCTGTAACGTGTCATTACAGTAGTTGGTCTGTAACGTGTCCTTACAGTAGTTGGTCTGTAACGTGTCCTTACAGTAGTTGGTCTGTAACGTGTCCTTACAGTAGTTGGTCTGTAACGTGTCCTTACAGTAGTTGGTCTGTAACGTGTCCTTACAGTAGTTGGTCTGTAACGTGTCATTACAGTAGTTGGTCTGTAACGTGTCCTTACAGTAGTTGGTCTGTAACGTGTCCTTACAGTAGTTGGTCTGTAACGTGTCCTTACAGTAGTTGGTCTGTAACGTGTCCTTACAGTAGTTGGTCTGTAACGTGTCCTTACAGTAGTTGGTCTGTAACGTGTCCTTACAGTAGTTGGTCTGTAACGTGTCCTTACAGTAGTTGGTCTGTAACGTGTCATTACAGTAGTTGGTCTGTAACGTGTCCTTACAGTAGTTGGTCTGTAACGTGTCATTACAGTAGTTGGTCTGTAACGTGTCCTTACAGTAGTTGGTCTGTAACGTGTCATTACAGTAGTTGGTCTGTAACGTGTCATTACAGTAGTTGGTCTGTAACGTGTCATTACAGTAGTTGGTCTGTAACGTGTCATTACAGTAGTTGGTCTGTAACGTGTCATTACAGTAGTTGGTCTGTAACGTGTCATTACAGTAGTTGGTCTGTAACGCGTCCTTACAGTAGTTGGTCTGTAACGTGTCCTTACAGTAGTTGGTCTGTAACGTGTCATTACAGTAGTTGGTCTGTAACGCGTCATTACAGTAGTTGGTCTGTAACGTGTCATTACAGTAGTTGGTCTGTAACGCATCATTACAGTAGTTGGTCTGTAACGTGTCCTTACAGTAGTTGGTCTGTAACACGTCATTACAGTAGTTGGTCTGTAACGTGTCCTTACAGTAGTTGGTCTGTAACACGTCATTACAGTAGTTGGTCTGTAACACGTCATTACAGTAGTTGGTCTGTAACGTGTCATTACAGTAGTTGGTCTGTAACGTGTCCTTACAGTAGTTGGTCTGTAACGTGTCCTTACAGTAGTTGGTCTGTAACGTGTCCTTACAGTAGTTGGTCTGTAACGTGTCCTTACAGTAGTTGGTCTGTAACGTGTCATTACAGTAGTTGGTCTGTAACGCGTCATTACAGTAGTTGGTCTGTAACGTGTCATTACAGTAGTTGGTCTGTAACGTGTCATTACAGTAGTTGGTCTGTAACGTGTCCTTACAGTAGTTGGTCTGTAACATGTCAGGATGCTCAGACCTATCCGTATGGACAGTACAGCACATCCTTTTCAAGCCTGTGTGAGCATCTCACACACACACACCCACACACACAGGTGGGCACCCAGGCAGCATAACGAAGCGAGGCAGCCGCAACAGCCGCCCGCCAGCCCGTCCACCTGCCTGCTTGCATGAGGAATACTGTCTAAAAATAATAGTCTCCCGGCATAAACAAGTAGGACAGGAGGTTTTGGGATGAGTGAACATTGGTTGACAGACGGTCAAAGTGTGTCCAAAATGGCACCCTATTCCCTATATAGCACACTACTTTTGACCTAAAGTAGTGCACTAGATAGTGAATATAGGGTGTCATTTGGGACTAGGGACTAGGGTGCCACAGACAGACAGAACTCAGTCAGTTTGAGGCATAGTTGGATTAGAGACATTCATTTCTTCCTGAACTCAATTATATTCTACAAAGGATGACATCTCCAGTTAATTGCAGTCTTTCCACATGAGGGAATGATTTGCACTTCTCAATTCCCCAGCCATGTGTACTCTGTTCCGCATGTACAGACTTCATCTAATGTGTGGAAATATTGCAAATTAGTTCTGTGGGGGAAAAGTTTTATGTAGAGTTGGGAGGCTTTGAGAGGTAAAATAGTGGTTCTAATCAGAGCTAGAAATGGTCTTATTCAGCTCAGAGTCCATCCTGTCAGTCGTCAATACTCTTTCCTTTTCCTCCTCCTCTTCCTCTCCTCCCATCATTTTCCTCTCATCCTCCTCTTCCTCTCCTCCTCCTATTCCTCTCCTCCTCCACTTCCTCTCCTCCCATCCTTTTCCTACCATCCTCTTCCTCTCCTCTCTTCCCATCCTTTTCCACTCCTCCTCCTCTTCCTCTCCTGCCATTCTCAACTTCCTTTCCTCCTCATCTTCCTCTCATCCCATCCTCTCCCTTTCTTCCTCTCATCCCATACTCTTCCTTTCCTCATCCTCTTCCTCTCCCCCCGACAATATTCAAGGAAAGAATCCAGCTCCAATCCTCTGATCCCTTCACTCTGGCATTTTGAGAAGGAGGTGTGGAGAGGAAGGTAGGACAAGACTCAAGGAAACTAGTAAAGACTATTGAGAAGCAACCCATGTCTCTATACTATACCCCAGACACAGATCTGAAGACAAGGAAACTAGTAAAGACTATTGAGACAGTGCTCATGTCTGTTAGCCTGGGTGCCAGTCTGTTTGCTCTCTTGACAACTCCTTATGGAATTGTCATGTTTAACTTGACAATGACAATGGCAAAAGTTCAACCAGATCTGGGACCAGGCTACACGTCTTTATCCTCTACCCAGACAGATCTGAAGAGACAGGATTCCAGGAAGGCCATGATCAACACAAGGAAAAGGAGGAGGAGGAGGAGGAGGAAGAGGAGGAGGAGGAGAAGGAGAAAGAAAAGGAAGAGGAGGAGGAGGAGGAGGAGGAGGAGAAGGAGAAAGAAAAGGAAGAGGAGGAGGAGGAGGAGGAAGAGGTGGAAAAGGAGGAGGAGGAGGAGGAAGAGGAAGAGAAGGAGGAGGAGAAAGAGGAGGAAGAGGAAGAGAAGGAGGAGGAGAAAGAGGAGGAAGAGGAAGAGAAGGAAGAGAAGAAAGAAGAGGAGAAGGAGGAAGATAAGGAAGAAGAGGAGGAGGAGGAGGAGGAAGAAGAAAATGAAAAGAAGGAAGAGGAGGAGAAGGAGGAGGATGAGGAGGAAGAGGAGGAGAAGGAGGAGGATGAGGAAGAAGAGGAGGAGGAGGAAGAGGAAGATAAGGAAGAAGAGGAGGAGGAGGAGGAAGAAAATGAAAAGAAGGAAGAGGAGGAGAAGGAGGAGGATGAGGAGGAAGAGGAGGAGAAGGAGGAGGATGAGGAGGAAGAGGAGGAGAAGGAGGAGGAGAACAAAGGTTGAGGTTTGCCACTTGCTCAGGAGATGGAATAATGAAACAGTGAAGTGTTAAGATGTGACAAGAAGGAATCACATTATATACCAGCTATTCCAGCGACTGGGGTGGTTAATGGACCTGTTACATGTCAACACATCAGACCACCAGTCTGTTACAGGATGTCTATGTCTATGTTAAGACATTAGACCACCAGTCTGTTACA
Organism: Salvelinus alpinus; assembly: GCF_045679555.1. Taxonomy (NCBI): domain Eukaryota; kingdom Metazoa; phylum Chordata; class Actinopteri; order Salmoniformes; family Salmonidae; genus Salvelinus; species Salvelinus alpinus. The sequence continues at coordinate 18,545,959 of NC_092086.1, forward strand.
GTATGTCCATGTTAATGTCAACACATCAGACCACCAGCCTGTTACAGTATGTCTATGTTAATGTCAACACATCAGACCACCAGTCTGTTACAGTATGTCTATGTTAATGTCAACACATCAGACCACCAGTCTGTTACAGTATGTCTATGTTAATGTCAACACATCAGACCACCAGTCTGTTACAGTATGTCTATGTTAATGTTAAGACATTAGACCACCAGTCTGTTACAGTATGTCCATGTTAATGTCAACACATCAGACCACCAGTCTGTTACAGTATGTCTATGTTAATGTCAACACATCAGACCACCAGTCTGTTACAGCATGTCTATGTTAATGTCAAGACATCAGACCACCAGTCTGTTACAGTATGTCTATGTTAATGTCAAGACATCAGACCACCAGTCTGTTACAGTATGTCTATGTTAATGTCAAGACATCAGACCACCAGTCTGTTACAGTATGTCTATGTTGATGTCAAGACGTCAGACCACCAGTCTGTTACAGTATGTCTATGTTAATGTCAACACATCAGACCACCAGTCTGTTACAGCATGTCTATGTTAATGTCAAGACATCAGACCACCAGTCTGTTACAGTATGTCTATGTTAATGTCAAGACATCAGACCACCAGTCTGTTACAGTATGTCTATGTCAAGACATCAGACCACCAGTCTGTTACAGTATGTCTATGTTAATGTCAACACTTCAGACCACCAGTCTGTTACAGTATGTCTATGTTAATGTCAAGACATCAGACCACCAGTCTGTTACAGTATGTCTATGTTAATGTCAAGACATCAGACCACCAGCCTGTTACAGTATGTCTATGTTAATGTCAACACATCAGACCACCAGTCTGTTACAGTATGTCTATGTTAATGTCAAGACATCAGACCACCAGCCTGTTACAGTATGTCTATGTCAAGACATCAGACCACCAGTCTGTTACAGTATGTCTATGTTAATGTCAAGACATCAGACCACCAGTCTGTTACAGTATGTCTATGTCAACACATCAGACCACCAGTCTGTTACAGTATGTCTATGTTAATGTCAAGACATCAGACCACCAGTCTGTTACAGTATGTCTATGTTAATGTCAAGACATCAGACCACCAGCCTGTTACAGTATGTCTATGTTAATGTCAAGACATCAGACCACCAGCCTGTTACAGTATGTCTATGTTAATGTCAACACATCAGACCACCAGTCTGTTACAGTATGTCTATGTCAACACATCAGACCACCAGTCTGTTACAGTATGTCTATGTTAATGTTAAGACATCAGACCACCAGTCTGTTACAGTATGTCTATGTTAATGTCAACACATCAGACCACCAGTCTGTTACAGGATGTCTATGTTAATGTCAAGACATCAGACCACCAGCCTGTTACAGTATGTCTATGTTAATGTCAAGACATCAGACCACCAGTCTGTTACAGTATGTCTATGTTAATGTCAACACATCAGACCACCAGTCTGTTACAGTATGTCTATGTTAATGTCAAGACATCAGACCACCAGTCTGTTACAGCATGTCTATGGAGTCTGGCTATAGTCTGTTACAGTATGTCTATAGTCTGTTACAGTATGTCTATGGAGTCTGGCTATAGTCTGTTACAGTATGTCTATAGTCTGTTACAGTATGTCTATAGTCTGTTACAGTACGTCTATGGGATCTGGCTATAGTCTGTTACAGTATGTCTATAGTCTGTTACAGTATGTCTATGGGATCTGGCTATAGTCTGTTACAGTATGTCTATAGTCTGTTACAGTATGTCTATAGTCTGTTACAGTATGTCTATAGTCTGTTACAGTATGTCTATGGGATCTGGCTATAGTCTGTTACAGTATGTCTATAGTCTGTTACAGTATGTCTATAGTCTGTTACAGTATGTCTATGGGATCTGGCTATAGTCTGTTACAGTATGTCTATAGTCTGTTACAGTATGTCTATGGAGTCTGGTTATAGTCTGTTACAGTATGTCTATAGTCTGTTACAGTATGTCTATAGTCTGTTACAGTATGTCTATAGTCTGTTACAGTATGTCTATAGTCTGTTACAGTATGTCTATGGGATCTGTTACAGTATGGCTATAGTCTGTTACAGTATGTCTATAGTCTGTTACAGTATGTCTGTAGTCTGTTACAGTATGTCTATGGAGTCTGGCTATAGTCTGTTACAGAATGTCTATGGAGTCTGCCTATAATCTGTTACAGTATGTCTATGGGATCTGGCTATAGCCTCCATTAAACCATGTACATCAGAGATGGATGGACTTTAACTCTACTCTCTAAGCACCACTCAGTCGACGTGTGTTACCACCACTACACACACACACTGCAGATTAGCAGCCTGCTCCCACACTAGGGGGTGGAGGTGGGGCTGGGTGGGCTGTCTGAGGGGATAAACTGGGTTGAACTGGAATAATCCAGGACCTAGCAACTTCCAGGGATTACAGATTTGAGACAGAAAGACTATACAGAAAGGCTAGAGAGAGAGAGAGAGAGAGAGAGAGAGAGAGAGATAGATAGTCACGCTGCTGCTCTCCTGACTACTGTTGTCATAAATATGAGGTGTCTGAAATCTCAGGATCAGGATTATCTCAGGATGAGGATTATCTCAGGGGATAACAATAGATGGTGAGCTAGTTGATGACATTACGGAGGTGCACTTGGCCCCAGTCCCTCTCAATCACATCCTCATATCATAACACCACACCTGATCTGCCTCCGTGTTAGCAGAAACTAAACCCATATCATTGTGTCCTGTTGTTGTTTGCTACAAGGGGTATCAGTGACATCATCACTGTTTGGTTGAACACTCTATTCCCTCTATTCTGACCAGAGATTCAATAGGACTCTGGTGGACCGTAGTGCTCTATGTAGGGAATGGGACTCTGGTGGACCGTAGTGCTCTATGTAGGGAATAGGACTCTGGTGGACAGTAGTGCTCTATGTAGGGAATAGGACTCTGGTGGACCGTAGTGCTCTATGTAGGGAATGGGACTCTGGTGGACCGTAGTGCTCTATGTAGGGAATAGGACTCTGGTGGACCGTAGTGATCTATGTAGGGAATAGGACACTGGTAGACCGTAGTGCTCTATGTAGGGAATAGGACTCTGGTGGACAGTAGTGCTCTATGTAGGGAATAGGACTCTGGTGGACAGTAGTGCTCTATGTAGGGAATAGGACTCTGGTGGACCGTAGTGCTGTATGTAGGGAATAGGACTCTGGTGGACCGTAGTGCTCTATGTAGGGAATAGGACACTGGTGGACAGTAGTGCTCTATGTAGGGAATAGGACACTGGTAGACCATAGTGCTCTATGTAGGGAATAGGACTCTGATGGACAGTAGTGCTCTATGTAGGGAATAGGACTCTGGTGGACCGTAGTGCTCTATGTAGGGAATAGGACTCTGGTGGACCGTAGTGATCTATGTAGGGAATAGGACTCTGGTGGACAGTAGTGCTCTATGTAGGGAATAGGACTCTGGTGGAACGTGGTGCTCTATGTAGGGAATAGGACTCTGGTGGACAGTAGTGCTCTATGTAGGGAATAGGACGCTGGTGGACAGTAGTGCTCTATGTAGGGAATAGGACTCTGGTGGACAGTAGTGCTCTATGTAGGGAATAGGACGCTGGTGGACAGTAGTGCTCTATGTAGGGAATAGGACTCTGGTGGACAGTAGTGCTCTATGTAGGGAATAGGACTCTGGTGGACCGTAGTGCTCTATGTAGGGAATAGGACTCTGGTGGACAGTAGTGCTCTATGTAGGGAATATGACTCTGGTGGACCGTAGTGCTCTATGTAGGGAATAGGACTCTGGTGGACCATAGTGCTCTATGTAGGGAATAGGACTCTGGTAGACCGTAGTGCTCTATGTAGGGAATATGACTCTGGTGGACAGTAGTGCTCTATGTAGGGAATAGGACACTGGTGGACAGTAGTGCTCTATGTAGGGAATAGGACTCTGGTGGACCGTAGTGCTCTATGTAGGGAATAGGACTCTGGTGGACCGTAGTGCTCTATGTAGGGAATAGGACTCTGGTGGACCGTAGTGCTCTATGTAGGGAATAAGACTCTGGTGGAACGTAGTGCTCTATGTAGGGAATAGGACTCTGGTGGACCGTAGTGATCTATGTAGGGAATAGGACTCTGGTGGACAGTAGTGCTCTATGTAGGGAATAGGACTCTGGTGGAACGTGGTGCTCTATGTAGGGAATAGGACTCTGGTGGACAGTAGTGCTCTATGTAGGGAATAGGACTCTGGTGGACAGTAGTGCTCTATGTAGGGAATAGGACTCTGGTGGACAGCAGTGCTCTATGTAGGGAATAGGACTCTGGTGGACCGTAGTGCTCTATGTAGGGAATAGGACTCTGGTGGACAGTAGTGCTCTATGTAGGGAATAGGACGCTGGTGGACAGTAGTGCTCTATGTAGGGAATAGGACTCTGGTGGACCGTAGTGCTCTATGTAGGGAATAGGACTCTGGTGGACAGTAGTGCTCTATGTAGGGAATAGGACTCTGGTGGACCGTAGTGCTCTATGTAGGGAATAGGACTCTGGTGGACAGTAGTGCTCTATGTAGGGAATAGGACTCTGGTGGACCGTAGTGCTCTATGTAGGGAATAGGACTCTGGTGGACAGTAGTGCTCTATGTAGGGAATAGGACTCTGGTGGACCGTAGTGCTCTATGTAGGGAATAGGACTCTGGTGGACAGTAGTGCTCTATGTAGGGAATAGGACTCTGGTGGACCGTAGTGCTCTATGTAGGGAATAGGACTCTGGTGGACAGTAGTGCTCTATGTAGGGAATAGGACTCTGGTGGACAGTAGTGCTCTATGTAGGGAATAGGACTCTGGTGGACAGTAGTGCTCTATGTAGGGAATAGGACTCTGGTGGACAGTAGTGCTCTATGTAGGGAACAGGGGTGTCATTTGAGATGCGAACCCATAACAGTCTGTCTGGGACCCAACACCAGTCAGGGTGTTCCTTCTCTGCGTCGAACCAAACAGGAGGACACATTTCAGCCAGATGGGAACATGGGTTGTGTTGATTCACAATAACAGAGCAAACATGTCTAGAAAATATGTCAGTATGAATATTAGCAGATATAACACTCTGGGAAAACATTTGTCATCGTCCAGAACACTGTGCACGTTACTAAATGAACCATACACCTCCTTATAATCTAGCAGGGTGATTTCATTCCATTTTTCGTCAACAATGTGGGTTATAAAGAGTCTTATAAACTGGGTGGTACGAGCCCTGAGTGCTGATTGGCTGACAGCCGTGGTGTATCAGACCGTATACCACAGGTATGACAAAACATTTATTTTTACTGCTCTAATAACGTTGATATCCGGTTTATAATAGCAATAAGGCGCCTCAGAGGTTTGTGGTGTTTGGCCAATGCACCACGGCTAAGGGCTGTGTCCAGGCACTCTGTGTTGCGTCGTGCTTAAGAACAGCCCTTAGCCGTGGTATATTGGCCATATACCACACCCTCCCCCGTCCCTTATTGCTATTCAATATATATGTATTGGTAAATTGACTCATCTCTGGTTAAGATTATAATGAGGATTACGGTATTTTTTGCACTATGTGCAATGTTCTGCACTACAGAAATGTCCCCGTCCATCCCAGTGTAAACAGATGGTTTAAGATCCAGGCGCCCACTGGTAAACACCTTGTCAATCACACCGCATTAACAGATCTATCTATTTATCTTGATGAATATGACTAATGTGTTATTTCAACATAGTCCTGCTGCTCTTCTAGTGAAAAGCCAGGAAATATGAAGAATGTGTGTTATGATGTTGGATGATTCATACATTATGTTTCCTTATTACACCAGTACTAATGTATTAGATACAACACTACACTGAACACAGTGGTTATTATTACAGTAATAATGTATTAGACTAGATACAACACTACACTGAACATAGTGGTTATTACACCAGTAATAATGTATTAGATACAACACTACACTGAACACAGTGGTTATTACACCAGTAATAATGTATTAGATACAACACTACACTGAACACAGTGGTTATTATTACAGTAAGAGCGTCTGCTAAATGACTTAAATGTAAATGTAATAATGTATTAGATACAACACTACACTGAACACAGTGGTTATTATTCCAGTAATAATGTATTAGACTAGATACAACACTACACTGAACACAGTGGTTATTACACCAGTAATAATGTATTAGATACAACACTACACTGAACACAGTGGTTATTACACCAGTAATAATGTATTAGATACAACACTACACTGAACACAGTGGTTATTACACCAGTAATAATGTATTAGATACAACACTACACTGAACACAGTGGTTATTACACCAGTAATAATGTATTAGATACAACACTACACTGAACACAGTGGTTATTATTCCAGTAATAATGTATTAGATACAACACTACACTGAACACAGTGGTTATTACACCAGTAATAATGTATTAGATACAACACTACACTGAACACAGTGGTTATTACACCAGTAATAATGTATTAGATACAACACTACACTGAACACAGTGGTTATTACACCAGTAATAATGTATTAGATACAACACTACACTGAACACAGTGGTTATTACACCAGTAATAATGTATTAGATACAACACTACACTGAACACAGTGGTTATTATTCCAGTAATAATGTATTAGACTAGATACAACACTACACTGAACACAGTGGTTATTATTCCAGTAATAATGTATTAGACTAGATACAACACTACACTGAACACAGTGGTTATTACACCAGTAATAATGTATTAGACTAGATACAACACTACACTGAACACAGTGGTTATTATTCCAGTAATAATGTATTAGATACAACACTACACTGAACACAGTGGTTATTATTCCAGTAATAATGTATTAGACTAGATACAACACTACACTGAACACAGTGGTTATTATTCCAGTAATAATGTATTAGATACAACACTACACTGAACACAGTGGTTATTATTCCAGTAATAATGTATTAGACTAGATACAACACTACACTGAACACAGTGGTTATTATTCCAGTAATAATGTATTAGATACAACACTACACTGAACACAGTGGTTATTATTCCAGTAATAATGTATTAGACTAGATACAACACTACACTGAACACAGTGGTTATTATTCCAGTAATAATGTATTAGATACAACACTACACTGAACACAGTGGTTATTATTCCAGTAATAATGTATTAGACTAGATACAACACTACACTGAACACAGTGGTTATTATTCCAGTAATAATGTATTAGACTAGATACAACACTACACTGATCACAGTGGTTATTACACCAGTAATAATGTATTAGATACAACACTACACTGAACACAGTGGTTATTATTCCAGTAATAATGTATTAGATACAACACTACACTGAACACAGTGGTTATTACACCAGTAATAATGTATTAGATACAACACTACACTGAACACAGTGGTTATTACACCAGTAATAATGTATTAGATACAACACTACACTGAACACAGTGGTTATTACACCAGTAATAATGTATTAGATACAACACTACACTGAACACAGTGGTTATTACACCAGTAATAATGTATTAGATACAACACTACACTGAACACAGTGGTTATTATTCCAGTAATAATGTATTAGACTAGATACAACACTACACTGAACACAGTGGTTATTATTCCAGTAATAATGTATTAGACTAGATACAACACTACACTGAACACAGTGGGTATTACACCAGTAATAATGTATTAGACTAGATACAACACTACACTGAACACAGTGGTAATTATTCCAGTAATAATGTATTAGATACAACACTACACTGAACACAGTGGTTATTATTCCAGTAATAATGTATTAGACTAGATACAACACTACACTGAACACAGTGGTTATTATTCCAGTAATAATGTATTAGATACAACACTACACTGAACACAGTGGTTATTATTCCAGTAATAATGTATTAGACTAGATACAACACTACACTGAACACAGTGGTTATTACACCAGTAATAATGTATTAGACTAGATACAACACTACACTGAACACAGTGGTTATTATTCCAGTAAAAATGTATTAGACTAGATACAACACTACACTGAACACAGTGGTTATTACACCAGTAATAATGTATTAGACTAGATACAACACTACACTGAACACAGTGGTTATTACACCAGTAATAATGTATTAGACTAGATACAACACTACACTGAACACAGTGGTTATTACACCAGTAATAATGTATTAGACTAGATACAACACTACACTGAACACAGTGGTTATTACACCAGTAATAATGTATTAGACTAGATACAACACTACACTGAACACAGTGGTTATTACACCAGTAATAATGTATTAGACTAGATACAACACTACACTGAACACAGTGGTTATTATTCCAGTAATAATGTATTAGATACAACACTACACTGAACACAGTGGTTATTATTCCAGTAATAATGTATTAGATACAACACTACACTGAACACAGTGGTTATTATTCCAGTAATAATGTATTAGACTAGATACAACACTACACTGAACACAGTGGTTATTATTCCAGTAATAATGTATTAGATACAACACTACACTGAACACAGTGGTTATTATTCCAGTAATAATGTATTAGACTAGATACAACACTACACTGAACACAGTGGTTATTATTCCAGTAATAATGTATTAGATACAACACTACACTGAACACAGTGGTTATTATTCCAGTAATAATGTATTAGACTAGATACAACACTACACTGAACACAGTGGTTATTATTCCAGTAATAATGTATTAGACTAGATACAACACTACACTGAACACAGTGGTTATTACACCAGTAATAATGTATTAGATACAACACTACACTGAACACAGTGGTTATTATTCCAGTAATAATGTATTAGATACAACACTACACTGAACACAGTGGTTATTACACCAGTAATAATGTATTAGATACAACACTACACTGAACACAGTGGTTATTACACTAGTAATAATGTATTAGATACAACACTACACTGAACACAGTGGTTATTACACCAGTAATAATGTAATAGATACAACACTACACTGAACACAGTGGTTATTATTCCAGTAATAATGTATTAGACTAGATACAACACTACACTGAACACAGTGGTTATTATTCCAGTAATAATGTATTAGACTAGATACAACACTACACTGAACACAGTGGTTATTACACCAGTAATAATGTATTAGACTAGATACAACACTACACTGAACACAGTGGTTATTATTCCAGTAATAATGTATTAGATACAACACTACACTGAACACAGTGGTTATTATTCCAGTAATAATGTATTAGACTAGATACAAAACTACACTGAACACAGTGGTTATTACACCAGTAATAATGTATTAGACTAGATACAACACTACACTGAACACAGTGGTTATTATTCCAGTAATAATGTATTAGATACAACACTACACTGAACACAGTGGTTATTATTCCAGTAATAATGTATTAGACTAGATACAACACTACACTGAACACAGTGGTTATTATTCCAGTAATAATGTATTAGATACAACACTACACTGAACACAGTGGTTATTATTCCAGTAATAGTGTATTAGACTAGATACAACACTACACTGAACACAGTGGTTATTACACCAGTAATAATGTATTAGACTAGATACAACACTACACTGAACACAGTGGTTATTATTCCAGTAATAATGTATTAGACTAGATACAACACTACACTGAACACAGTGGTTATTACACCAGTAATAATGTATTAGACTAGATACAACACTACACTGAACACAGTGGTTATTACACCAGTAATAATGTATTAGACTAGATACAACACTACACTGAACACAGTGGTTATTACACCAGTAATAATGTATTAGACTAGATACAACACTACACTGAACACAGTGGTTATTACACCAGTAATAATGTATTAGACTAGATACAACACTACACTGAACACAGTGGTTATTACACCAGTAATAATGTATTAGACTAGATACAACACTACACTGAACACAGTGGTTATTATTCCAGTAATAATGTATTAGATACAACACTACACTGAACACAGTGGTTATTATTCCAGTAATAATGTATTAGACTAGATACAACACTACACTGAACACAGTGGTTATTATTCCAGTAATAATGTATTAGATACAACACTACACTGAACACAGTGGTTATTATTCCAGTAATAATGTATTAGACTAGATACAACACTACACTGAACACAGTGGTTATTACACCAGTAATAATGTATTAGACTAGATACAACACTACACTGAACACAGTGGTTATTATTCCAGTAAAAATGTATTAGACTAGATACAACACTACACTGAACACAGTGGTTATTACACCAGTAATAATGTATTAGACTAGATACAACACTACACTGAACACATTGGTTATTACACCAGTAATAATGTATTAGACTAGATACAACACTACACTGAACACAGTGGTTATTACACCAGTAATAATGTATTAGACTAGATACAACACTACACTGAACACAGTGGTTATTACACCAGTAATAATGTATTAGACTAGATACAACACTACACTGAACACAGTGGTTATTACACCAGTAATAATGTATTAGACTAGATACAACACTACACTGAACACAGTGGTTATTATTCCAGTAATAATGTATTAGATACAACACTACACTGAACACAGTGGTTATTATTCCAGTAATAATGTATTAGACTAGATACAACACTACACTGAACACAGTGGTTATTACACCAGTAATAATGTATTAGACTAGATACAACACTACACTGAACACAGTGGTTATTATTCCAGTAAAAATGTATTAGACTAGATACAACACTACACTGAACACAGTGGTTATTACACCAGTAATAATGTATTAGACTAGATACAACACTACACTGAACACAGTGGTTATTACACCAGTAATAATGTATTAGACTAGATACAACACTACACTGAACACAGTGGTTATTACACCAGTAATAATGTATTAGACTAGATACAACACTACACTGAACACAGTGGTTATTACACCAGTAATAATGTATTAGACTAGATACAACACTACACTGAACACAGTGGTTATTACACCAGTAATAATGTATTAGACTAGATACAACACTACACTGAACACAGTGGTTATTATTCCAGTAATAATGTATTAGATACAACACTACACTGAACACAGTGGTTATTATTCCAGTAATAATGTATTAGATACAACACTACACTGAACACAGTGGTTATTATTCCAGTAATAATGTATTAGACTAGATACAACACTACACTGAACACAGTGGTTATTATTCCAGTAATAATGTATTAGATACAACACTACACTGAACACAGTGGTTATTATTCCAGTAATAATGTATTAGACTAGATACAACACTACACTGAACACAGTGGTTATTATTCCAGTAATAATGTATTAGATACAACACTACACTGAACACAGTGGTTATTATTCCAGTAATAATGTATTAGACTAGATACAACACTACACTGAACACAGTGGTTATTATTCCAGTAATAATGTATTAGACTAGATACAACACTACACTGAACACAGTGGTTATTACACCAGTAATAATGTATTAGATACAACACTACACTGAACACAGTGGTTATTATTCCAGTAATAATGTATTAGATACAACACTACACTGAACACAGTGGTTATTACACCAGTAATAATGTATTAGATACAACACTACACTGAACACAGTGGTTATTATTCCAGTAATAATGTATTAGACTAGATACAACACTACACTGAACACAGTGGTTATTACACCAGTAATAATGTATTAGACTAGATACAACACTACACTGAACACAGTGGTTATTATTCCAGTAAAAATGTATTAGACTAGATACAACACTACACTGAACACAGTGGTTATTACACCAGTAATAATGTATTAGACTAGATACAACACTACACTGAACACAGTGGTTATTACACCAGTAATAATGTATTAGACTAGATACAACACTACACTGAACACAGTGGTTATTACACCAGTAATAATGTATTAGACTAGATACAACACTACACTGAACACAGTGGTTATTACACCAGTAATAATGTATTAGACTAGATACAACACTACACTGAACACAGTGGTTATTACACCAGTAATAATGTATTAGACTAGATACACCACTACACTGAACACAGTGGTTATTATTCCAGTAATAATGTATTAGATACAACACTACACTGAACACAGTGGTTATTATTCCAGTAATAATGTATTAGACTAGATACAACACTACACTGAACACAGTGGTTATTATTCCAGTAATAATGTATTAGACTAGATACAACACTACACTGAACACAGTGGTTATTATTCCAGTAATAATGTATTAGATACAACACTACACTGAACACAGTGGTTATTATTCCAGTAATAATGTATTAGACTAGATACAACACTACACTGAACACAGTGGTTATTATTCCAGTAATAATGTATTAGATACAACACTACACTGAACACAGTGGTTATTATTCCAGTAATAATGTATTAGACTAGATACAACACTACACTGAACACAGTGGTTATTATTCCAGTAATAATGTATTAGACTACAACACTACACTGAACACAGTGGTTATTACACCAGTAATAATGTATTAGATACAACACTACACTGAACACAGTGGTTATTATTCCAGTAATAATGTATTAGATACAACACTACACTGAACACAGTGGTTATTACATCAGTAATAATGTATTAGATACAACACTACACTGAACACAGTGGTTATTACACCAGTAATAATGTATTAGATACAACACTACACTGAACACAGTGGTTATTACACCAGTAATAATGTATTAGATACAACACTACACTGAACACAGTGGTTATTACACCAGTAATAATGTAATAGATACAACACTACACTGAACACAGTGGTTATTATTCCAGTAATAATGTATTAGACTAGATACAACACTACACTGAACACAGTGGTTATTATTCCAGTAATAATGTATTAGACTAGATACAACACTACACTGAACACAGTGGTTATTACACCAGTAATAATGTATTAGACTAGATACAACACTACACTGAACACAGTGGTTATTATTCCAGTAATAATGTATTAGATACAACACTACACTGAACACAGTGGTTATTATTCCAGTAATAATGTATTAGACTAGATACAACACTACACTGAACACAGTGGTTATTACACCAGTAATAATGTATTAGACTAGATACAACACTACACTGAACACAGTGGTTATTATTCCAGTAATAATGTATTAGATACAACACTACACTGAACACAGTGGTTATTATTCCAGTAATAATGTATTAGACTAGATACAACACTACACTGAACACAGTGGTTATTATTCCAGTAATAATGTATTAGATACAACACTACACTGAACACAGTGGTTATTATTCCAGTAATAATGTATTAGACTAGATACAACACTACACTGAACACAGTGGTTATTACACCAGTAATAATGTATTAGACTAGATACAACACTACACTGAACACAGTGGTTATTATTCCAGTAATAATGTATTAGACTAGATACAACACTACACTGAACACAGTGGTTATTACACCAGTAATAATGTATTAGACTAGATACAACACTAC